>NC_140165.1:304579077-304739077 GCF_963971535.1 Notolepis coatsorum | reverse complement strand
ACTCTGTCTGGAGGAGGGATATACCAGACCTGGAAAATGACTTTGATTGGCAAGGAGCCTGGGCAAATGTCCGACTTACATCAAGGAACCCGGATCATCAACAAATCAATCTTAACTATATTCACAGGACATACTTGACTCCTATAAGACTGTGCCGAATGGGGCTCAAACAAGATTCCAAATGCACCCAATGTACAAATGGGGACGAAGGGACATTTATGCACATGTATTGGGACTGCTCACCAGTTAAGGCATTCTGGAAAGATGTGACCCAACAAATATCAAAACTCGTATCTTGGAATATACCTGTACACCCCTCGGTATTGCTGTTGAATGATGTTTTTGAGTTTGCAGTGAATCCACAGCTAAAGAGATTGGTTTTATCGGGTATCACAGTAGCCAAAAAGCTGATCGCATCACGCTGGTTTCAACCGGAAAAAATGTGCCGTAAAGTTTGGTTTCTTACATATCTCGATGTAATTTACCATGAAATATCTACAGCAAGAATTCTGGGTCTCAATGAATCCAAAATGTCAATGTGGTTAGAAGTGGTGGAGAGAATAAAAGCTAGCTTATAATGGTAGTGTCTGGTTAGGTGCGAGGGATAGTGGAGGTACTTCTCAAGGTGGGGTCCGGGAGGGGGGGTTTCGAGCTGAGCATATGTATGTAGGTTTTTTTTTAGATAACAGGTATTATGGGTATATCTTATATAAAACAACTAACCAAAATGTGATCTCATTGGATGTGCCCTGACAATTAATGCTTGTATATCTTATCGTGTGTTGTCATGTTTGTTTATATGTTTGTTTTAAAAAAGAATAAAAAAATAAAATACAAAAAAAAAAGAATAGTAGCATAGTAGTAGCGTACATCGTTTTTGAAAGATATTATTTCAGATATTGTTTGATAAAAGATATAAGAGGTGTGTTTTTAGATGACTTTAGTTAGGTGTAAAATTGTCCGGGTTTCATCTGTCCTCCTGACTTTGGTGGGGAGTTCGTTCCACCATTGTGGAGCGAGGACTGAGAATAGCCTGCTTCGTTTTGATGACCCCCCCAGGAGCGAGGATACACACACACACATACTGTTTATACACACACACACACACACACACACACACACACACACACACACACACACACACACACACACACACACACACACACAACACACACACACACACACACACACACACACACACACACATACTGTCTATACACACACACACACACACACACACACACACACACACACACACACACACACACACACACACACACACACACATGATTTATTTATGTCCACATAAATACAAGTATATCAAGGACATGAACACTAATAATGCAATCAGATATTGAGAGACAGAAAAGTACCTGATTGGCCACATCGTTGCATACAAACAGGATACTAGGCTCACAAACCTGTAAGCCGCTTTGGATAAAAGTGTCAGCTAAATGACTAAACGTAGATGTATAACAGACGTGATGAAAACAACAGTAGCAGGTGAAAAGGTAACACCTGCAAAAAAAGACACTTTATGTGGATATAAAAAGCAGCGTCTCTCCTCCGTACTGAGCGGCTACCAATAACGGCAGAGACTGAACAGCACCTTGCTAACTGCTTTGCCCTTCTCTTGGCCATCAGGGGGCTCCTCACAATCAGCCTGTGTACCTAAATATAAAAACTAAAAGACACTGGGTCTCATTCTCCAACGGACTTACGACCAAAAGGGCTTTCTCTTAGGGCAAGAAATTAATATAGACAATATATTATAATATAATATTAATTATATTATGTTTTATTGGGACGGTTGGTGAATCCCAAAATCGGCCCGAAAAGGTCTCAAACGGCCCTAAGAGAAAGCCCTTTTTGTCGTAAGTCCTTGGAGAATGAGACCCTCTCTCTCTCTCTCTCTCTCTCTCTCTCTCTCTCTCTCTCTCTCTCTCTCTCTCTCTCTCTCTCTCTCTCTCTCTCTCTCTCTCTCTCTCTCTCTCTCTCTCTCTCTCTCTCTCTCTCTCTTATCTCTCTCTTATCTCTCTCTCACACACACACACACTCACTCCCTGCCTCTCCCTATCATTATCTCTCTCTCACTCTCTCTCTCTCTCTCTCTCTCTCTCTCTCTCTCTCTCTCTCTCTCACACACACGCACAGACACACGGAGCATCCTCCTGGTGCCATGGAGATTTCACGGGCAGTGACGTGAATTGGGGGAGCTCTGTCAGCTCCCGTCCTGGAACAAACAGGATAAATAATTCAGAGGAGGGGTCCTCCTTCAGCGGACAAACAAAAAGCACACGATAAACTATAACCTGCCGCTAAACACACGTCCCGGAGTGTTTGAACACAAAGCCCGATTAGGTCCCGCTTCTTCGATCCGCTCGTTCATCTGCTTCCCTCACTCTCCCTCCAGGTCACCCCCGAGTCCGAGAACGACTTCGGGAGCTACAACTGCACCGCCTCCAACGAGATGGGCACCGAGTCGAGGGAGTTCATCCTCATCCAGGCCGGTCAGTCCCAACACTGCAACCCTCGAGGAGAACCATATCACTTTTTTATGGACTGCTCGCGTATTCGCGGTTGTGAAGTCCATCCAAATCACTCGGGAGTGTGAATGTGATGTGCATTATATATCACGGGAATGTAGTCAACCTCTACTGTCTTAACCCTTTCACTACCACACTACAGAAGGTTATCCCTTTCACTACAAAGGGTTAACACTTTCACTAGCACAGAAGGTTATCCCTTTCACTACAAAGGGTTAACACTTTCACTACCACACTACAGAAGGTTATCCCTTTCACTACAAAGGGTTAACACGTTCACTACCACACCACAGAAGGTTATCCCTTTCACTACAAAGGGTTAACACTTTCACTAGCACACTACAGAAGGTTATCCCTTTCACTACAAAGGGTTAACACTTTCACTACCACACTACAGAAGGTTATCCCTTTCACTACAAAGGGTTAACACTTTCACTACCACACTACAGAAGGTTATCCCTTTCACTAGATTCAAGAATTTATTCATCACATAAATACACAAGACATATAGTGAAATGAAGGTGGTATAAATGCCCGCTTCGATTGTGCAAAAAATACAAATAATAATATTAATAGAATAAAATAGACATGATAAAAATACTAAGATAAAATACAAAAGGCAATGAGTCCTATGTACACTTCTATACAATATACAGTTCTACCCTATGTCACTATGCTATCCTAAGTCTATACTATAGAAAAACATCCAGTTATGTTTTTGCAGGCTCTGGATTTGCACCTGCTATTGTATAAGTCCTGCAGGGGTGGTAGTGCAATACCCGTAGTACGCTCTGCTGAGCGCACCACTCTCTGTAGGGCCGTCCATGTCAGGTCCTCTGTGATGCGGACTCCCCAGGTACTTAAAACTGCTCACCCTGTCCACGATAGCCCCATTTATCCACAGTGGCGTGTGAGTCCCCTGCTGTATTCTCCTAAAATCCACGATCAGCTCCTTGGTCTTACCAATGTGCAGGAGTAGACTGTTATCCCGGCACCAGCGTGCCAGGACATCAACCTCCTCCCGGTAGGCCTTCTCATCGTTCTCGGAGATCAGACCCACCACCACCGTGTCGTCCGGAAACTTCACTATGGAGTTGGAGCTGAACCTGGCCACACAGTCATGTGACCTTCTATAGTGTGGTAGTGCAAGGGTTGACCTTCTATATTGTGGTAGTGAAAGGGTTGACCTTCTATAGTGTGGTAGTGCAAGGGTTGACCTTCTATATTGTGGTAGTGAAAGGGTTGACCTTCTATAGTGTGGTAGTGCAAGGGTTGACCTATATTGTGGTAGTGAAAGGGTTGACCTTCTATATTGTGGTAGTGAAAGGGTTGACCTTCTATAGTGTGGTAGTGCAAGGGTTGACCTATATTGTGGTAGTGAAAGGGTTGACCTTCTATAGTGTGGTAGTGAAAGGGTTGACCTTCTATAGTGTGGTAGTGAAAGGGTTAACTTAACACCCTAACTCACCATCCATCTTGTAGATAATGAAAACGTTGTTCCTCTGAGAACAGAGTCATATGCTTCTTCGTCCGAGGTGCTCAACTCAGCATAATGCATAATGCAATGATCCACGTGAATCTATGAATTTAAATAGACCCTCTTTTCTTTTGGCATTCCTTCAAAAATCGCTATTTGCATGTGTCTAGTTTGTTTTTACGTTGTCTTTTGCCTCTCGTAAATCATTTTAAAAGTCAAGCAGCAAATACTGTGTGTAGAGTCGAACCCGATTGTGGGGCAAGTTTAGGCCGGATAAGGTGATCAGTGCAACGGGGGGGTTGAGTGACCCTGGTGATGCCAGCATGTGACGCGAGCCGCTCCACTCCCGTGTTCATACTGTCCACATCCTCCTGAGACCCAGCAATTAATTCGTGTACACTGTAGTGCACATTACTGTAGGTTTAAGTTATGCCTCACATTCACACACAAAGGTGCCAAACTGCTCATCGGGAGCAATTAGGGGTTAAGTGTCTTGCTCAAGGACAGTGGCTCAGGAGGTAGAGTGGTTGTTTGGTAATCAGAAGGTTCCCGGTTTGTCGAAGTGTCCTTGAGCAAGACACTTGACCCCTAACTGCTCCCGATGAGCAGGTCGGCACCTTGCATGGTCGTCTCCGCCGTCGGTGTGTGAATGTGAGGCATAACTTGTAAAACACTTAGGATAAAAGCGCTATATCAATGCAGTCCATTTAGTGAGTAAAACTAATTTGTATCTGTTTGATAAGAACAGTAAACTGAACTGCTGCTTTATCTGAATGAAATTAGATTTTCCACACCGATAAAACATGCAACCTGACATGCAACCTGACATGCACCCTGACATGCACCTGTCATTCCCTCCCTTGCCCAGACGTCCCGTCGGCTCCGTCCATCAGCGAGGTGGAGCCCTTCTCCAGCACGGCGCGCGTCCAGTTCCAGGAGCCCGAAGCCACGGGGGGGGTCGCCGTCCTCAGGTTCCAGGCGGAGTGGAGGACGCAGGGCGTGGGCAGCTGGGTGCAGAGGGTCTACCCGCTCCAAGGAGGTACAACAGAACCTTGTGTGTCCCGACCGCAAGAGTGACCCAACTGACCGGGTCGAAACGAACCGGCCGGATATTATCATGTTGTTGTTGTTGTTGTTGTTGTTGTTGTTGTTGTTGTTGTTGTTGTTGTTGTTGTTTTTCCTAGAAGCGGCGTCCGCTATACTTCACAAAGACATTATATCCTATATAAAGACATTTTCGGCCAAATATTGCACTTGGAAACAACTTAGCAATTGACTTTATTGAATAAGAAATATTTCAGAAGAGGTCCCTGTGTTTTCACGCATATTTCAATAGTCCAAACATTTCAGTCGTTAGAACAACCTACATTCCTGAGTGGATAGATGAGGTTCTACTGTAATGTACACTGTTGATGTCCACATCATACCATTCATTCAAGTGCTGGGTTAGGGAATGGCTCATTGAAAACCAGAACTGTCAACACTGAGGTGTCTGTATGTGTATATGTGTGTGTGGATATGGTGCGTCTGTCTATGTCTGGGTCTCTTAATATGTCATGATGTGCTCTGTCCTTGTGTCCATGACTGTATTGTGACCTGTATCCCTACTATGTCTATGTGCTTTTGTTGTGTTTTTATTCTAATGTATTTATCTTGATTTTATTCTGTTTTTATTGCTAACCCTTTTTTTACACAGGATTTTGGCTAAAATTGGGTGCATTTACATTTGTAAAATGTTTTATTAATGTACACTGTCCCCCTTGAACAAATAAAGTAAACCTAAACCTAGACTAGGGGTGTTCGATATTGGCTTTTTTACCGATATCCGATATACCGATATTGTCCAACTCTTAATTTCCGATACCGATATATGCGGGGTTCCCCCCCCCAAAAAACACGACATTATGCATACTTTTCACAATAAATAAAATAAGAATTTGTTCTTACTTGCTTGCCTGGGTAAATAAAGGTTAAATAAATGTAAACAATAAATCGATACCGATAATTTCCGATATTACATTTGAATGCCAATATCGGCCGATAATATCGGACATCCCTACTGTTGACCACTTGCTTTTGATGAAACAGTAGAACACATGGTCTTCACCACTCTGACGTCACACCGGGCAGGTCTTTCCCACAAGAGCACAGGTTGTACATGTATACAGGTTGTCAAAGTGTCAGGTCTTTGACCGGGTCCTGCCCTCTGATGTTATGACAGGTGCTCTCAGCGAGGTGACCATCACTGGCCTGCTGCCAGAGACCAGCTATGAAGTAAAGATGTCAGCCATCAATGGCAAGGGTGAGGGTGAGAGAAGCCCCGCTGTGTTCTTCAAGACCGAGCCTGTCCGTAAGTCACACACACACACACACACACACACACTGTTCACTGCATACCGGTAGTACCACAGTCAGACCTTCTTCACTTCAGAGATGGGATGGAATGACCAAGCGACTAGTCGAGGAATCACTGTGTAATCTCGTTGTCACGCTCTTGTATTGACATTAAGGGCCCTATGTTCTATTTTTGGTGACTAGAGATGCAAGCGCATCCATGGCACAGGGTGGCTGTGCAGGGTTGGAGTAGGAGGAATACATTATTAGCAGGTGGAGTAGGAGGAATACATTATTAGCAGGGTTGGAGTAGGAGGAATACATTATTAGCAGGTGGAGTAGGAGGAATACATTATTAGCAGGGTTAGAGTAGGAGGAATACATTATTAGCAGGTGGAGTAGGAGGAATACATTATTAGCAGGTGGAGTAGGAGGAATACATTATTAGCAGGTGGAGTAGGAGGAATACATTATTAGCAGGTGGAGTTGGAGTAGCAGGAATACATTATTATACAGTATTATGCTACTAACTCGACACCTTTCAGTGAACAGAGGCCCACGCCCCCTCAACATGCTGAAAGTTGGCTGTGCTCAGAGAGGGTGCACTGAAACAGTTATCACAAATCAAATACAGCTGAAGCTGAAAAAATTACACTCCTGACTTCCCAACATTCCACAATAAGCTCTTTTGACTAAATTAACATCATTGTAATGGCTCTTTAAGAACAACGCCTGGCTACGCCAGATCCAAAGAGATCCAATGGCAATATGTGCATGTAGATAATTATATGACATAGTAGGCCACATCATCCGATTATGAATGAATGGATCTTTTATTTTCGTGTGGTACACTTGTGGTCCATAGCCTATTGAAATTAGTCATTTTCATTCATTCAGTTATATATTTAAGAGCAATTCATGATCTCCATTAATTGACCCTCCCCAAAAAAAAAAAAATTATTGGAGGCAGTGCACAGATAATTATTCTACAGGCTGGCCTCCTGTCACTCCTCCACCACAAGGGAAAGAGAATCCTTAATAATATAACGTATAGCATAATATCAATGTTCTCCAGTCAGCACAGTATCTTATAATAGTCCATATCCAATATCTGACAGTCCTCGGTCTTCCTCACAGTCAACCCAGCAGACTAATTGTCCCGGCTCGAAATAATTTTTGCATACGAGCAATAACCGCCCGTGTGCGCGTATCTCTGTGTTGTGCTGCATATCAGATGGAGAAGACGGCACCGTCCTATACTACTTTTTAATTAGATTTCTACAGTCCTGGACCGCCGGCCTACTGTTTAGTCTCCACTCCTGTGTTCATACTGTCCACATCCTCCTGAGACCCAGCAATACATTTTTGTACACTACTGTAGTGCACATTAGGTTTAAGTTATGCCTCACATTCACACACCGGCGGCGGAGGCAACCATGCAACGTGCCAAACTGCTCATCGGGAGCAATTAGGGGTTAAGTGTCTTGCTCAAGGACAGGGGCTCAGGAGGTAGAGCGGTTGTTTGGTAATCAGAAGGTTCCCGGTTTGTCGAAGTGTCCTTGAGCAAGACACTTAACCCCTAACTGCTCCTTCTAGTCCTCACGTCTCGTCTTCTCTTATAGTGCGCTGTGGTTTCATTCGATTATCTTTGGTTGAATACCTGTTGTGGAATACGGGTCACCATGACGTTTTCTCAATGTGCGATAAAGCATATGGATTGATTCCGATCCACACATGAATTCAATAACCACACAAGTGTTACATAGCTTGTTGCGATAAACCGATTAGACGGTTTTTGCGTTCAGTTGACGGGATTTACTTCAAAGTGGGATGAAATGCACAGTCTTAACATCAGTAATGACGGCTTGTTGGAACGTGGACAGATGTTCCTGTGTGCCCTCACCCAGACTGCCGTCACGAAAATAGCTCACATCACCAGCGTCTGTGCTTAGTCATGGTCTGAGTGGGCGGAGGCGCAGGCGTGATTCTATGCCAAAAGGGATACCAAAAAATTGTACTGCGCCTAACAGGTCTGTATTGACACACAACCAGCTCCACCAACACCACCCTCATCTCGGCGCAAGCGGGTTCTCTTCGAGCCACGAAATTGCCAAACTGACGCAAACGGAAATAATTTGTCTAGCGCCCGACCGATTTCCCAATACATCTACGTCATCACGGGCACAAAAATATTGCCCTACGACTCTGATGGCATGCTATCTGAAAATAGAGCCCTAAGAGTCCGATGGCATGCTATCTGAAAATAGAGCCCTAAGAGTCCGATGGCATGCTATCTGAAAATAGAGCCCTAAGAGTCAGATGGCATGCTATCTGAAAATAGAGCCCTAAGAGTCAGATGGCATGCTATCTGAAAATAGAACCCTAAGAGTCCGATGGCATGCTATCGGAAAATAGAACCCTAAGAGTCCGATGGCATGCTATCTGAAAATAGAACCCTAAGAGTCCGATGGCATGCTACTGTATCTGAAAATAGAACCCTAAGAGTCCGATGGCATGCTATCTGAAAATAGAGCCATAAGAGTCAGATGGCATGCTATCTGAAAATAGAACCCTAAGAGTCCGATGGCATGCTATCTAGAATCTGCGGAGAGGAGGCATTTGAATTTCATCACATTTGAAAACCTCACAGAGTCTGACTGGTCACATGCCTTTTAAGTTATTAGGGTAAAAAAAAAAGTCATCAGAGTTGTGTAGAAGTTGTATGTTTTTGGCTACTCAATAAAAGTTTACCCTGGTCAGTTAATCACTGTAAACATTAAACATTGTTTCCCACACCAACTCTTTTTGCAGTTTGTCCAACTGGCGCAGGAGCAGTGTGTTGTTTAGAGCAGTGTGTTTCTCATCTGGTGTTTGCCACCCAAAAGTGGGTATTGGGTGACGTTTTGACAGGGTGGCAGACATACCCATAAAATAATCCTGTCAGACTTTTTTCTTCTTGTGACAGGACACCCAGACATAAGCTTTGAGCAAACCCACGTTTCAGACAGATATAGCCTACAGAGAGAAGTAAACCTGTCCCTGGTGCCTTGCACGTTTTCTTCTAGTTTCTCTCTAATGACTGTGGCTGATGACAATAAATGCTAAATTCTAATCCTAACATTCCATTTCAGAGTTCAAAGGAATCGTAGTCATCTGTTGGGAAAATGTTTTTGAGTATTTTATTTTAACTTCAGCTTCACCATAGGACAAATAAAAGGGGCACTTCACCAAAAACAATGCTGATTTATTTTGCACATAATCTCTCACCCATCCAAAACCTCTACAGTTTTGCACACATTCATTTAGTTTGACAGTTATTGAGAGTGAAAGAGTTTGAATATGGCCACCAGTGACGTCATCGGGGACATTGCGTTGTGTTAATTACAGCTCAATTAAATGATAAGGTAGCAGTCCCTATAAGACAAGGTAATTGCTGTTTTTTCATCTACATCATTTCATGAAGCTGTAATTAACACAACACAAGGATTCAATGTCCCCGATGACATCACTAGTGGCCATATTCAAACTCATTAATAAATAACTAAATGGATGTGTGCAAAACTGAGTTATTGGTTGTGTGTGAGATTATGTGCAAAATAAATCAGCATTGCTTTTTGGTGAAGTGCCCCTTTAATATCTCATTACTACATTGGGTCTCGACTTCATGTATGACATCAACTTTAGGTGCCAATGCAAAACAGGTTGAGAATCACAGATTCAAAGCCTTGTATCAGCAGTATTGATGCCATGCTGTGAACTCAAACGTAGAGAACGATTCCATTCCATGGTTGTCAGCGCCCTCTACTGGTTATGTTTATATCTGGGAGGAGAAATCACTGCTCTGGAATGTGCATGTGGTGGAGTCCAACATTTATTGTGTTTTTTATTGATTTTGTTTTTACATCCAAATGATTTGACCACCCTTGGTGTTCGTTGTCATCCTTGTTGACACTGTGCCGTTGATGATGTGTAAAATATCATTTCATTCATCCGTATTTCATTTTATTCACTCATATTCACCCTTTTTGTTTCATTGTTCTGTTGGATCCATCAGGTTATTCTTACACAAGTAAGTGCTCCATCCCAAGAGCTCCCATATGGAAATTAACTATACATAAACCTGGTATTCCTGGGATTTCATTAACACACGCTAATTACTATAGAAATACTATGCTGGATCACTATAGAAACATCCTTAAACATTTCTATAAATGTAAAACCACAGGAATACTATAGTGATTCCCCACAAATCTCTATAATATTCCACTACAGAAATACTATGGTGAATCACATGTATTTTTGTGGTAATTCTATAGTGTGTATGGAAAAACAACAACACAGGAATACTATTCATCACTACAGTATGTCTGTGGTAACTCTATAGTGTATAAGAAAGAAACACAGGAATACTATAGGTTTTTACTACAGTTGATTTGTGTATGGGATTGCAAAATCATCGAAACAGCATGTATTGTATAATTTTGTCGATAGGGAATATAAAACTGCATTGTTTACGGGGCAAGCAAATCTATCTTAAGTGCTTGATGCCTGGAGTCATAACGCCCAGTCAGAGGATTCTATTTCGAAAACCATTTCATCTGTTATGTCACTCACTTTAAGAATAATCAATCTCAATCCCTCGTTAATCCCACCACCGCGCCATCTGTGGACATCAAAGAGCTTTGTCCCTGGTGTTTTGCAAGCGCAAGTGCATGGAGTACGAGACCATGATGTACTAAATCACATTATACACACAAGTCAATTTCAAACAATGATTTATTACTTACGTCATGTTACTTTATGACTTAGAATTCTGGTTTCTAGTTATATAAGTGCATTTGAAAATAAATATTATTAGAGATATTGAAAGAAAGGGTTTCATACCAAACTAAACAAAACATGTTTCAGTGTCCTATATGGGGGGCTTGATAAGGGATCATTAGGATAGGCTCTTTCCTCTCTAAGGTGATCAAGATACCGTTTTTTAAGGGAAAGCATTTGGTACAACTGCCTCTAAATAAAAGCCCAAGTAGTCACAACAAGTGGAAAGTATCACTTGTGAAGTGGCTACTGTTGTGTTGGGTGTCACAACAGCCATTGGATTTAATGTGGTTCAGTTTGTCTCCTTCAACGCCTTTTTCCATAAAACTTAAAGATGTAATTGTGTTAAAAGCCATAGGAAACTGAACCATACTCAATGGCTATTGTTTTTGTGTGCACTGCTGGACACATCATATATTGTAAAATAGTAGAATATATTCTACAATCTGTAATGACTATTAGGATATGGTACATGCCTCACTTGAGAAATATTATTCCCGCTAGTACCATAAAATGTCCTAAAAATGTATGAGCATTTTGGAGGGGCAGGCTTGATGAGGACATGGTGATGGAAGCACGCCTTAGCCTACTTCCAATCATCACCAATTTCAGTATTTTATTTGATTTTGAACTACTAGAGTTCCAACCAGTCACACCATGCATCAGTTGACTGGGAGGACAACTGCTACCAACTCAGTGTACAAACTCTGAAAGAATATAGTCCTATAACTTTTCCTTTGTTTTGACAATATAAATGCACGCATTATATCAACATTATCTACATATTCTGTCAAACTGAGGTAAAGCCAAAAGCAGATGGGTAAAGTATGACTCCAGTGGTTTTAACCCTTTCACTACCACACTATAGAAGGTGAACCCTTGCACTACCACGCTACAGACGGTTAACCTTCTGTAGTGTGGTAGTGAAAGGTTAACCGTCTGTAGTGTGGTAGTGAAAGTGTTAACCCTTTGTAGTGTGGTAGTGGAAGGGTTCACCTTCTGTAGTGTGGTAGTGAAAGGGTTAACATTCTGTAGTGTGGTAGTGATGGGGTTAACATTCTGTAGTGTGGTAGTGAAAGGGTTAACCTTCTCTAGTGGTGGTGAAAGGGTTATTAACCTTCTGTAGCGTGGTAGTGAAAGCGTTAACCCTTTGTAGTGTGGTAGTGAAAGGGTTAATGTTGTCTTTAGGTTATTATCCAAACCAATGCCTGAAAATATGTGACTGGAACTGTGTGAAATGTGCAAAAAAATAACAACAAACACAAAAAAAGGTGCGAGGTGCTGTGATACAACAGAGAGTGAATTTATTTAGTAAAGCCTCTTAAATTAGTCTGACAGCTTTTCTTTCGTATTTCTAGATGGCATATCCCATTTTTTCACTGAGGAAACAGGTTTGTTTTGTGGTTGCAATGGATGATTAGTAGTAGACTAGCCGTCTGTATCTCTACTCAACGACCCCTTGTCCCCCAGCTGTTAAGTTGAACCACTACTCTGTTTACACTGTAGCATAACAAACGTGTTCTGTGTATTTCCTGAAGAAATAATAAGGACTTGTGAATGTGAATTAGCCTATTTCCTGTTTCTTATTATCTCCAAATAGTCGTATGTTAGTAGTGTATAGCCGGGTTACCTAACTTTGTCTCTTAACTTTGTGTGATTTGTACTAGACGTCATTTTGTCACTATCCTTTTGTTGTAACTAGGGCAGATTTTCCTCTGTTTATTTCACATAAAAAGGCTTGTTTCAGATCGGGCTTGTCAATATTGATTATGATGAGTTGACTGTCAAATGATCAAACATTATGAGAAATACGCTTTACCGTCTTCTCCAAAGTCAGACAAAACGGATACCAATTTCCTCTGCGTTCAGTAGGGAGCTATCTGTCTGCACGCTAGCCTAGCATAGCACAAATGAATGGAAGCGGATACGGCCCACTATTTTATTTTTATTATTATTTATTATTATTTATTTATTTTTACCTTTATTTAGCCAGATAAAACATTAAGAACAGGTTTCTTATTTACAATGTCTAGCCTAGTACCAGAGCTTAAAAGGTATTTTTGGCCAACATCTAGGCTAGTGGTCCGTATCCGCTTCCATTGATTTGCGCTAAGCTAGGCTAGCTTGCAGCCGGATAGCTTTCTACTGAATGCTGTAGAGTGTGTTTGACTCTCGCGAGGACGGTAAGCGCATTTCCCATAACTTTTGCGTGTTTCTTTAAGAACAGTACCCATTTGCTGTTTTAATGCTTCAGACATCATCTGATTGTTTACAGTTAAAATAAGACTTGTGTGGTCCTTGTGAACTCATCTCACAAAGAAAAATATCTGCGAGTGAACCACGCCAACCGTCCCGGCAAACATCTTTCGGGCCAAGTGAAGAAGGCTGCCAGTTACTACACTGTACCTACTGCACTTTCCACGTACTGCCCCTTTACAGAGGAAAACTGTCTGTGCCATTGTGTTCAGTGTCGAGAGCTTTCCCTGTGTGAATCCACGTTGTTCTGTTTTTTGTTTTTTGTCTGCAAGTTTTTAACTTTTAACTTTGTTTTTCCTCTCTGTGTTTTGTTCTCTACTATATCCCCCACGTTACCTCTTCCACTTTCCTTTCAACCAATCACGTGCGTGCATTCAATCATGTGACTGTTGTGTGGCTTGCATGGTGCTGGTGAATCTCCACTCAGCAGAAGGTAACTCACTGTTGCAGATTCTTAAGAAAAGAGAAGAATCCTAACCTAGCCGCAGAGTCATACCATCGATATCAGACTAATCGAAAACACTCATGACTTATCTACGAACCTTTAACAAAGCCTAATGAAAATACCCGTAACTTTCTGTATGTGAAACTTTTAATACAGACATTAATCATCCCTGTTAACTAATTATGTGTAACCATTCGCCTCGGCTCAGCCAGATAAATTACAGTGGCTCTACGTTGTTATTTTAGTGATTTAAGAAGGGCCAGGGGGTGTTTAATATAACTACTATCAGGGTGAATTATGTTACCTCTCTTTCCTCATAGGATGTGCTAACTCATGGACGTATTAAATCAGTTATCCACTAATCACAACAGAATCGTGCGCTCTAACTTCACCCCCACTTACAAGACGATACAAATGCTGTTCCTTCCAGTATAATAGAGTTTGCTCTCATTTCTAAAATCACACCACCGGTACAAGAATGCCGACGGCATTATGTCATCTATTTCTATAAAACCCATGTTATCGATCATCATACCTAGGTTTAACCTTAATTCCATGCATTACGAGCTAAACCAACTGGGGATGCACCGATCCGATACTGATATCGGATATCAGGCTACAGATGGTCCAATCCATTATAAATGTCGTGCTTCACTAACAGCACAGCAGTGCATGATTGAGAAGAGGAGAACTGTGCCCAGCTTCCCTGAATGGATCCAGCTTTTAGTGGTTAGTGTCTCCTGTGCGTCCATTGAGCACCGACCTATAAATAGCTATAGTTTTAACTCTTGAGTCGCTAAATCATTAGCTTGTTAGCTAACTATCTAACAAAGCTGCTGCAATGACTAATGGTAAAATGGAGCTACCATTGTGGCTCTTCGACTAAAACTTTAGGAGCTACTGAGATCCATTTTCGCCTTGATTAGTCCAAACAGTGTGTGCAGGAAAGGGAGCATGACGAGCAGCTCTAGCCGCGGCTAGCGTATCAACACTAGCCTAGTCATTCAAATGTATTAGGGAGGGACTAATCTCTAAATCTCTCTCTAATTATTAGACATTATGCAAATCTTTTTGTATTTAAATCGTTTTTTTTTAATTAAATAACACAAATATCTGATATCTGGTATCGGTACCCAAAGCTAGGTATCAGTATCGGGACTGAATCAAGTTGGATCGGTGCATCCTTAAAACCAACTAACATGGATTAAAAAACATTAATGACACTGTTACCCTCCACACAATTCATTATTGTTGTTTGTTGTGCTGTAATTGCTGTATGTTGTGTTTTAATTGCTTTAATTGCTTGATTTAAAAAAGTTTATTCTCATTTTGAGTCACCGCACTGGTGGTAATTCCAGAAATATAGTATATATAATGTACATTTGGGTGGAATACTGGAATTCCTCTTGAGTCTGGGCGGCTGGGTGGCGCAGCGGACAATGCGCTCGTCACCAACGCAAGAGACACTGGTATCGAATCCAGCTGTCAGCGTTGCTTCCGACTTGGCCGGCCGTCATACTGGCTCGATTGGCAGAGTCAGCGGGAGGGAAGCCGGTGGGTGGGTCTGGGTCGTTGTGGACAGTGACTCCTACAGTTCGGTCGGGGCGCCTGCAGAGCGAGGGAAGGATCTAAGAGAGGTAGTGTGACCTTCCACACGTTACACTCCCCCAGTGAGAGTCCGCGCTGCCAGGTGAAAAGAAGCGGTGGGCTGGGTACACATGTGTCGGAGGAAGCATGTGATAGTCTCCGCCCTCCCAGACAGATGGTAGGGGGTAGAGTGTGCAACGACCAGGAAGGGGATTGGGAATTGGCATAACAACTAACATTGGGAGGGAGAAAAACGGAAAAAGAAGGGGGGGAAAAGATAATAATTTTTTTATTTTTATTTTTTAATGTCTTGAGTCACACTCGGCCCGCTCCACAGAGCCGTGTGAGACACTGGTGAATGTCAGCTCTATCAAATTGCCAGAGTAGATGGAAACATGGACTGTAACCATACAAAATCCTCAGAAGAAGAAACAAAACTGTGTCTGTATGATAATGTATTTATATATAATATATATTATATATATATTTATATATATGTGTATATATATATATATATTTATATATATATTGTCTGTAATTTCTAACATTGACATTATTTTCTTCTATTTTGTAGCTCTTTTGACTATTTGTTTTAAGGTACAGATGGAACCTCCGCTTCTCGCGACACAGTATCCCTCCTTCTCGTTCTGTGCGTCCTCTGAACGGATCCTCATCTAACCCTTACGTCCCTCGTGTCGTGTGTGTGTTCGTAGGGGAGCCCAATCCTCCTAAACTAGAGGGCGCTCCTCAGCCCAAAGGCAACTCCCTCAAGATCAACTGGATGAAGCAGGATGACGGTGGCTCGCCCATCCTGCATTACCTCATCCGCTACAAACCAGTGAGTAGGGCCCCATCCTGCATTACCTCATCCGCTACAAACCAGTGAGTAGAGCCCCATCCTGCATTACCTCATCCGCTACAAACCAGTGAGTAGGGCCCCATCCTGCATTACCTCATCCTCTACAAACCAGTGAGTATAGAGCCCCATCCTGCATTACCTCATCCACTACAAACCAGTGAGTAGAGCCCCATCCTGCATTACCTCATCCGCTACAAACCAGTGAGTAGAGCCCCATCCTGCATTACCTCATCCGCTACAAACCAGTGAGTATAGCAGCCCCATCCTGCATTACCTCATCCGCTACAAACCAGTGAGTAGAGCCCCATCCTGCATTACCTCATCCGCTACAAACCAGTGAGTAGAGCCTCATCCTGCATTACCTCATCCGCTACAAACCAGTGAGTATAGCAGCCCCATCCTGCATTACCTCATCCGCTACAAACCAGTGAGTATAGCAGCCCCATCCTGCATTACCTCATCCGCTACAAACCAGGGAGTAGAGCCCCATCCTGCATTACCTCATCCGCTACAAACCAGGGAGTAGAGCCCCATCCTGCATTACCTCATCCGCTACAAACCAGTGAGTATAGAGCCCCATCCTGCATTACCTCATCCTCTACAAACCAGTGAGTATAGAGCCCCATCCTGCATTACCTCATCCTCTACAAACCAGTGAGTAGAGCCCCATCCTGCATTACCTCATCCGCTACAAACCAGTGAGTAGAGCCCCATCCTGCATTACCTCATCCGCTACAAACCAGGGAGTATGGCCCCATCCTGCATTACCTCATCCGCTACAAACCAGTGAGTAGAGCCCCATCCTGCATTACCTCATCCGCTACAAACCAGTGAGTAGAGCCCCATCCTGCATTACCTCATCCGCTACAAACCAGTGAGTAGAGCCCCCCCCATCCTGCATTACCTCATCCGCTACAAACCAGTGAGTAGAGCCCCCCCCATCCTGCATTACCTCATCCGCTACAAACCAGTGAGTAGAGCCCCATCCTGCATTACCTCATCCGCTACAAACCAGTGAGTAGAGCCCCATCCTGCATTACCTCATCCGCTACAAACCAGTGAGTAGGGCCCCATCCTGCATTACCTCATCCTCTACAAACCAGTGAGTAGAGCCCCATCCTGCATTACCTCATCCACTACAAACCAGTGAGTAGAGCCCCATCCTGCATTACCTCATCCGCTACAAACCAGGGAGTAGGGCCCCATCCTGCATTACCTCATCCTCTACAAACCAGTGAGTAGAGCCCCATCCTGCATTACCTCATCCACTACAAACCAGGGAGTAGAGCCCCATCCTGCATTACCTCATCCGCTACAAACCAGGGAGTAGGGCCCCATCCTGCATTACCTCATCCACTACAAACCAGTGAGTAGAGCCCCATCCTGCATTACCTCATCCACTACAAACCAGTGAGTAGAGCCCCATCCTGCATTACCTCATCCACTACAAACCAGGGAGTAGAGCCCCATCCTGCATTACCTCATCCGCTACAAACCAGTGAGTAGAGCCCCATCCTGCATTACCTCATCCTCTACAAACCAGTGAGTAGAGCCCCATCCTGCATTACCTCATCCGCTACAAACCAGGGAGTAGGGCCCCATCCTGCATAACCTCATCCGCTACAAACCAGTGAGTAGAGCCCCATCCTGCATTACCTCATCCGCTACAAACCAGGGAGTAGAGCCCCATCCTGCATTACCTCATCCGCTACAAACCAGTGAGTAGGGCCCCATCCTGCATTACCTCATCCGCTACAAACCAGGGAGTAGAGCCCCATCCTGCATTACCTCATCCGCTACAAACCAGGGAGTAGGGCCCCATCCTGCATTACCTCATCCGCTACAAACCAGTGAGTAGAGCAGCCCCATCCTGCATTACCTCATCCGCTACAAACCAGGGAGTAGGGCCCCATCCTGCATTACCTCATCCGCTACAAACCAGTGAGTAGAGCAGCCCCATCCTGCATTACCTCATCCGCTACAAACCAGGGAGTAGGGCCCCATCCTGCATTACCTCATCCGCTACAAACCAGTGAGTATAGAGCCCCATCCTGCATTATTTCATCCGCTACAAACCAGGGAGTAGAGCCCCATCCTGCATTACCTCATCCGCTACAAACCAGGGAGTAGAGCCCCATCCTGCATTACCTCATCCGCTACAAACCAGGGAGTAGAGCCCCATCCTGCATTACCTCATCCGCTACAAACCAGTGAGTAGAGCAGCCCCATCCTGCATTACCTCATCCGCTACAAACCAGGGTGTTACGACCCCTGTGAGTCTAAGGGTAAAGGGCTGTAACATAACAGTTGGTTGACAGAAAAGATGGACCACGTTTGTAAACAACAATGCTATTTATTGAATAGATGCAAAGGAAGCACATGTAGCTCAGGGGTGAGCCCAGGCCAAAACAACAAACAAACACCACTATACTCCAAATAAACCCAAATCTAATCTATGGTAAAAGAGATTACATTACCTAAACTACTCTTACCTAACCAAAACAGGAGAAAACAATATCCAAAGGAAATGGCAGCTCACCCCATCTGTGCTTCCTGAGAAAGAGAGAAAAACACATTAATTATACAGAAACAAAGCAGAATATATACAAAAACAAACTATAACTAACAATGCTCTCTCTGTGGCCATACACACACAAGGAAATTACTACTAAGCACCAAAGGCCAATAAACGAAATGCAATACTGTCAAAGTTACAGGTTTACCAAAAACACAACAGGCCTAGCCTCATGCCAGAGAGAGAGAAAGACTGAAGTGAGAAGCCATGTTTTAACAGGTGTGGGGTGATCCATGATTGGGTGGTGTGGATTGAGTGTTGGAGTCTGGAAAGCCATCCACCAATCGGTGCTGTGTTGCAATAATGGAAGGATTGGCCTGGCAGGGACCAATGGTGAAGGGAACAATGGCTGGAGGGAGGAAACAAAATGGAGAACACACACACATGGAGACACACACTGGGGAATATATACATTGGGATGTAACACAGGGAGTAGAGCCCCATCCTGCATTACCTCATCCGCTACAAACCAGGGAGTAGAGCCCCATCCTGCATTACCTCATCCGCTACAAACCAGTGAGTAGAGCCCCATCCTGCATTACCTCATCCGCTACAAACCAGTGAGTAGAGCCCCATCCTGCATTACCTCATCCGCTACAAACCAGGGAGTAGAGCCCCATCCTGCATTACCTCATCCGCTACAAACCAGTGAGTAGAGCCCCATCCTGCATTACCTCATCCGCTACAAACCAGTGAATAGAGCCCCATCCTGCATTACCTCATCCTCTACAAACCAGTGAGTATAGAGCCCCATCCTGCATTACCTCATCCGCTACAAACCAGTGAGTATAGAGCCCCATCCTGCATTACCTCATCCGCTACCAACCAGTGAGTATAGAGCCCCATCCTGCATTACCTCATCCGCTACAAACCAGGGAGTAGAGCCCCATCCTGCATTACCTCATCCGCTACAAACCAGTGAGTAGAGCCCCATCCTGCATTACCTCATCCGCTACAAACCAGGGAGTAGAGCCCCATCCTGCATTACCTCATCCGCTACAAACCAGGGAGTAGAGCCCCATCCTGCATTACCTCATCCGCTACAATCCAGGGAGTAGAGCAGCCCCATCCTGCATTACCTCATCCGCTACAAACCAGTGAGTAGAGCCCCATCCTGCATTACCTCATCCGCTACAAACCAGGGAGTAGGGCCCCATCCTGCATTACCTCATCCGCTACAAACCAGTGAGTAGAGCAGCCCCATCCTGCATTACCTCATCCGCTACAAACCAGTGAGTAGAGCCCCATCCTGCATTACCTCATCCGCTACAAACCAGGGAGTAGAGCCCCATCCTGCATTACCTCATCCGCTACAAACCAGTGAGTAGAGCCCCATCCTGCATTACCTCATCCGCTACAAATGAGTGAGTAGAGCCCCATCCTGCATTACCTCATCCTCTACAAACCAGGGAGTAGAGCCCCATCCTGCATTACCTCATCCTCTACAAACCAGTGAGTAGAGCCCCATCCTGCATTACCTCATCCACTACAAACCAGGGAGTAGGGCCCCATCCTGCATTACCTCATCCGCTACAAACCAGTGAGTAGAGCCCCATCCTGCATTACCTCATCCGCTACAAACCAGGGAGTAGGGCCCCATCCTGCATTACCTCATCCGCTACAAACCAGGGAGTAGGGCCCCATCCTGCATTACCTCATCCGCTACAAACCAGGGAGTAGGGCCCCATCCTGCATTACCTCATCCACTACAAACCAGGGAGTAGGGCCCCATCCTGCATTACCTCATCCTCTACAAACCAGGGAGTAGGGCCCCATCCTGCATTACCTCATCCGCTACAAACCAGTGAGTAGAGCCCCATCCTGCATTACCTCATCCGCTACAAACCAGTGAGTAGAGCCCCATCCTGCATTACCTCATCCGCTACAAACCAGGGAGTATAGGGGTGGGTGGGGGACACTGTACAACTGTACAAGCAAAACTGTACATTGGAATATTGACAAGACCATACTTGGTAATTTTTACTATACATTGGAGGGGGTTGTGTTAGGACATTTACAGGGGCCAGTTTCGAATTGCAGTCTCCCGTAGGGCCCCGGACTGTATTTATAGCCTCCTCTCTGTCTCGCTGTCCTCATGAACTGTAATATATGAGGTCCTGTTGTCATTGTGCAACGTGTATCTGTGAAACTCTGCCAGTTGCGGATATGAATGATGGATGTCTTTGCATCGTCACCAAGGCTAATTCAGGAACATAATTTTTTTTGTAAATAATCTTTTTTAAGTTCACATTTATTATTTAGTCATTTAAACTGACACTTTTATCCAAAGGCACTTACCAACGGTGTACAACAAGTCAGCAGGAAGGGTACATATTTGGCAGCTAAGATTAAATTATATTGTTCGTCTAGCAGCGTCAAACTTGAGTGCTTCACTCTGAGCGCATAGTAGTATAAACATATAAGATAATATGTAGTAGTATAGACATATTAGCATAGTACAGTACATCGTAGATGGTAGTATACACATAGTACATAATAGATAGTAGTATAGGTATAGTAGCATAATACATAGTAGATAGCAGTATAGACATAGTAGCATAGTAGATAGTACTATAGATATAGTAGCATAGTACATACAGTAGTAGATAGTAGTATAGACATAGTACATAGTAGGCCTGTCCCAGACTAAGGATTTGTATAGTCTACTTTGATTGCCGAAATTTGCCGATAGTCGACTGGTAGTAGTAGTATAGACATAGTAGTATAGTAGTCTAGATAGTAGTATATAGACATAGTACATAATAGATAGTAGTATAGACATAGTAGATAGTAGTATAGACATAGTAGATAGTAGTATAGACATAGTACATAATAGTAAAAGACAGTAAGGTTTGTTTTGTTTTTTATTCAGATATTGATTGAAGAAGTCTGTTCTTAGTCGACGGCGGCAAATTGGGCGGGTTTCAAGTTCAAGTTTATACCAGTCTATACTATACCAGTCTAATTCTACATCATTCAGGACTTCATTCTAACACCAGGGTGTGTGTGTGTGCGTGTGTCTCTCTGTGTGCGTGTGTCTGTGTCTCTGTGTGTGTCTGTGTTTGTGTGTGTGTGTGTGTCTCCGTGTCTGTGTGTCTCCGTGTCTGTGTGTCTCTGTGTCTCTGTGTCTCCGTGTCTCCGTGTCTCCGTGTCTCCGTGTCTCCCCTCAGAAGCGCGTGTCGGACTGGAAGCCTGAGATCATGCTGCCCAGCGGCAGTGAGCACGTGATGCTCAGCGGGCTGAAGTGGGACACGGACTACGACGTGTACGTGGTGGCGGTGAACAAGAAGGGCAAGTCCCAGCCAGGCATGCTGTCCTTCAGGACGTCCACGGAGCCCGCCGCCATCCCAGGTACCCCCCCAACCCCAACCCCACACCCCACGGCCCTCTCACGCTTCCACCCCGCAGCCCACCGAGAGGAGACAAACTCTCAACTCGGCTCGACACAGGAGGGCCTCCTTTTCCACCAGTGAATGAAATATGTATTTGCATGTTAAATGATTACCGCATGTTAAAAAAAAGGATAGTTTTTTGTGAACGTACGGAAATTGGCTGAGAATTTCACACCCAAGTGCCCTTGTAAATGGGTCACCGGGGGTTAAGTCTGCCCTGGGTAATAAACCTCCACGTAACCTAGTACCCTGCTTTCCAAACCCAACGGGCTCCGGGGGAAGTTGATTGACAACCAAATAAATCTGCGGAAGAAATATCATTCCTGGACACCGGTGTGCCGAGATGGATTTTCCACCTGGATTTGCACACCAGTATACCTCCACACCTCCACACGTGTGTCTGTGACAGCCCCCTGCACACCAGTATACCTCCACACGTGTGTCTGTGACAGCCCCCTGCACACCAGTATACCTCCACACGTGTGTCTGTGACAGCCCCCTGCACACCAGTATACCTCCACACCTCCACACGTGTGTCTGTGACAGCCCCCTGCACACCAGTATACCTCCACACGTGGGTCTGTGACAGCCCCCTGCACACCAGTATACCTCCACACACGTGGGTCTGTGACAGCCCCCCTCGCTGTGTGAGTTGTGAGTTTGCTCTCGAGAACTGGGACAGGCTCTTTCCACCAGAGATAAAAAGAAAAAAGGTCTTTGATTTGAACTAGTGAGGTTTGTTTAACAACACGACGGATACTTCGACTCTGTGTTGAAGCAGCCTGTTTAGACGGCAAGACAACATACATGTAGTTGAAGTTGAGCCTCGGGGCAAAGGTGTGCTGTAAACGTCAGAGATGCAGATAGGAAGTAGCCATGCTGTGAAGTCCGCATTTCAGGATTCACTGCGTCAAATTATCAGTCATATCTGGTCATTTGAGACCACTGACATATTTTGGGGGGCGTGGGAGTGACGGGGTGGCTCAGGTAGAGCGGTCGTCTGGTGATCGGAAGGTTCCCGGTTCGATTCCCGCTCCTCCAGGGCAAGCGTGTCAAAGTGTCCTTGAGCAATTACACTTAACCCCTAACTGCTCCCGATGAGCAGGTTGACAGATGGACAAATTTATGAAGCGCTTTGGATAAAAAATATAAAATGCACCATTTGCCATTTATATTACTATTATAACACTTCGGATGAATGCTGGGATCCCAATAAAGAGCCGTCCCGTGACTTTAAAATTTCATGGAAATATCGCTCCAAGGACTGATAATCAAATCTTTGCGGCAGTGAATGCTGAAGTCCTAAGCATCGCTTTTTCCATTCTATACTCCTGAACCATAGTATACCTTCACCCGGGGCTCTTAATAGATTAGACGTATGTTGTTTCGCCGCTATGCCCTACTTTACTGTACAGTAGTTTGACCCTTGATATAACCACTAATTAACTCATAACAGGTTTGTGTTTTTTAGCTGTAACTGGAGGTTGTCCCCCCGGAAACTCACCTGCCCCCTAGCAGACTCCCGTCGCTGTGCAGCAAACAAGCCTTTACATCCCACACAGAGCAGAGTTGCTTCGCTGAAAACCTCCTAGCAGTTCTCCTCCTCTCCTCCTCCTCCGCTCCTCTTTTACTCTCTAACTCATCCTTCACTCTTAAAAGGCACATCCCACTCACTCTCCACTTTCAGTCGCCATCCAGTCGATAGCGGCGTGGTCCTCCACCCCTTGTGCTGTGCTTTTGCTTTAATGTGGTATTGTAGTTGTTGTTGTTTATTTTATTATTTCATTTTTTTATATATTTTAATATTTTTCCTATTTTCTTCTTCAGTGTAAAAAAATAATACAAAAAAATCCTTCTTTTGTCCTTTTTCACGTTTTGTTTTAATATTTGACATATTTTCACGTTTCTCTCTTCCTCTGTTCCTGTTTTTCCCCACCCTTCTCTTTCCTCTTTGTTTCCCCCTTCATTTCCCCCCTCCTCTCCTTTGCTCTCTTTCCCGTTCTTCTTCATCTCTCTCTCTCTCTCTCTCTCTCTCCCTCTCTCTCTCTCTCTCTCTCTCTCTCTCTCTCTCTCTCTCTCTCTCTCTCTCTCTCTCTCTCTCTCTCTCTCTCTATCTCTCTCTCTCGCTCTCTCTCTCTCTCTCTCTCTCTCTCGCTATCTCTCTCTCTCTCTCTCTCTCTCTCTCTCTCTCTCTCAATGTTCCTGCACTCTTGCCTGGTCGTGGACATTGGTGTCGTGGACCACCTCAACGTGTCGTGGTATTTTGGTGTGTCTTTTCGGTGTGTGTGTGTGTGTGTCCTCTGTGCCCACATACATAGCCACCACTCAGGGCTGCTCGTCCGTGACGTACACGCTGACGTCCGTCACCCTGTCCGTCATCACTGTGCTCCTGCTGTCATAGTTCCCGGGGAGATCGTCACACGCAGCGTAGCCCCGTAGAGGAATGCTTGCCTTTCTCTGGCCTGGCTGGCTCTCTCTCTCTCTCTCTCTCTCTCTCTCTCTCTCTCTCTCTCTCTCTCTCTCTCTCTCTCTCTCTCTCTCTCTCTCTCTCTCTCTCTCTGGATGCCTTCGCTCCTTACACTCCTTACGTGGACTTTGTTGTCAGAAGACAGACGTGTGTCTCTGTCTGAGAGTGGCCGGGAGGAGGCGAACAGACCAGCCAGACGTACTGAACCAAAGGCAACGGGCTCCTCCCTCTCTGCTCAGCATAGACACCAGCTAGACACCAGTACAACTAGACAACGGGCCCGTCTCAAACCCTGCCCTCTTTTCTCCATCCTCCAATCGCAGCCGTGGCACAAACTTTGTTTGTCCCCGAGGCAAGCGACGGTTGTGATTGGAGGAGAAGAGAGGGCGGGGATCGAGATAGGTCATCGAAGGTTTTTACGGTTTATAGTAACGAACACTAGCGTAATTTAAATGAGTGGGGTTTGTTATTTTTCAGGTTAGCACTGTGCATAGAATGCCGAGCGGATGCTAAACGCCGGACATGTCGGTTTACATAAAGTTTTTATTTTATTTTTTTCATTTTACTTTTTTTTCACTCAACTAAATGATATGTACTGTATGTAAAGATTTGTAACATACATTTTTACATGGCGGAAAACAGGAATACCTAACAGAGCACAATGTGTTTGTGATATTAATGTTATATACCAGTGTGATGAGCGGTGTACAAAGCTATCCCTAGGCGGCACTGCTGATAATGCAGATAATTCCAGCTGTTTCTATCGCTTACTAAAGGAAAAATCCATATACTGTATATCTCATGTATTTAATACATATCAAATCTTTCAAAGGACCAACTTGTGGCACATCATACGCATCGTATTGATGGTCGTGTTATTTGTTATTGAATTGCATTTTAAATAGAGACCTGATTGTCTGTGGTGATTATTCATATCTAAAGAGTTCAATCCCTTCCTTTTCTCTTTACACACAAGATGAGCACGTCGAAGGGTTTGTGAGGAGGTTCTGCCATCATTTCAAACTGGACTGTCGTACAACGTGGCCCATTATGTGGAATAGCCTCACATACAGTACTTATTGTTTACAAAACATGTCTTATTGTGAGCGACTAGCAACATATCGCAAGCTTTCTTCTGGTCCTCGTGATTCTGTCTAATATCAAATAAATCTGGTTTAATACACTTTCATGGATTTTTATTTGTTTATCAGATTTCTTTTGGTTTTTCCATTTGACGGCCCGTTCCCTAAATGTCCCTTATCCGTCGAACATGTCGCAAAAACAAAGCGAAGTGCGTCAATGTAAACACCGCTAACAACACTCCACACGCACCACACTGCGTCTGAACACACAAGAGTGCGTCCAGGTGAGTCTGTGTCTCCGTCTTAACCAATCCCGTCACGGTAAGATAGTCCCCCCCCCCCCCCCCCCCTTGTCATTCAGTTCTTCATGACTGCTTCTAGTAGGCCGTGTCATGCCAGCGTGAACCCGACGCCCTCTTCTTCCTGGCTCGTCTCTTGCAGATATGGGCGACGAGGTGGTGCTTTCCATGGGCATCATCGCGGCGATCGGGGTGGTGGCCTTCCTGCTGCTGCTGCTGGCGGTGGACATCACCTGCTTCTTCGTGAACAAGTGCGGCCTGATCATGTGTCTGTGTGGGAAGCCAGGCACCGGGGGCAAGGGCCACAGCCTGGAGGAGGGCAAGGCTGCCTTCATGTGAGTCTGTCACTAGAGGAGGTCGAGATAAACAAGCGCCGGACCACACTTTCAATTGGTCGAACCGGACAGCCACTCAAATTGTAGCCAAACCCCTGTGCACTAAAAACAATGGCGTTTGTCGGTTGATGATTTGTTGGAGAAATGCCTGTCAATATGGCGCCTGCGTTATTCATTCAAATGGCTACTCTCCAACAACGAGGTTATATTGCATCCAAATGTTGCCCCAAGTCTCGACTACAGCCATGGCGGAAAATCTGATTATTCTTTCCAAATTCGGACTTTTGAGTTTTTAACCAAAGGGCGATGGGTGCGGCTTCAAGTATTAGGAATTCAATGCGGCCAAGGCAGCACGAGCGTTCTCTCTATTTACAATCCTCTCTGAGGCTCAAAAGGCTGTTTTCCATGATCGATTATAATGGATTCTAGCAGGTCAAGTCATTACAGCGAATGCCGTGACTGAATCAAATAATCAGAAACAACCCCCCCCGCCCCTTTCATGCATTCATGATGGAACATAATATCTATATTGTAGATTTGATTCCGGAACAATAGCGGGTTCAGTCAAGAAACGGCAACATCTACAATGGAATCGACGTATACTGCCATAACTAAGCATTTCATGAATTACCCTAGACCGCTCTAAAACCATACTTATATTCACCACGGTATAACACGGGAACGTATGGATGGAAAAATTATCTCTTTTTTGCATCTTGACCGGAAGAAACTCAATGTCAAATGACTATAGTATTGTATCCATGGCTATAATATAGAATATAGATTTAGCTCTACAAACAAGGTGACTAACTCCCATCGTTTACAGCGTGGCAGTAGCTACCACAGGATAAGGCTAATCCCCGGCGGTCAATGAGTTAATACTTTGAGTTTCATTACAAAGTCCAGACGGCAGGAAATATAATCAATCAACTCAATGGTGTCTGACAGTTCTGTGGCAATTTTTAAATAGTCAGTAATAAAAGAGTAAAATAGAATAGACAGAGTTAAATAGTGCAATAGTGCAGTGCAATAAAATTGTTAGTAAAATATAACAGACAGAGTAAAATAATGTATGTAATCAAATGGGAGCTCCGACCACAACGCTATTCAGAACATAGTTTCGTCTCCTTACGTTGCCGGGACACTTCCCTCACAAAAAGCCAAAGTCCCGGGCGGGCGATACTTTCAAATGGCCGAACGAACGAGTGCAGACCATGTCATTTTGTTGGTTGATGATTTGTTGCAGAAATGCCAGTCAAAATGGCGTCTGCGTTATTCATAAAAATGGCTACTCCCCAACAACAATGTTTTTGCATCTAAATGTTGCCCCAAGTCTCGACTACAACCGCGTCGGAAAATCTGATTATTCTTTTTCCGTTTGGGACTTTTGAGTTTTTAACCAAAGGGCATCAAGTATTAGGAATTCAATGCGGTCAAAGCGGCACGAGCGTTCTCTCTATTTACAATCATCTCGGAGGCTCAAAAGGCCGTTTTCCATGGTCGATTATAATAAATCATAACCGGGTCGAGTGATTACAGGAAGTTGCAGTAACAAAATTATTATTTATGTTGTAGACCGTCTCACAGAGGTGGAATATGCCATTTAAATAAATATTGGCTCTACCCCAGATTAAAAAAAAATATACCGTAATTTTCGCACTATAAGCCGCACCTGAATATAAGCCGCAGCAGCTAAATTGAATGATGTGTATACATATATAAGCCGCACTGGACTATAAACCGCAGGTGTTTTAATGTTTAATTACCATATGTAAGGGTTCGTGCACAGAGGGGATTGTCGGGAAAGAGATGGCTGTTTGAGGAAGCTCCCATTTATTAACTTGCAGCAGCTGTGTGCCTGTGAGAGAAGAGCGAGTGAGAGTTAAAGGTGGTGGACTGTAACCTGTAAAATACATAGATTTAGGAGGTCCCCTAGTGGCCGTTAGCTGTAAAAATCCATAGATTAGCCGCACCGTTATATAAGCCGCAGGGTCGAAAAATGGGGGGAAAGGCGCGGCTTATAGTCTGAAAATTACGGTATACTGAGTATAGTATATATATAAAATCTTCGGTGATGGCAGAAAAACATTTGACCTCCTTATTGTCACCGTCCAACTGTTGCTGCTCTCTTGCCTCGTCGTCTGTTTTACTGTCGGATATTCTGGTAGCGATACTGCGTCTGGGAAGCAGGTGACAGCAGTGGGTACTTTATAATGGCCTTATTCCAACATGTAACCTGTGTAATCTTGAGGGAGATTTTAAATAGAAATTATAGAATATGTTGCCGTCACAGAAACATAAAATACTATACAAGAAACATAAAATACTATACAGAAACATAAAATACTATACAATAAGACAATGTTACAATACTGTACAATATGCAAAATAACAATACACAAAATAACAATCACAGTGTCAGACGGTAGTGGGTGGGTATTGCACTGTGGATAATATTGCACTTGAGGGGGTGGGATGTTGCACAGTGTGGGAGGGGGGGGACCGAAACCACCCGGGAATTAACATTTTGACAAAGAAAAATAGAAAAAAACACCACTTGGCTGCACTGGTGACAGGCTGACGGTGATGTAACTTGTCACCTGTTGCCCAGACACAGTGTTATAAGAGAGTGTTTATGTCCCGCGCTGCAGAAAGGACGAGTCCAAGGAGCCAATTGTGGAGGTGAGAACAGAGGACGAATGCACAGCCAATCACAACGCAGGAGGGCCAACGGAACCCAATGAGACCACACCTCTCACAGAGCCAGAGTGAGTAGAGGAGGACACTTTGCACTTGTGGTCTTTTATTTTAATTTTAATTTAAAATGTTTAAAGCCACTGTCCACTAGCCTCGCAAGCCAGAAGGAATGATTTGCATGATTTCACAAAGCAAGAGTCGTCCGACCTCCCGTTCACTGAAAGCCATTTAGTTCGCAGCCGCCACGGAACCAATCGCAAAGAAGACGTGTGATGTGATGCGAGTGTTTTCATTGTTACCATGGAAACTATTAATTTATCTCGGTTGGCTGGTAACCAAATCACTGCACTTGTTTCTTTGTATGTTTTTTTTCTTCTATTTGTATAACTTGCCACAAAGTCATGTTTGTGTATAGACTGATTTAAAGGTATATTAAATCAAATGCCAATCCAATTAATTTGCTCTGGCACTGCAGGTCTAAGCTATCCTTTCAATTACTTAAAGGTAGAATATGCTGTCAAACAGCGCCCTCTAGGCAAGAGAGCCACACTTGGTATTGCACTTTGTTTACCTTTTTGTTTTGGTCTGACATGTGTGTTGGAGTTTAGTATCTTATTATGCCGTGAATTTCTCCAGACCTCTCTTGGTACAGTAGAGCCTCATGTGTGGCCAGCAGTAGCAACCCCTCCCCTATAACCACTGAAATCCAACCCGCACGTCAGACAAAAACAAAAAACTGTAACATTTGACAACATTACAGATTCTACCTTTAAGTAATTGAAAGGATAGCTTAGACCTGCAGCGCCAGAGCAAATTAATTGGATTGGCATTTGATTTAAGATATGGAGAGGTACGGCAGTTCCTAAAAGCATAGCCTACCTTACTGACATGTTAAAGGGGAATTCTGGTATATATTTTTTCCATCATGTGGGGTCTAAATTAATAATAATATCATAAAGAATTATAAATGTTTTAAATAAAAATAAAAATGTTGATCCACCTTTTCTTCACTTTTTCAATTTTTCTCCCATCCCAATTCCATTGTGCCAATTCTTCCCTCCCCTGTCTTGAACATTGCTCGCATATGCCCCCCACTGGCCGGTTGTAGGGAGGATAGAAGCCTTGCATCACGTGTCCCCTCCGATACATGAGGAGGCAGCCTGTCACATCTTTTCACCTGCCAGCGCGGACTCTCATTGGCGAGGTGTAACGTGTGGGAGGCTCACACTACCCCCGCCATTTCCTGTCTCTGCTGTGCAGGCGTCCCCAACCGACCTGTAGGAGTCGCTGTCCACAACGTCCAGATTACCACCCATCGACTTCCACCCGCTAACTCTGCCAATTGAGTTAGTATGACGACTGGCCCAAGCCGGAGGCAACGCCGACAGCCGGAGTTGAACCCGGTGTCTCTTGCGTTGGTGACGAGTGCAATGTCCGCTGCGCCACCCAGCCGCCTAGTTTTAAATATTTTTTGTAATTGGTCCAATATTGAGGGAGATCGCTTCAGCCAGCAGTCACAAAATGCATGTCAAAGTATGGCCACTAAAAGAGCTTTTTTTTGCCACTGACTCAGACTGTTATAATAAGTGTCTGACAACATTATATAAAGGCTCCCTACAGAGTTAGACCTTTCTGTTTACACTTCTTCTGTCTCTGTTTATATCTGTTCCACTATTTGTGACCAGCGGCTTGTTTTCTGGTGTTTACAAAAGAAGTCGCGAATGGGAATTTAAATCTATATAGAGATATTTCATAATCAGTCATCAGTCATGACTGATTATCAGTTGATATTTTGTACATATTACTGGGTTATTGATTGTTTTTGCCGTTATCCTGCCAAGCTGTGTGCACTGAATGATGCCAGGTCAATACAATAACTTTAGCTAATAACATTACCTCCACTCTGTCTGCAGCAGGACTCTCCACTCTTGGAACAGTATTTTTCTTTAGGAAAGGGTGCTTTGGTAAAGTATTTCTTATCTTGGACTGACAGTGGCCATCAGGGTCACAGTGGTCTGTGAGGCGTAGCGTGTTTTCGTCCATTTGTAGCATAACTAGCCACACTGTCAGCACGTCTCTATCCAACAAAGGTTGGAGTGTGGCTCAACATTTTCTTGATACAATTCAGTTGTATACCTTAGATTATGCACCACTTTCTGTCCTCCAACACGACAACTTAATCTTTACCAACTCACTCAAGTTTCTACTGTACTCTTCCTGCAACAATTTCAGAGTGAGATTCTGTTTGAGACAGACTGTAGTGATAGAAGAGTCTTCAGACACTTGAGGCTGTCTGAGGCACAAAAAAAAGCTCTCTTAGTGGACATACTTTGACAAGCATGAATGCTCTGTGTGATTACATTGTGACTACATTGTGATTACATTGTGACTACATTGTGACTACATTGTGATTACATTGTGACTACATTGTGACTACATTGTGGTTACATTGTGACTACATTGTGGTTACATTGTGACTACATTGTGGTTACATTGTGATTATATTGTGATTACATTGTGGTTACATTGTGATTACATTGTGACTACATTGTGGTTACATTGTGGTTACATTGTGATGCATTGTGACTACATTGTGATTACATTGTGACTACATTGTGGTTACATTGTGATTACATTGTGGTTACATTGTGACTACATTGTGGTTACATTGTGATTACATTGTGGTTACATTGTGACTACATTGTGGTTACATTGTGATTACATTGTGATTACATTGTGGTTACATTGTGGTTACATTGTGACTACATTGTGACTACATTGTGGTTACATTGTGATTACATTGTGACTACATTGTGATTACATTGTGATGCATTCCATTTTGCGGCTGCTGGCTTAAGCAATCTCTCAATATTGGGACAGAAATTGTTGTCCCTATTATTAATTTAAACCCCACATGATAGGAAAATACCAGGTTTAAAAAATACCAGAATTCCGTATTTTATAATGATACAAATTTAAATGTAGGACTAGCCTGTATATATTCACATCATTGTGCAACAGATCGTCAGTTGATGAGGTGCAGGTTGTTGATTATGATCTTAATATCGGATTAATAATGGAAAGATGCAGAAAGGGGCAGTGTCCCACTCAGCTCTAAAGTGAAAGTAAAGGATGGACCATGGGCAAAGTGACAATTTAACAGTTATTAAATTATAGAGCTGGGTTAAAAAGATTAATCTATTTTCCCGATTACTATTGATCTTCATTTGAATAATCATATATGGATTAATAAAATCCCAAATCCTGTAAATGTAAAAAGCCTTTACATTTTCTTTATATATATACAGTATACTATATTGTGTTGACTGCTGTAGTTTTTTGGTCAGTTTTGTGGTCAATTATTAATGTAAACATCAATATATTATTATTAGTATTTAATATTAGCATCTGGTTAGAGGGTTCCTTGTACAATTGACTGCATTACAAGATACAAGATACTTTTATTGCCACACAACCAGGTTGGTGGTATTCATGTTCGGTACAGAGTGGTTGGTACATTAGTTCTCTAATCTCTTTCATATCCAAGCAGAATTGGTATTTTAACTGCAATATCCGTAACCAAATCAATATTGAATTGAATCAGAAATCAAAAATCGAAATCGGAAATCAAATCGAATCAGGACCTTGCGAATCAGAATAAAATACATTTCTGTAGTAAACCGCAACTTTCCTATAAATGTTTGACCACAATAGCATAACACTAAATGGCAATGCAAACTCCTCTCTCAGGGAGCTTACCCCACTCTACTCACATGTGGTAAATTCTTAATGTAAACATTCATATTTTTAATAATGTACCAGATTAGAGGGTTCCTTGTACAATTTACACAGCATTCGTTCTCTGAGAATCTCCTGCATATCCAAGCAAAATCGGTTACAACTGAAATATCACATAACAGATATTGAATCGAATCAAATTGGAAATCGAATAGAGACCTTCGCGAATCGGAATCAAATCGATACCCAGCCCCAGTCGCTTGTAGTCTGCATCAACCAAGCTGCTGAAGAGGGATGGAGGCCGGACGAGCCTTGCGTTGTGAAATCATGCCATGTTTCTTCTGTCTTGCGAGGCTAACCATCCACTGCACTCCTCTTAAAAGAATCACTCTCTTATTTAACATTACGATTCGACCATTTCTATTGAGAAACTGATTGAACAAGAAAAAAACGTTTCATCTTTTTCATACACAAGTGATTCTTAAGTGGAGTCCACTGATTTAAAACCTGTGCTGCTTTCTGTTGAGATGACACCCTTTTGATTTTCCTCGGGAGGGGATTATTTAATTTAACGTGTCTTTCTGCTCCCAATTTAAGAGATTTTTGTTGTCACTGTATCAAGGTTGAAGCACTACCAGTTTTTACGAGATGCAGAGTTTTGAATAACGGTCAACTCGTCACACAGGTCACTTGACGACCATCAGTGAGCCACGTCTCACGATAGCGCTGTAGAAGAAAAAGTTAGGCTTTACATGCGGAGAGACGCGCCACTGGTACTGTTCAACCCTCTCAGGTGGCGCCGTGTGGCGCTTCCTACAGAAGGACTAACGTGCTTTTAGTACATTCGTTCTCGCAGCTAAACGCACTCCATGTTGTCGGTGTGTGTGTGTGTGTGTGGGCTGTTCACTCACAGCATGAAAACCCTTGTGTCTTCTTGTCGCTAAGCTCCGTTTTGTTTTTTGCGCTGTTTGTGTACATGGCGTGTTGTTTTTATGTCGATTTTCGCCTCCCCCCCCCCCCCCTTACTAAACCCTCTGCATGCCCTCGCCCCCCGCCCGCCACCCCTCCCCCTTGTCACGGTCACCCTGGTGTCTAGTCTGTGTGTCTCTGTTCTCTCCCCGCTCCCTCAGGCTGGCGGGTTACACTCCTGCTCTGGCCCTGGACACGCTCTCCTCCGTGGCCACCAACTCGGACACGGCCACGGCGACCTATGACCCCGCCCTGGACAGCCCCTGTAGCGAGACCACCACCCTCACGTGTAGCCTGTCGGCCCCGGCCAACGACCCCTCCCCCACGCCCGTGCCGCCGCCGGCGCCGAGCCCGGAGTCCGACGGCAGCGCGGCCCCCACCGCGCCGAACCCCCTCATATCCACCGCCGAGGTCGCGGCGAGGATGGCGCCCCTGGTGGTGGAGCGGAGGGGAGATGACGACGCCCCGAAGGCCGAAGAGAGAGGTGACAGTCCCGTCAGCCCCCCGCCCCCTGAACAGGTCACGCCTCAGAAGTCCACCACGCCGATACCGCCCAAGCGTAGGAACTCTCCCAAACTCGCCGCGCTGAAGACGAAAGGTATCCCCCCGGTGTCGGCACTGGCCACGCCCTCTCCCTCCTCCTCTCCCACTCCCGACGCCAAGAGCCGCCGCGCTCCCGGTGCCCCGGTCGCCCAGACGCCCAGCCGGCCGGCTCAGGACGAGATGCCGGTTCAGGCCGCTGCCGCCAGTGAACCAGCCCCTGAAGCCACTCCTGCCCTGGACAACAGTGGTCCGCGCCTCGCGCCCTTTGACAGTAATAAACCTGGCGACCAGGACATTGGAAGTGATGTAACCGCTGCCAGAGAGGGCCCCACCCCTCCCGCCGCCACTAGCTCTCCCGCGGTCGTCCATAACGCTCCTAAAGCCATGGAGGCCGAAGAGTCTCTTCCTCCGGTTTCAGATATTCTGACTCCCATCCCCGCGGCCACGAGCGTTCTCGCGCCAGATCCCGCCTCCTCTGCGGTTAACCCCGACGCGCCGGTCTCCGCCGACCTCCTCGCGTCCGACCCCGCCCCCGCGTACAACTTCATGTCCCCCGCCACCACGTACGACTTCCTGTCCCCTGCCACCACGTGCGACTTCCTGTCCCCCGCTCCCGCCACCCCCCACATGCCCGCCGTCACGGAGCCACACGCCGCGCCAGACATGGAGCTGGTGCTGACGAACGGAGTGGAGAGCCCCTCCCCCACCACGGCAGACCTCATTAGCCTGGACAGCCCCCCCTCCGCCCCCTCCCTGCCCAACGGAGACGGATCAGCCCTCCCCGCCCCAGGCCCAGCTCTGGAGGCCTCAGAGACTCTGGCCAAGGCTGCTCCTCCTGTCAACGACGAGTATGGCTCCCTCTAGAGGTTTATTTCTGTCTGTGCGTTTGTGTGCGTGATTTGTAATGCCCCATTCATACACCACCGCATCTTGCCATCGGAACACAATGAAATTATTGTAACGATAAACTGTGTAATGATATTTGTGGTAATTATAGCGATGCAAGTCTTCTGCGCATTGCGATGTATGATATAGATACGATGACGGCTATTGTTTTACGCCTGTGTGTGTGTGTGTATATGATTTCTACAGTGCAGTTCTTTAGAACTCACTATGGAATTTGGGGACAGGGGAACGAGGCGGCAGTAGTTGAAAGAGTGTGTTGCGGAGCGTTGGCTGAACCCTCGCTAAGTCCACAGCTTCAGTAAATAGATCAAAGGGAGGCTATAGTATTAGTTCTGCTCTGAAGCCCAGGAGGGAGAGAGAATCTAGCCTCTGGTGATTTACCACTGGAACACGTATAGGGATATATCATATCCTGACACAGCCCACGACCCAGGGCTCTCTCTCTCTCTCTTGCTGTCCTGTTATAATCTCTCTGCAGTGAGTCTAACGTCATATTAGTGACGCATCATATTGACGAAACGCTGTTTATATTAAAATAACCCATCAGTCAATATCCACGTCGATATGATACAAGATCTTTGGTATCTTGTTATCGGTGTTCCCGCCTATCGATTCAGGTGATCGAAAATACTAGCAATGTATTTCATCTGCTTTGTTGCCGGAAGATGGGATAACTTTTAAACCCTTCTGTTTCGTCTCCGTTTCCCAGGAAGATCGTTTCCGAGAAGAAACTCAAGGCAGAGGAGATGGAATTTACGAATGCCCTGACGGATATCACTGCAGAACACAACAATGTCCTCCAGACAAACACTACAGAGAGCAAAGCATGATGGGAAGGGGGGGGGGGTTGGGCCCAGCTCTTTCCGAGATGGCGGCGGCAGCAACAGCGGCAGGACGAACCACTGCAGGAGTTTTGTTTTCCAGTGCCCTTAACTGCATATCCAGAACCACACAGTACCAGTAGATCCATTAGGGCACACGCTCTCTCGACCGTGCTGTCATTTCCCCCGCTCTCATTCACTTACTACATCCGAGGAATACTAAAGCATAAGAGGTCATAAGAGATGTATTTTTTATTTCTAATATTATGTTATTTAACCAGTCAGGTCAGTTGAGAACAAATTCTTATTTACAAGGATGACGTTGGTCAAAGAGATTAGATCGGTCTATAATTTCTACTGTTTAGAATTAATTTTTTTTGGTTGCGCTCAATAATGGGTTATTCAGGAACATATATTCAAAAGAGATTGACTATATAGACATTATTTTTATTATTTCTATGTTACATTGTTGAAATGTAAAGAAAGCATGTTCTGCGTTCTTTAGTTCTTAATCATTTGAGGGCTCGTGTCATTGAATAGCTTGTTTTGCATGTCTGACCTGCGAAGTGGTTGTAATGTTCTTTTGTTTTTGCAAACTCTACTGTGTTACTCTGTCAGGGAGGTGTTTCGTCTCTCTCAGGTCGCTGTCATTGATCAAACGTAGGCCTACGTCCATTAGTTATTACCACATAATATTTACGGTGTGGCCAATAGAAACACACTACCGACCCCCAGCCAACTGCAGTGAGAATTGTGAATCAAAGAGAATTCGACAAAACCTGTCTGTATATTATGGGATCTCCGGTGTCTTCAACTCTCGGCCTGGCAGAAAGTTCTGGTTGAGTCTGGTACCCCGCCTTACCTCAGTGTTAGTACGATTATGTCTATATGAAAGAACAAGCTGATAGGATACAACTGTTAAACAAAAGAGAACAGCAGAACCAGTAGTTCTCCTGGGCGAGGGTTGAAGAACCCTGAATCAAGCGAATGTATTATAATCTTGGGACTAAATGTGCACCACATCCTTGTTTTTATAACAGCTAACTGTGATTAAGTACCTTGTCTCCTCCACAAGAAAGCGGATCAAAATGCCTGGCTTCCTCATTTCAATTGTGATTTTAAAGTGGAAAAAAAAAGTTTAAAAGGATAAAAAAAACTAAACAAAAAAAAAGCATTTTGTACTATTTAAATACTCCTGCCTGCAAGCTTGTGCACTGTGACTGTGTGTCAATAGACTGTCTTGTCATCAGTTTCTATAATAATCTACATAGCTTTGTCGTGAGAGATTTAGCCTATTCCTTTTTTTTTTCCTATTGTATCTTTAGAAGAGCAAGAAGAAAATGAACTAATGTGGGTCATTATAACACGTGTAGTGTATAAAACTGTCTCCAGTCACAGCGCTATCTATCGCCTGCTGTATTGAAGGGGGGAAGATGTTACGAGTCTAGGCATGAATTCAATCAGTACTTTATAACATGTTTACTAAATAGCAGATAGACATGCCTGCGGTATGTTTGTTTGGGCAAACTAGGTTTTATATTGATTTAAATGAGTGTTACCTTGGGGCTTGTTTTTGGCATAATTACACAAGGTTGTTTTTTTTCACACCCCCCCCCTCCCCTTGTTATTCGAGTGTTCTGTAATGTGGTCTTTGAATTTATTTTTTAATTTGTGTCTTTTGTACAAAGGTCGACCGCACAGAGTGGCCGCTTATCATGTTCTTGATGCTCTTGCCGGGGGAGCAGGATGGTCACCTGACGCAAAAGAACTAACTTGGCTAAACTATTGGAATGCCAAATTAAGATAACATTTTCAAAAAATTATATAATAGAAAAAAACGGTTTATATATATATATACGTATACAAAAAGACAGCCATCCCTTAACAAGTTAACCTGTAGAACGGTCCGCTGTTGTCACCAGAGCACCCTGCTCCCTCGCCTGCATAGCGTTGTTTTTGGTTTTATTGGGTCAAACTCAGAAAATCTCTATGGTGTACAGTCTGAGTACTAACCGGTTTACAAAATAAAACACGGTTTCTGAACCTCATATTGCTCTGGCCCATGGTTTCATTACAAGATATACATCATCCCCAGCTCTACCGGCCTGTAAGTGCAGTGGCGTGTTTTCGCCACTAGGTGGCAGGAAATGCTTTCTGCAGTTGATTTGTTCATGCCATGTCATGGATTCAATCATAGGATTATTTGCAGAATGGTTACATTGAAAACGGGTCTTGTCAGGTCAGGAGCTCTCCCCCCAGACAGATGTGAGCAATAGAGGTCTTTTATAGCACATAGTCTGTCCCAAGAGCACGTTTAATGCAATTTAAAGTATGTAGCACCGGGCATACTTGCTCATGTTATCTTTGGCTGTAATTCATGTGAGGATCAGAAGAAGGCAGCTACCATATGACAGAGTAGGCGTGTCCCATTTAGGGGATGATCAATATCTTTGATTACTCCTCTGCCACTGGTCACAGTACAATTAATAACAGACTAATGTGACTTCAATCCACAAAACGGTGCTGTTAACACACTCGTCGATAACCCAAGTAGCCTGCACTGTGACCTGCCATGCGATTCCATCTCCCATCCACCATTTATATTGCACCTGCCTAATCTACCTTCTCATTATCTCCCTTATAATTGGTAATTGATTGGATCGTCGCCGTGGTTACTCGCCGGTCCTACAGATTATCTTTTGAAGAATGACTGCTCTCTGTGCCATCTTTATTTGTCCACGTTCACATGCATACAGGTGAGACGCACACTAGAACTGAAGCCTTGGTTGGGTTGCACCTATTAGTGTACCAATCATAGCGTGTTCCTGCATACTTCACATGACCCCCCACACCCCTTTATTTATTTTTTTGTAACTAAATAAACTCAATGTTCACATTTTTCTTATGCTATTTTCAATGACAGAATTGGCCTCAGCAGGTGATTCAACTCTCTTTATGTTTAATACCAACAACAACATGCAATAACCAAAAGACAGTCTGTCTAGACCCTAGGGTTTTGGGTAGACTGCCAAGACCCCTTTTGGGGTGAAAGGGGATTATTCTGCCGTTTTTTGAACATCACACCCAATTCTATAGTCTATAAATCGAGCCGTGCAATTGGTTTCACAACCCGCCCGTATCTTGTTGTAACAGTCTCATCTTGGCGTGTCCCAGATGCTCCACCAGGATCGTGATGGAGACGATGGGCCTGGCGGGACTCTCAGAGGGTTCCTCAGGAGGAGTGGACTGCTCCTTGTCCACCGGTTGTATGTGCCTGCGGTTTCTTCTTGAAGTGTCCCTGCACTCAGCCTGGAGAGTGAACGAACAGGGATTATTCTCTTGGTTCTGCACGGTGGCAGATCTCTGTCTAGCTTGAGCCTGACTCTGTCACCAGATGTGAGCGGTACTGGAAGTCTAGCTGAATGCCGCCTGTTGTAAAACATCTCGTAGGATTGTTTGGCTTGTGCATTCTTGTTCTTAACATTGTGTCAAGGTCGGGAGCGGGCCGTGCAGGTTTCAAGTTCTCCTTAATCATCAGTGGAGGGGTACGGATGTTTCTGCCCATCAACAGTTTGGCAGGACTCTCACTTGTTGGCTCGTGGGGGGGCCAGGTGGAGGTCACCCTGCCTGAGGATTGATTTGGCTGTTTTAACGGCACGTCCTGCCATGCCGTTGGCCTGTGGGTAATTTTCCTTTGTGTTCACAAAGATCAGCAGTAACTCTCTGCCAAGGCAGCTCTGGCAAAGGTGTGGTTATTAAGGCCTCCTCGTTCTGAGATGGTTTGTGCATGTGGCAATGCTGGCATGCCTGTATGAGCTGCCTGACTTCACTCGCTATGCCTGGCGCTTCTAGCGCTACTGACATTTACTGAGGCCTTGGTGTACCCAATGTATCTTGTTCTTTATATCCACCCGCATACTGTCTGGGATCAGAGCGGTGTATTCAGTTACCTGAGCTGTCCTCGCTCCAGAGAGAACGGTTTTGCTGCAGTTGACCATTTGACATACTCTGGGCATCCGTGTTTGATTTAGCTCGGTACAGTACGTGCTGTACAGTACCTCCTCCTCCTTTGACTTCTCGATTGGTTCCAGTATTAATTTCCTCGCGGTCTCGTGTTTCTCTATGGCATCTAGATATGCTCGGCCATCGGAAAAGTCATCCGATTGTGTGTTTTTGTCCTGTCACGTTGGTTGGTGGTTCTGCGCTGGTTACCGCTGCAACTCGGGGATACGCCATCCTTACTAATCACATGATCTAAGAACCCCAGCGTAGTCTGGCACAGCTTGCACTTTTGTTTGTTCAGACACAGCCCAGACTCTCTGATCGTGTCCGTCACTTTTTAGTCTGCGGTCATGTTCCTCCATCGATCTAACGCGTAAAACTGCAGTTCCGTCGTGGTCCTGCAGAAGCTCTGACAATTTCCTCTGATATATCCCTGTTGCTGAGGTTATGCCGAAAGGTAACCTTTGAAACGGTCTGAAACGGTACCGTCCTTGTGGTGTGATGAAGATGGTTAGGTTGGCAACTTCCCTCATCCTAAGCCAAGGGATTTGCCAAAAGTTACTTGCAGCATCTAAACCTGAGAACACAGTACTGCTGGTTCGTCTTGGAAGCAGGTCATTCATCCAGTTGTTTCAGGTCGGCGTATGTTCAGATTTTCTCGGATGGTTTGGTGACTGAAACCATAGGAAACCATCCACAGGCTCGGTTACTTTTTTCTATGATGCCCTTTGCTCCATTCTCCTCACGGCAGAGACACACACCAGACGCCGAAGCAGAGCCAGTTTCCTTTCGGCGCCCCCCCCGTTAGCCAATTGGACCGGCCAGGCTTCTGCTCGCTCCAGAATTGACACATCACGGCGCTTCCGCATCCTGTGTGTTTCCTCGCCGTAGGCTCTTCCTCTGCCTCTGGAAGCAGTGGAACCGGAATGCGTCGTGGGGTGGGCGCACTATAGCGTTGGATCTCTGAGCACTATCTTGACTGGGTCTCCTTTCAATAAGCCCACCTCTCCAAACACACTGACCTTGTCTTGGATTAGCCCCAGGTTTACCGCTACTGTGCGGGCTAGTGGATTCTCTCCGTTGGTTTTGACTGCTAGAACTCTGAAACAACCATGCCGCCATTTGTTTCTGATCTCTGTATTTGAGGTATCTGCCCCTGTGTTTGGTTTCCACAGCACCGTTTTTTTCCCATTGACTACAATAGTTTCTTCACGTTGGTTCATCATCTGTAATCACAGCGTCACATGTACACATGTCACAGTGTTTCTGTTACTTCCTGAACACCCTTTGAATGACAGACGGCAGCAACGTTGCCTGTTTTTAGCGTTTACCTTTTAGCTGCATGGGCACCGGTTCGTCTTGGTACGGCTCCGCCCGCATCTGGTGCACTTGTTTCCTTCATTGTTTTGGTTTTCGACTTAACTCACATTTCTGTGGCGGCTATTTTTAGCTCTCTCTTTCCACTTGCCAGATTTTGCCTCTATGCACTCCATATAGGTCACACCCTCTGCATTTTGTGATTTCACCAGTGTCTTGCCATATCCACAGCCGTTCGCAGGCTGAGTTCACTATGCATTTGCGGTTTCTGTGACAATGATTTCATCACTCATGCCGATCACTATCCGGGCTCTTCTTTCTTTTTTCTTTTTCTTTTTTTATCCTCTCTTTCTCAGATTTATCTCTGTTTTCTCCCCGTCCCAATTTTTTGTCGTTGTGCCAATTCCCCCCCTCCCCTACCTGGTTGTTGTGCGCATGTTCTCCTACTGGTCGGTACAAGGGAACCCTGAAGTCATCCGCACGCTTCCTCCGACACGCGCGGCGACAGCCAGTGACTATTTTTTCACCTGGCAGCGAGGACTCTCATTGGTGAAGTGTAACGCGTGGGAGGGCACACTGCCTTCACCACTTCCTGCCTTTTGCTGAGCAGGCGCCCAGACCTGACCTGTAGGCGTCGCTGTCCACAACGCCAGATTCCCACCCATGACTTGCCCTCCCCCTAACCCAGCCAAACGGGTTAGTATAGCGATCAGCCCAAGCCCTAAGCAATGCTGGCCTCTTGCATTGGTGACGAGCACAATCTCTGCTACGCCACCTGACCGCCCTCGGGCTCTTCTTTCGAAGCCCCCCAAATTACAATTTACAGCTAGCTCACATAGCTACTGATTCTCCCGCGCACTGCACTCTGGAGTGGAATATCACGTATCGCTTGGGATGAAATGTGCATCAAATCTTTTCAACACGTCATCTTATTTGTTCACATCTTCCCCGTGTCCGAAGACGAATTACTTGCATAATGTGTTCAACCTCTGGCCCCATTGCACTGACTTGTAGCTCCTCCTTCTCTTCTGCTAGCTTAGTCACTGTTCAGTACAATGTACTGTCAATGGCCATGATCTTCTCCCAAACTCAGTACTAAAGCTAGAGTGAAGATACCGGTATCATATGAAACTTAGGAATCCTAGGACGACCTTATGAATCCATTGGTACCATGTCATGCTAGCTTGTCGGGAAGGGGGGTGAATGATTTGGGCGAGGGAAAGGGGTCCCATTGACCTCTCACCTCACAATATCCAAATGAAAATGGGTTTTATGGGTACCCACAAGTCTCTCCTTTACAGACATGCCCACTTTATGCTAATACCATGCGGTTTTGGGGCGAAAAACCATGCAGTGTTTTGCATGCAGTATAATGTGTTATTTTCGCCTATTCTATTCTATTTGAATATTTCTGCATACGGAGGTCCCTAAACAGTCTTGGAATTGCATAAATTCATGTGTGATGATGATGTTAGTCCCCATAGTAGCCATTTCAGTGTAGCGAGAATTCTTTTTTTGGAAACTCCACCTCACTGTGTAAAATGACCTATTGTGACCTCTAGGATAATCACGGCCTCATGAAACTTTACAACCACGACGGGACCCGGGGCATTCAGGGTATCTATGGCTCTCTCAGCTATACTGACAATAGAGGGGTTTCTGAGCCCTTTCCAGAACAGAAGCGCTCGCCATCCAGTCGAAATCTTCAAATGTCAAAAGCTTTTGATACCAAGTCACAGCGTGACTTCTCTATGGTGTTCCTCAAGGTCTTTGTGTCTTAATGTGGTATTCTGGAGGGATTTCTGACCATGTTTATCAGTTCTCAAGTGGTCAAAATGGTCACATCTTGCAACAAATCTGTGTAACAAATGGTATCAACCCCCAAACAATTTACAATAACAACTTGTGAAACATAATTGAGCATGGGAATGGCCATCATAATGTTCTAAGCCCTTATATACACTCTCAACTTTCAAAATGTGAATAGGCGCAACCAAAATACAATGTTTATTATAGATTTATGACTAGAAAAACATGACACATGGTGCTGAGCTGCATTTCAAATTCATCTTCATGTTCCTAGCTTTCAGATGATGTATAACCACTTCTACTATGTGACATATAGCCTACTGTTGAACTGCTATCCCCCCCTCTGCTAAGCCCCCACCCCCTACAATGGTGGGTCTCTCGGGGTTAACTTAGTCCTACAAGTTATCTTGTAATGAAACACAGGAGGTATAGTTTCTCTCACTGCCATCTTTATTTGGTTTTGGTAGTTTATCAACTACTGTTGACCTGCTATCTCCCCTCGGCTAAGACCCCCCCCCCCCCCCCCACCCCCCTAAAAAGGACAAAAACGGGTATATATGATGGGTCTCTAAGGGTTAATTTATTCCTACAAATGATCTTTTGATAAAACACCATCTTTATCACGTTCAAAATTCAAATGCCTACAGGTGAGACGCACACTATACTGGAATCCTATATATATATATATATAAATATATAGGGGGCTGTACCATCGGTGTACCAATCATAGGGTGCTCCTTGATTACTTCACATGATGACAATCATTAAATTAATGAATCAATTAAGTTTGCACGCCTGGTCCAGGGGCATCTAACTGGCAGGATAATAGCCTGTCTACACCCCCCCCCCCTCCCCTCTCTCCTCTCCTGCTGCCCAGGTCGTTTAGATAGCTGCCCTGTAGATGTCTCTGTTCACAGCCTTGTAGTGTTGAGGAGCAGAGGACAATCATTCAAAGCCGTGACGTCGCCTGGGTGATGATTTGCTTACTTGGAGCTGCAGGACTGAGTTTTGGAGGCTATACTGTGAATAACCATGATGTCGCCTGGATAATCAGCGGAGGACGTTAGGAGACTGAGGTAAGCAAATAACAGACCCGTAATAGTTTGCTTAGTCTTTCAATGTTTCCCCAAACTGGTCATTATGGTCGCTTATTATTACATGTGATTTTGTGATCCGAATAGAAAGAGAGACGTGCTATACTTTTTTGGAGATTGAGACCATTTCTAACAGAGATATTTGAAGTGGGTTATAGAGTGTCTAGACTTTTGTGTGGTTGGCTGGTGTTGTGATTTCCATATTATTATACCCGAATGTTATTAGGGGGGAAATGTCTTTAAGTTTGCGTGCCGCTATCGGGGATTTTAAAACTTGATTATTTCGCCTTGTATTTCCACCGTGCTGACGTTTCGACAGTCCTGTATAATAAACACCATAGAGACAGACAGTCAATAAGCATCATGACACATGTTGTATTACTGACTGATCGTCACGATGTGTTGGAGCCGCCAGACAGAAGCGCGTCTCTGCACCTGATGCGCTCCGATGTTGCGGGTAGTTGAGGATGAGTGGTCCCAGGATCATGACCTAATCATTTAACATGATTAGTTTAATAATTACGGGATCATTTTGAATATAATGAGTTATACGTGAATACAGCTTAAGCCCGTGGACACAAACCCTTCATACCCATTAACAGCTCCGTCTTTTAATACACACTTATAATATATCACACAGCAATGTTAAATAAGATATTGACAGAGGAAGTTACAAAGGGAAAATGGGCAAACGTACTTATTCCTATGACATTCTTTGACCATTTTACAGCGCAATATACCAAAAAAATATCCAGGCGGAATTAAATATGCCATATAGCCAGGAGAGGGTTACATGTTGATAGTTTGATGATAACTTATTATGCGCGGTATAGGCCGATCTGTGGTCTAGCCTGTTGATGAAGTGATGGCTCATGCTGAGCACACACAGCCCGAGAGAAAAACACATAAATGAATGAACTATAATGCGTCTGTCTGCTCCTTCCTTCCTCCTGCGGGAGATTGAATAGTAGAGAGAGAGGCACGGAGCGCTGCTACCTGTTGATGTCTGTTCCGAAAAGATGATGCATTGAAACGGTGGCATCTGTCGCCTGTCGCCTGTCATTCAGTCTGCAGACGGTATTGCGACGTGACTGCTCTCCAGACTTCAGATGAGACACAGCCTGTCCTGTTTTCTAATGGTCCAACTGAATCATTTAGCAATTTACATAAACAATATAGCCCGTCACATCGGCCATTATTCGGTGCAGGCTTAATCAAGTTTTGTATTTTTAATTGTATTTTTATTTATTTTTGGTCTCATCAGTTACAATAATTTGAAATGTTTCACATTTCAAAAAAAAAAAAATACCAACATCCATATAATTCACTATTGATTGAATAGTTCTATGGTATAAACTAGAGGGATAAAAAAAAAAAACAGCCACTAACAATGTTGTCGTCCCCCCCCCCCCCCCCCAGACCTACAACAAAGGCCAGGGGCAGAGAGCGCCACACCTCATGCGTGGCGGGCTCAGCGCGGGTCCGAGCAGAGGGTCTGACAACCATGGGCGTGCTCCAGCTCCACAACCCCACGCACCCCGGCACCCTGCTGCAGCGCGCCAACCAGATGCGCCTGGCGGGCACGCTGTGTGACGTCATCATCACGGTGGACGGCCAGGAGTTCCCGGCGCACCGCACCGTGCTGGCGTGCACCAGCAAGATGTTCGAGATCCTCTTCCACCGCAGCAGCCTGCGCTACGCCCTGGACTTCCTGTCCCCCAAGACCTTCCAGCAGATCCTGGAGTACGCCTACACCGCCACGCTGCAGGCCGCGGCCGAGGACCTGGACGACCTGCTGTACGCCGCCGAGATCCTGGAGATCGAGTACCTGGAGGAGCAGTGCCTGAAGGTGCTGGAGACCATCCAGGCGGAGGAGAGCGAGGAGGCGGCCGGGAGGAACCAGCACCAGGCCGCCGCCGGCGCCGTCCCCGGGGGGGGGGACCCGCACGGCGACCCGCACGGCCGCGCCCGGCACTGGAGGCACATGCTGATGTCCAAGAAGCAGCCCGGCCCCGCGCCGGACGGAACCACCAACTGCAGCACCCCCACGGCCCTCCACCACCTGGCGCTGTACCACATGGCGGCGGAGAGGGGTTCCCCCGGCGCCGAGCCTCCCCCGGTGGACAGGGAGATGGACATGGTGGGTGGGGTCCCGGAGCAGCAGTCCCGGTATCACCACCACGGTCTCGGCGGCGGCGTGGCGAACAGCATCAAGACGGAGAGCATGCAGGTGGACGATGGGGCGGACGGCGGCTGCGAGGGCCGCTCCTCCAGCAGGGGGGGGGAGGGCAGCTGCGTGTCGGACCAGCCCGGCAGGGAGGAGGGCCCGGGCACCCCGCTCAGAGGCAGCGTGATCACCAGCGCTCGGGAGATGCATTCGGGCCCGGAGGACGGCGGCGGCGGCGGCGGCGGCGGACAAGTGCAGGGGGGCTCCCTCCTGGACGGCTTTGCCGGCGTGGCGGAGAAGCACCTGGCGTCCCTGTACCCCGGCATGCCCCCCGGCGGCCACATGGGGGAGGGCGGCGGGATGATGACCGTGCCCGTGTCGGTGGGGGCGCCGGGCCTGGCCATGCCGCTGGACCCCAGGGCCTACGGGGGCCTCCTGCACCAGGGCCTGCTGCACCGGGAGCTCCTCAGCCGGCTGGGCCAGTTTGCGGCGGGGATGCGGCGCGAGGGCCAGGCCCAGGGCCAGCAGTGCTGCGGGGAGTGTGGGCTCCAGCTGCACAACAGGCAGGCCATGGAGCAGCACAGGTAGGGTTAATATTAAACACCACCACTGACAAGGGCATCCGGCACACAATGTTTATACTGTATGGTATTATTATTATAGGCACATTCGGTTGGGCATTTCATCACAACATCAAAGAAAGCTATTGAAGGGTAATGGCTGAATGGGTTCTGTTGTTGCTCTCGCTCTTTATCATTTTCAATCACATTTACCCCCCAGACACATTGTGTGATATTCATAGACGGCTGGCATGAGGAGGAGAATGACTGACAGCTTTCTAGCAATAGTAGTGTTTCTTCCACTCAGCTACGATGATGATGCCACACACAGGTTCACCCTCAAAGTTACACAGTTACAATAAACTGGAATTATAGGTCATTATGGTGTTTCAGAGACACTATAGTGTTTTATATTCAGAACGTGTCGATGAGACGTACAGATAATAGAAGACCAGATGTTGTTTTGGAAAAGATGGCATGCGCCCAAAACAGCCCAAACTTCAAAGTGTTGGCAGAAACCATCACTTCCGTTTAAAAAAGAGCCACTGCAACAACTCCCAGCTGAAGCACATCACATATGGACCAGACCTGGGAGAAATAATATTTTGCTAATCATTCTTGAGCGTTTTTTGTTTTAACCTGCTTGGAATACCAGATGGGTGGGGGATTATACTGCATCAGGACAATTCAAATGGTAAAATGATCAATCACACAGAAAGTAGACCAAATGGACCCTAATTGTATTTGCGCTACCTGGCACACCCTCTCTCATCTCATAATATCCCAGGCAGGCACTGGGGATGGGTGGCGTGACGAAATATCATAAAATGTATGTTATATAACAATAATAATAATAATAATAATACAATTACATTATGACAACATTTCACAGTATTTTACAGTAATTCAACATGTTACGGTGATGTGGAACCCATTGTCTTCTTTTCTTTCGTAATGACATGTTTACGGTACAGCGTTCGTTCAAAACATCTAATTCACATTGTCGATTGTGTCTCATACTGCTGCAATGTGCAATCTTTGATACTTATTGAATGAAAAATTGAAATATCCTCTTTAAAAAAAAGAAAAATTTGCATTGTTGTTACCGCTATTTCAAAAACATATACCTTTGTGTGTGTGGATGCATGCTGGTATACCCTAAAACACAGTAAACCCCTCATATCAGCCCTATACCCACACAGGTTAAAAGAAACACTTAATTATCTGACACTACTTTACCTAAGGTCTGATAAAGAGATCATGGGCTAGAGAGGACCCATGACTGGAGAGTCTTAATTTGTTGAATGCATGGAGTGTTTGGAATGCAGGCTGAATTCCTAAAGCCAAGCCTAAATATCAGTGGTCGCGCTGCAGAGAGAAGTAGTGAACATTCTGCCTAGATATCCTCAATTCTCTTCTACCACTGTGCTAAAAAGGTGAAGTGTGTGTGTGTGTGTGTGCGTGTGCATGCACATCTATATGCCGCTAAGTGCATCTATATGCTAAGTAGTTTTCTGTGCTGCTATGAAAGGAGTCATTCTGCCTCCTGGTTGAAGGATAGCCGTCTTGTTTTTTGGTTTTTATACTTTTTCTCTTCTCTTCACAGATTAAAATACTATCAAAGCGTAAAAGGATGGTAGCACCTAATATGTTAATTTGTTCTCTGAGACACCTGCACTGGTGTTCGGAACAGTGAGACATTTTCTTTGGGGAAAGTTATGAATTAGGTCTTTGTCTGGGTTTAAATTAAAGCGGTCATGATGTTGCTGTTTTACAAAGCTCCTTTTCTTTTTCAATTCTTTTGGATGATTTCTTACGATGTGTGTACCCTGCATCAGAGGCCTGTCTCTCCCGTACTATTTGTTATGCATTCCTTTTACATCGGCGGAGGACAGACGCTTAGCATGGACCACAGTGAACCTTTCAGCCGCCTGATGGATAGCTGCTGCTTAATGATTCACTGTGTTTAGGTTGATGCCGTGTTTTCTTCCCATTTCATTCTGTCATCTCGTACAAAACACACAAGGTTGTTAGGTTATTTGTGGCGGTGGCGACGAGCCAAGGAAGGATGGGATACACAGAGACAGAGAATAGGATGTGTATTTACAACACGAAAGGAAGGATGAGATACAGAGACAGAGAATATAAAGTGTATTTACTATAAGAAAGGAAGGATGAGATACACAGAGTCAGAGAGAATAGGATGTGTATTTATAACAAGAAAGGAAGGATGAGATACACAGAGTCAGAGAGAATATAATGTGTATTTACTACAAGAAAGGAAAAATGAGATACACAGAGTGAGATAATATAATGTGTATATTTACAACAAGCCAAGGAAGGATGATATACACAGAGTCAGATAATATAATGTGTACATTTACAACAAGCCAAGGAAGGATGAGATACACAGAGTCAGATAATATAATGTGTATATTTACAACAAGCCAAGGAAGGATGATATACACAGAGTGAGATAATATAATGTGTATATTTACAACAAGCCAAGGAAGGATGATATACACAGAGTCAGATAATATAATGTGTATTTACAACACGAAAGGAAGGATGAGATACACAGAGTCAGATAATATAATGTGTATTTTACAACAAGAAAGGAAGGATGAGATGCACAGAGATCAAACCAGGAAGGATGAGATACACAGAGATCAAAGAGAATACTGTGTATTTATTTACAACACAAGAATTGTTAATACTTGTGCAGTGTCAGTTTAGACGTGCTCCCGTCTGGGACAGGCGAATTGCTCGGCTCCCGATTATTGCTGCTTGCAGTGTTGTCAGGGGGCGTGCCTGTTCAGAGCGCGTGGCCGTTCGGAGCGGGGCCGCATCTCTTGGCTTCCTGAAGTGCTGCTTGCAGTGTTGTGGAGACCTGTGGAATGGCTGCTTGCAGCGTTGTGGAGACCTGTGGTATGGCTGCTTGCAGCTTTGTGGAGACCTGTGGAATGGCTGCTTGCAGCTTTGTGGAGACCTGTGTTATGGCTGCTTGCAGCGTTGTGGAGACCTGTGTTATGGCTGCTTGCAGCGTTGTGGAGACCTGTGTTATGGCTGCTTGCAGCGTTGTGGAGACCTGTGGTATGGCTGCTTGCAGCATTGTGGAGACCTGTGGAATGGCTGCTTGCAGCTTTGTGGAGACCTGTGGAATGGCTGCTTGCAGCTTTGTGGAGACCTGTGTTATGGCTGCTTGCAGCGTTGTGGAGACCTGTGGTATGGCTGCTTGCAGCGTTGTGGAGACCTGTGGTATGGCTGCTTGCAGCGTTGTGGAGACCTGTGTTATGGCTGCTTGCAGAGTTGTGGAGACCTGTGTTATGGCTGCTTGCAGCGTTGTGGAGACCTGTGTTATGGCTGCTTGCAGCGTTGTGGAGACCTGTGGTATGGCTGCTTGCAGCGTTGTGGAGACCTGTGGTATGGCTGCTTGCAGCGTTGTGGAGACCTGTGTTATGGCTGCTTGCAGAGTTGTGGAGACCTGTGTTATGGCTGCTTGCAGCGTTGTGGAGACCTGTGTTATGGCTGCTTGCAGCATTGTGGAGACCTGTGGTATGGCTGCTTGCAGCGTTGTGGAGAATCTGCTCATCCGATCGACTTCACAATCGACACTGCGCTCCCGTGGGTCCTCACCAATACACCCGCCAAACATAAAGTCGATCGGATGAGCGGCTATCGAGATATGCGAAGGACGGACACGCACTATAGCGCCACCATCTGGCCAAATAACACCATATTCGACACTGCACTCCACCTGGTCCTGACCAACACAGCCGCCAAGCGTGAAGTAGATCGGATGGACGCTTCTCGAGATATGCAAAGGACAGACTATAGCGCTGTAGCGCCACCATCTGGGCAAACGGCACCATTATATTTGACACCGCGCTCCCCTCCCCAACCAGACACGCGCACACACGCAGACAGACAGTCGGAGATTCCTCCCTTTATAGTTAGATGTTAATGTCATTGTATCAAATAACTGTTTGGGAAATCTATTCGTGGCTGACCTGTCCGATATCACGGTGGGCGGGCGAAAATCTATGCATGAGAGACACCATTAACTAATAGTATAACGACTCCAGTTAGAGCTCCGATGGTGCCCTGCTTGTGCTTGACCATCACTAATGAGCAAATCCGCAGGTCACCTCTGCTGATTCAACCAACCGGTCATTAGTATCTGGAGTGTGGTGGGGGGGGTTAGGGGGGGGGGGGGCAACCTCTACCCTTTCCCTGCCCACACAGTGGCTGCCATTTGGGGGCTTGTTCCGCTCCAGAGTTGCGGTGACGCTGGCCGATGATGAATGGAGAGCATCCGACGGGATACTGAGCCTGTGCTCATTGCTCACTCATGGAGATGAGGCAGATGTCGGGGAGTCGGAGAGAGAGAGAGGCCCGTGGCCGAGGCCCTGCTAGGAACGTAATGGAGAAGTTGCTCCTCGCTTCTTCTAACCAGGTCATTGAGCATCCACCTGTGTCGTTGTATAGGGCTGGCACATTCTGATCAGTGTTTCCCACAGGATTTTCAGAGACTATGGGGGGTGAACCTCCGACCCTCTAGGCCTAGGCCCGGAACGTTTTTTTTTGGTACATTTTAAAGTTAAATGCATCAATCTGGTGCACTTTGAGAGCAAAATAAAGAGGCTAGATCTATGATGAACTTTGTGCTCAAAACACAAAATCGACTAGACTAGTGCTTCCCAATCCTTTCTCCTCGAAGCACCCCAGCCGTTCAATGTATTTGTTAAATTCCACCACCACCAGCACACCTGAGTCAACTTAACTAGCCCTTTATTAGTTGAATCAAGGTGTGCTGGTGGTGGAATTTAACAAATACATGGAACGGCTGCGGTGTCTCGAGGAGAGGTTTGGGAACCACTGGACTATAGAGCATACATTTGAGCCATCAAAGAAATGAAGCAAAAGTGGTTACCTGTGTTGAACTGGTTTATTTTTTAGAAAATAAAAAAATATAGTGGATTACTATTACGACTACTACCACTGCCAATACTACTGATACATCCCTATTGGCAAACTTTATATTTAATTTTTTATTTTTGGTTCATTATACAACTGTGGCGGGACTAATTAGACTGTAGCCGCCACAGTCTAGGTAATCAATGGGAAACCTGGATACACTTAGTATAGAAAACTACTGCCATGTTTTCTCCTAAAGCAAGTTTTTTTTGTTTCTGTTTAGTTGGTAAGAGAGAGAGAGGCCTAGTGGAGAGGGAAGAGTTCAGTTGGGATATGAAAGAAAGACACATCAGTCGATGCATAATATCTTTTTTTAAATAAACATCCAAAGAAAAGTCTACTTTACAGAAATGTAACTGACGTCCAGGGCGGTAAACAATGTTCGTGTAACTCTTGTTTCCCCTTTTGACCAGACAGAGGCCCTACGATGTGAGAGACAGGCTCTAAATGTGTACACTCAGACGAATTAAAGTGGCATTACAAGGCGAAGTACCACAGACTTGAGTTAATAGCCTATAGTGTTCATTTGGCACGAGAGCCTAATTGACATATTAGGCCTCACCTCTTTTTGACAGCGGACTGCTTTTTATCCACAGGGTCCCGTCAGGCCATTTGTTCCCACGTTACAGGGGGGGATATGAGGCTAGCCGCGCAGATGCCTCGCACGCTTGGATGTGTGTGATATGATATGATGGGCTTTGCTGCGGGGCTGAGCTTCAGCCAATCATCTCCTTCCTCCCCCCTCTTTTTCATGGCAGATACGGGAGGAGTGTGTGTGTATATGATGGTGTGTGTGTGTGAGCGTGCATCCGTGTCTGTCTGCCTCTTTATCTGTTGTGTGTGTGAGCGTGCATCCGTGTCTGTGTCTGCCTCTTTATCTGTTGTGTGTGTGAGCGAGCGCATCCGTGTCTGTCTGCCTCTTTATTTGTTGTGTGTGTGTGTGTGTGTGACTGTGTGTGTGTGAGCGTGCATCCGTGTCTGTCTGCCTCTTTATCTGTTGTGTGTGTGAGCGAGCGCATCCGTGTCTGTCTGCCTCTTTATTTGTTGTGTGTGTGTGTGTGTGTGACTGTGTGTGTGTGAGCGTGCATCCGTGTCTGTCTGCTTCTTTATTTGTTGTGTGTGTGTGTGCGAGCGCATCCGTGTCTGTCTGCCTCTTTATTTGTTGTGTGTGTGTGTGTGAGCGTGCATCCGTGTCTGTCTGCCTCTTTATTTGTTGTGTGTGTGTGTGTGAGCGTGCATCCGTGTCTGTCTGCCTCTTTATTTGTTGTGTGTGTGTGTGTGAGCGTGCATCCGTGTCTGTCTGCCTCTTTATTTGTTGTGTGTGTGTGTGCGTGCGCATCCGTGTCTGTCTGCCTCTTAATTTGTCGCAAGCGTGCGTGCGCGCGTGCGTGTGCATACGTGTCTTGTCTGCCTCTTTATTTGTCGCTTTGCACGTGTGCATGTACGTGCTTGTGTGTGTGTGTGTGTGCGTGTGTGTGTGTATAAGTGTGTGTGTGTGCATGTGTGTGTGCATGTGCGTGCGTGCGTGCGTGCGTGTGTGTGTGTGTGTGTGTGCGTGTGTGTGTGTGCATGCGTGTGTGTGTGTGCGTGCGGGTCCGCATGCAGCGTTGTTGTTGTGCTGTCTGGCGGGTGGAGGCACGTGTACGTCTGCACTCTGAAATTAGCTAGATATCCTATTGTCTGTGTTCCCTCTTTTTCGCATTCACGCCATGCGACTCCCCACTCACTCCAAGGGCCTCTCACGCTAATGATCCTGCATTCAGCGCGGGTCGTTCTTCTTCTACGACACGAACAATGACAACGACGACGACTACGTCGCTGCTGCCTGACGGCTTCGACGGAGGAAGGACCTTAGAGAGGGGAAGAGGGGAAGAAGAAGACAGAAAACAATGCACACAGATTACGACACGTCTGTTCTCTGGTTTCCCCTGTCTCCTGACTATCTTCTCTCTCTCTCTCTCTCTCTCTCTCTCTCTCTCTCTCTCTCTCTGCGTATCGTGTCCCGTTCTATAGGCGGCTGCACAACGGAGAGAAGGGCCATGGCTGCGAGTTCTGTGGCAAGCACTTCCAGGACAGCGTCAGGCTGAGGATGCACATGCTGTCGCACACAGGTACTTACCGAGCGGAGCGTACCACCACACACACACACACACCCGCTGGCTGTCTGTCTGCCTGTCTGCCGGTGTGGAGCCCATTCAGCGGGTCACGAGGGCCCTTCACATGCACCTGTTTGTTCATACGGCACCAAGACACTAGATCCAATGGGAAAGTTGATCCTGCGTGCCTGCGTGTGTGTGTGCATGTGCGTGCGCACTGTGTGTGTGTGTGTGTGTGTTACACATATACACATATCCCTGCAGGAAGCACTACTTTCAATATTAGGATCATGTCTTCAGATACTTAGGTCTCTGTACTTCTGTCTGTGTCTCTGCCTCTCTCTCTCTCTCTCTCTCTCTCTCTCTCCCTCCCCCCCCCCCTGCGGTCTCTCTGCTGAATATTTCTGTGTGTGTGTGTGTGTTGTTTTTCTTTTTTTTTGGGGAGATTCTGGCAGCTCGCCAGCTCTGCCCCTTCTGAGTGATGACATCATCAGCTGCCGGCAGGCCTGGGTGTTCTGCCAGTGTTCCGAAGCGTGTGTGATGGCTCGCTCGCAGATGTGTGTCCGGGAACACACTGTACCCGAATGCAGACTTAATCAGACCTGACTGCTCTCCCAGCTACTGTATCCAAAATAGAGAAAGTGGAGGGGCAGGGGGAGGTGTGGGGGGCAGGTGGGGGGTTGGGGGGGGGGGATTGGGTGGGAGGGATTGGGAGGAGGAGGGGGCGGGGGGTGGGGGGGGGTTGGCTAAAAATGAAACTAAAAAACATAAACAGAAACCCCAGTGCAGAGACACGAGGACAGACGCGGCGGCTAGCTTCCTTAGCTCTCTGAGGATTGGCTTCTGGTGTGACAGAGCCAGATAGATGAGACAGTGACGAACGGGTGCCGGGCATTGCGGGTTCTTTACTCGCACAGGGTCCTGTGTTCCTCCCTGCGAGGCGTCCTCCTGTCCTTATGTCTTAGTGAACCCCTATCACCCACATCGGCTCATATTACCAGCCGGCACGCCAATAATAACACTTCCATTTTTTATCTATCCAGAAAGAGATCTAAAAGCACCTTTGGATCAGATTTTAATACTCACTGAAGTGCCCCTCCACACACACACACACACACACACACACACACACACACACACACACACACACACACCCCACCCTCTCGAACGGCACCGAGCCACGATATTACCCCCCCCCCCCCCCCCCCCCCCCCCAAAAAAAGGGCAGATGTGGATCTTATTTCTTTGTCACCGTGTGTTTCTGTGCAGCGCCACCAGCCGCCTCAGATCCCCTGCAGTTGCTAAGGAGCGAGAGCTCCGCTGCACTAATGGTCTGATTTGGTATTCAGCTCGACGCCGGCTCTTATTTTGGTATGCCAGACAAAGTGTTTTGATGGAGGACGATTGCAGCCGCGTCTGGAGACAGTTTGATGGTTTATGGATGAGAGCACACTCCGTGCCTCTGACTGCACAAGACAATCTATGTTCTCTTCCCTTCCCTAATCACACAATCTCACACAACACAACACACCGCGCCGCGCCGGACAGCGTCACACAACATTAGAGTCCAACGACGCCGACGCCGCTCCACACTGTAGCCTCACAACTACCGCGCCACTTGGGTTTTTAAGTTTTTACGTGTTTTTTTCTCTTTGTTGTTGTTGTTCTTTTTATGGGGCGGGGGGGGGGGGGGTAGATTCAAACCTTTTGGGGGGGGGGTTAGTTCTTTTGTTTGGTCTTTTGTCTTGTGTCGCTCGCAGTGGTTTGAACCACGTCTCGCTGCAGCTGTGCCGAGAGGTATAGTAACAGTTGAAAGAGGACCACATTTAGGCTGCGCTCCGAGTAGTTCCCAAAGCTTGTGGGTGTTTTAATGAGTCATTTTAACTTCATTTAGAGCCAGCTGAGCAGAAAATAGATCAGTGAATGAGCCCTGGGCCAGTATGGATCTGCCAACCATTTACATCTCTGTGAGAGCCAACCCACATCCAAACAGCTGTGTGCGTGTGTGCTGCGTGTGCTGCGTGTGCTGTGTGTGTGTGTGTGTGTGTGTGTGTGTGTGTGTGTGTGTGTGTGTGTGTGTGTGTGTGTGTATAAATGTGTGTGTACATGCACATAGATATTTGTGTCTGTGCGTGTTTGTGTGTCTGTGTGTGTGTTTGTGTATGAGTCTATGTATAAATGTGTGTGTACGTGCGTGCCTGTGTGTGAGTGTGTGCGTGCATACGTGTGTGTGTGTGCACATGCACATGGATATGTGTCTGTGTGTATTTGTGTATGAGTGTGTATGTGTGTGTACGTGCGTGTGTGTGCACATGCATATGTGTGTCTGTGCGTGTGTGTGTATGAGTGTGTGAGTGTGTCTGTGCGTGCGTGTGTGTGTGTGTCTGTGCACGAGTGTGGTTGTGTGTGTGTGTGTACAGTACGTTAGGGCTGGGAATCACCAGAGGCCTCACGATACGATAGTATTGCGATACTAAATATATTGCGATTTATTACCTTTTTTCAACTGCAAAGTAAAACTTTGTCAACATGTTTTATCTAATAAAATAAAGTTCAGTCTGTTCATCTCACTTCAATAATTTTGATTGCAGAACATGGGATTTTCTCAAGCAGACAGATCTTGTAAACACTGTAATCTGTGTTGCATGTACCTGACAAACTGAACTGTTTGTATTACAGGCATATTCCAACTTAACTGAATGCACATGTGTGTGTGTGTGGACTACTGTACTATTACAGGTATTGAAATGAACAATGCAACTTCCTTATAAAAAGAAAATATAATAAATGTTTTAATAAATAATTAAATATCGATACTTGGCGTCCCTGTATCGATACAGTATCGCCACGCAAAGTATCGCAATACTATTACGTATCTATATTTCCCCCCACCGCACCACTAGTGTACGTATACGTGCACCCGTCCGTGTGTCCGTCAGCGCAGGTGCGAGCACACTAGAAGAACACAACAAATCTTTTTTTCTTCCAGAGTGGAATATATATATATATACACTTGTCGTTGTTTTGATGTCTTCATGAGAACAGACAAGGGCATTCCAAAGGTGAGCGGAGCACTGTAGCACTCCTGTGTGTGTGCGTGTGTGTGTGCATGCGCGTGCGTGTGCGTGTGTGTGTGTGCGTGCGCGTGTGTGCGTGTGTGTGCGTGTGTGTGTGAGTGTGAGAGAGGGGGATTTCAGAGTGTTGACTCTGAAGTGTTTTTCGATAAAGGGAGGATGCGCCACAGGGCTGGAGCGTCTGAGAACACCCAGTCCTACTGTGGCCTCTCCGGCAGACAGGCTGCTCGCTGTTCAGGGGGTGATAACAGAGGAGCACGGTAAATAAAACTCTTCAGCTGCTCTCCGTGAGAAGAGAGAGAGACAGAGAGAGGCCGCGGCTCACTGTCTGGTGGTGCCTTTGTTTGTCCAGAGCTCTGTTGTTCTTCTTCTTCTTCTTCTTCTTACTTGTGGATGTGCTCTCCCTTTCACTACCACACTACAGAAGGTTAACCCTTTCACTACCCCCCACTACAGACGGTTAACCCAGCTTTGTCACGTGGCAGTGCGGAAAAACCTTCTGTATATTGTCACAGTGAAAGGGTTAACCATTTGGTAGTGTGGTAGTGTGAAAGGGTTAACCGTCTGTAGAGTGTGGTAGTGAAAGGGTTAACCGTCTGTAGTGTGGTTGTGAAAGGGTTAACCCTGTGCCGTGTGGCGGTGAAAGGGTTAACCTGTAGTAGTGTGGTTGTGAAAGGTTTAACCCTTTGGTAGTGTGGTAGTGAAAGGGTTAACCGTCTGTAGAGTGTGGTAGTGAAAGGGTTAACCGTCTGTAGAGTGTGGTAGTGAAAGGGTTAACCGTCTGTAGTGTGGTTGTGAAAGGGTTAACCCTGTGCCGTGTGGCAGTGAAAGGGTTAACCTGTAGTAGTGTGGTTGTGAAAGGGTTAACCCTTTGGTAGTGTGGTAGTGAAAGGGTTAACGGCAAAGCGTTCACAGACGAGCGGGAGGGGGGGGTCTTTCGGGACTCGTAGAAAATAGGACGCCTGCCTCTGTCCACCTTTTTTCTTTTTACCAACGGAGGCTTGGTTCTGAAATGGTTCCTATTTATTTATTTTTTTTATATGTCACCACAAACAAACACAACCTGCTATGCGGTTTATTAAAAGTCATGTTGTTGTGTTCGTATTCGTGAGCGTTGTGATATCTATAGCTGCCTTTCAAGTTCAGATTCACATTCACATTATTTTATTGTCACAGCTTTCTCAGAAAAACGTGAGGTGCTTGTTTTTCCCGGCTCCTCGACCGCAGTGGATTTGTAAACATAGTACACACAACGTATATTCTATCTATACAAACCATAACTATAAACTATAACTATAAATACAAACTATAACTATAACATAAATAAGCTATAAATAAACTATAAACTGTAAACTAGACATAATACACAACGTATATTATATCTATACAAACAATAACTATAAACTATAACTATAAACTAAATAAGCTATAAATAAACTATAAACTAGACATAATACACAACGCATATTCTATCTATACAAACTGTACAATACAAGGTATATGTAAGCAGCAGTGTGCGTATGCCTGTAGTTGCAGATGTGTATACGGCGTCATCTGATGCTATTAACCAATTTTACAGTTTGCCTCACATTGCATTCTTTTCCCATTTAGCAGACAAGGTGGCTAAGCTAGTTAGCTCAAATGTTTGTGTTGCCGGCATGTAGCAAGTAGCTACAGATGAGGAGTACTGACGGCAAACCCACGGTGCCCAGTAGGTAGCCTAAGAATTAGTAGCCAAAAATGCATCATCATCATCATCACCACCATTATTATTATTATTATTATTACCATCATAATTTTATTTTATTTATGGAAAATTGCAAGACAAAATAATCCAAAGGATGACATGAAAAGTGCGAACACTTAATTCCATCATGGTCCCAAAGATGTTTAAAAACAAACAGACAAACATAACATGTAATCACTAAATAATCACTTACATTCGCTATGTGCCAATGACCTACACACATGGGTACCACCATTGGTCACCTACCTCCCATGGCTAAGAGCTGTCATCTTCATAATCTGTATTAGTATTATTGTTATCACGTTGTTATGATTATGATTATGACTAGTATTTATACAAGGACATGTATGTTGTGATGAGGACAGGTGTTCATGTGAGTGTGGTTTTCACCTACAGCCCCAGCTGAAGCACTGGTTTGTGACCAATGTGGAGCCACCTTCTCCTCTGAGGACGCTCTGGAGACCCACAGACTAACACACACAGGTACTGTGCACACACACACACACACACACACACACACACACACACACACACACACACACACACACACACACACACACACACACACACACACACACACACACACACACACACACACACACACACACACACACACACACGTACACCCGTGTGTCGAATAAGAAACCTTTAACATCACACTGTATGTTGATCATGGGTCTAAAGTTGCGTGTCATGCTGGCTACTAGGTTAAACTGCTCCTGTCCATGATACTCCATAATTAATCCACAGTGAGGTGGGAGGACCTCTCACATATCCCCCTTTAATATCTCCTGCCAATCCACGGTGAGAGCGTGTGGCTTTACACGTGGACATTGTTGGCTAGTACATTTCAGTGGCATAGATACGAATACCCTGTTCTCTGTCTGTATACCCTGTTCTCTGTCTATATACCCTGCTCTCTGTCTATATATACCCTGTTCTCTGTCTATATACCCTGTTCTCTGTCTATATACCCTGTTCTCTGTCTATATACCCTGTTCTCTGTCTATATACCCTGTTCTCTGTCTATATACCCTGTTCTCTGTCTATATACCCTGTTCTCTGTCTATATACCCTGTTCTCTGTCTATATACCCTGTTCTCTGTATATATACCCTGTTCTCTGTATATATACCCTGTTCTCTGTCTATATACCCTGTTCTCTGTCTATATACCCTGTTCTCTGTCTATATACCCTGCTCTCTGTCTATATATACCCTGTTCTCTGTCTATATACCCTGTTCTCTGTCTATATACCCTGTTCTCTGTCTATATACCCTGTTCTCTCTGTCTATATACCCTGTTCTCTGTCTATATACCCTGTTCTCTCTGTCTATATACCCTGCTCTCTGTCTATATACCCTGTTCTCTGTCTATATACCCTGTTCTCTCTGTCTATATACCCTGTTCTCTATCTATATACCCTGTTCTCTGTCTATATACCCTGTTCTCTATCTATATACCCTGTTCTCTCTATATACCCTGTTCTCTGTCTATATACCCTGTTCTCTGTATATATACCCTGCTCTCTGTCTATATACCCTGCTATCTGTCTATATACCCTGTTCTCTCTGTCTATATACCCTGCTCTCTGTCTATATATACCCTGTTCTCTGTCTATATACCCTGTTCTCTGTCTATATACCCTGCTCTCTCTGTCTATATACCCTGTTCTCTGTATATATACCCTGCTCTCTGTCTATATACCCTGTTCTCTGTCTATATACCCTGTTCTCTGTCTATATACCCTGTTCTCTGTCTATATACCCTGTTCTCTGTATATATACCCTGTTCTCTGTCTATATACCCTGTTCTCTTATATACCCTGCTCTCTCTATATATACCCTGTTCTCTGTCTATATACCCTGTTCTCTGTCTATATACCCTGTTCTCTGTCTATATACCCTGTTCTCTGTATATATACCCTGTTCTCTGTCTATATACCCTGCTCTCTGTCTATATACCCTGCTCTCTCTGTCTATATACCCTGTTCTCTGTCTATATACCCTGTTCTCTGTCTATATACCCTGTTCTCTGTCTATATACCCTGTTCTCTGTATATATACCCTGTTCTCTGTCTATATACCCTGCTCTCTGTCTATATACCATGTTCTCTGTCTATATACCCTGCTCTCTCTGTCTATATACCCTGCTCTCTGTCTATATATCCTGTTCTCTGTCTATATACCCTGTTCTCTGTCTATATACCCTGTTCTCTGTCTATATACCCTGTTCTCTGTCTATATACCCTGTTCTCTCTATATATACCGTGCTATCTGTCTATATACCCTTCTCTCTCTATATTGTTGTTTATTGTTATATACCCTGTTCTCTGTCTATATACCCTGTTCTCTGTCTATATACCCTGCTCTCTGTCTATATACCCTGTTCTCTGTCTATATACCCTGCTCTCTGTCTATATACCCTGTTCTCTGTCTATATACCCTGTTCTCTCTGTCTATATACCCTGCTCTCTGTCTATATACCCTGTTCTCTCTGTATATATACCCTGTTCTCTGTCTATATACCCTGTTCTCTGTCTATATACCCTGCTCTCTGTCTATATACCCTGCTCTCTGTCTATATACCCTGTTCTCTGTATATATACTCTGTTCTCTGTCTATATACCCTGTTCTCTATCTATATACCCTGTTCTCTGTCTATATACTCTGTTCTCTGTCTATATACCCTGTTCTCTATCTATATACCCTGTTCTCTGTCTATATACCCTGTTCTCTGTCTATATACCCTGTTCTCTGTCTATATATACCGTGCTATCTGTCTATATACCCTGTTCTCTGTCTATATATACTGTGCTATCTGTCTATATACCCTGTTCTCTGTCTATATATACCGTGCTATCTGTCTATATACCCTGTTCTCTGTCTATATATACCGTGCTATCTGTCTATATACCCTGTTCTCTGTCTATATACCCTGTTCTCTGTCTATATACCCTGCTCTCTGTCTATATACCCTGTTCTCTGTCTATATACCCTGTTCTCTGTCTATATACCCTGCTCTCTGTCTATATACCCTGTTCTCTGTCTATATACCCTTCTCTCTGTCTATATACCCTGTTCTCTGTCTATATACCCTGCTCTCTGTCTATATACCCTGTTCTCTGTCTATATACCCTGCTCTCTGTCTATATACCCTGTTCTCTGTCTATATACCCTTCTCTCTGTCTATATACCCTGTTCTCTGTCTATATACCCTGCTCTCTGTCTATATACCCTGTTCTCTGTCTATATACTCTGCTCTCTGTCTATATACTCTGCCTACTGTATATACCCAGCTCTCTCACTCATCCCCCTACAATAACTAGATGAACCCATTTGTTCCGGAATAGTCTCAAATTGGGAAATTGTTTGCATTACGTGGCACTAATATATCAACTGGTTTCATCCAGAGTCGGGTCACTAGAAACAACCTGCCAGTCCAAAGCATTCTAGTCATGCGCTTCCTATACCAAGATGGCACAATGCCATAAACACACTTAATTGGCAACGTGTCACTGCCCATAATGAGGTCCTTTTGCTCATATAGCCTACTGTACGCATGCGTATGATGATATGTACAGGTGTAAGTCACAATTTCCATAGAAGCACAATAGGCCCTTTTCGCAGCAGCCATTTTGTCAAGTCATCTCAGGGTAAACAGTAGGTGTAATTAATTAAATTAATTAGGGGTCCATTCCATTTAGGTGTGCCATGTGCATGCTGTCTCACTCATTCGGTCCCAGCCAGCACACCTAAATGGAATGGGAACCCTAATTAATGTTATTAATTACAACTGTGTTTACCTTGCGATGATGGCATGTCAAAATGGCAGCTGTGAAAAGGCCTTATTGCAGGCAGTAGTTAGCAAACGATAACAAGCTGATGTTCAAATAGTAAATGATCCGATAATCCGCCTTCGTGATCTAGTTTTACTATTCATTTAGCTGACAATAGCAAGGTAGCTGGTATACGGCTTAGCATAATATCTTTGTTGAATAGTGCAAGATATTAGCACAAGGTACTAGCTGGGACCGGGCTATCATTTAATGATGATCACCTGGTATTTGATTACAATCACCTGTTGTCTGCCAACCAAGTTGTCTCTGATAGTGTTTGTTTGTTTACTGTAGTTAATTTGTACATTACTTTTAATTTAATTTACAATTCATAAAAATCAAAGCCCTTCACCAAATCGTATAGCCTGATTCCCAGACTTCCCAATTTAGTTTCCATCAAATGTCCCCAAAAAAACAATCCCAAGTCGGGGGAGGCCGGGTATTTATTTGTGGCTAACCCGCCTGACAGCAGCATCTGAAGAATCCACACCTTTCTCTGCTACTGTCAGAGAAAGGCGATAACCCTTTCAGGAGCGTTGGCATGTAAGTGTAACTCCAGGTGGCACACACACTATGAATAGTTAATACCCATGGACATGGAAGGGGTGTCAACGATGCCCAGAGGATTCTGCCCTCCTCTCGCCGAGTTGTAAACATCCAGGGCTAAGGTTTCAGCTTGGCAGCGTATCCAGTGCCGGGTGCAGAGGGGCATTACTCCCTCATTTTGTCATGATCTCAGCTTGGTCTGGTGTGACGCATGACCCTGTGTACTGCCACTTACTGTAGGCCTCGCAGGCTGAAGCGCCGGTCTGTTTGCTGAGACTAAACGGGGTTAACGCAGGACATGCGCGGCACCGCATTCTATGTCTCTCTCTCTCTCTCTCTCTCTCTCTCTCTCTCTCTCTCTCTCTCTCTCTCTCTCTCTCTCTCTCTCTCTCTCTCTCTCTCTCTCTCTCTCTCTCTCTCTGTATAGAAGTCTACCGGGCAAAAACCTCAAATGTGTTCTACTTTCACCAGCTCGCATAACCTTTGAGTTTAGTGTTTTTTTTTTGCTTGCTTAAGCGTTGATAGTGATACCATGGCTTTCTATATTGCCATGAGGTCTAACCCAGTGAGGCAAATGAGCTTCCTCTTGGCACATTAACACTTGTCAGACCTCAGCAGCTGCGATGTCATGGTCCAACTCCTCTGGAGGGAAAATAACCCAGTACTTCAGACTGGACCTTTCTCTTAAGCAATTTGGCAGTGTTGGCTGCGAGGCTAGTTTACAGTGAAAGCCTGTCCCCGGCTATGTTGATATGTCAGAGGTGAATGGCCGTAGGTTGCCGAGGGGGTTTTAGGGGGTGGACCAGAGGGGTGTGTGGGGGAGAGAGAGGGGGGGGGGGGGGGGGGTATTAGAAGGAAAGGGCTTCCTGATGGCATGTGGGCGTTGGATGCCAGGACTCGGGGGGGGGAAACAACATCATGTGCTGCTGTTTACTCCTCACTAGAGCACTGTCATCGTCTCCTCTGACCTACTTGTCAGTGCCCAAAATAAATGAATGGATCTGTCTCCGAATGGCTCTAACAACAAAGGGGCTTGTTTCATCAGAGCATTTTAAAGGGCCCTGGGCTAGCGGCGGGGGCTTTAGACTATCGTCTTATTTAGAGAGTTTTTTTTAGAAAACACCCAGGACTGGAGATAATCTATCCCGGGCCGTACTACAAATGGACTGACCCTGGTGAACCGTGTTGCCACCTTGCCCTCGGGGGGGAGGGGGGGGGGGGGACGACGACGACGACGACGACGACACCATAAGAGAGTCTTTGTTTGTGTTGTCCACAGCTGCTGTACAATTTCCACACATTATAGGCCGCTCCATCGAGTGTGAATATTGTCACCTTCCGTCCCGCTCCTAATTAAACTGTTCTATAGTCGGTACGGACACGGTGCCGGTTTCCATAATAATGCATTCTTACTGCAAACCTTTTAGCTCACCTAATTGCCAGTGTGATAATAATGGCCATTATTATTATACTGCGTTTCCCCCCACTGTTATCATTCACCCAGGCCTTGTATGAAATACAACCGAGTTCTCGTTTATTCTCCTGACCCCCCTGTGGCTGTCTTCATACTGCTCTCTACACGGCTTTGGCTCAGGGGTAGAGCGGTCGTCCAATGATCGAAAGGGTTGGTGGTTCGAATCCCGCTCAAGCCCGTGTCCATCCCATCGCCGTTGTGTCCTTGGGCAAGACACTTAACCTACGGTACTTGCCTCGTATGAATGTGTATGCGTGTGAATGAATGTTGGTGGTGGTCGGAGGGGCCGTAGGCGATGATTATTCGCCACGCTTCCGTGAGTCCGCCTCAGGGCAGCTCTGGCTGCAATTGTAGCTTACCACCACCGGTATGACTGTGTATGAACGAATAATGGACTCTGTGAAGCACTCTGGGTGTCATGAAGAGCGCTATATAAATCCAAGTCATTATTATTATTATTACGCATAACAGATACAGTACCTGGTCGTTTAGAGCGAATACAGGAAATATACATACAATATACTAGGGCTGTCCCCGACTAAGGATTTGGATGGTCGACTAGGATTGGCCAAAATTTGCCGTTAGTCGACTATTGGTCGACTTAAAAAAATATATATAATATTTTTAAACTTTTTTATTTTTATTTTTGTTTATTTGTTATCATTCCATTTGGGCTGTGGGGGGTGCTTAATGTCTGAAGGAGTCGACTGAAGGCTTCTTGTCCTCTGCAAAAGCATGCAATTGGTCCACTGATGGATACATTTGTCTAGTCTAGTGTGTTCATTAGATGGGTGAAATCCTCTTTCAGTGCCTCTGTGCCTGTTTTCATAGGCAGTTAGCCTCTGGTATGCGTGCCATTAGCGCCAGCCACGCTTCTATGCCTCTTTTCTTTTGGAAAGAATGATACATTTTTTTTTTTTAAATATTAATACTTTTTTTATTTTATTTTTTATATTATATTCGACTAAGAGGTTGGCCAGTCGACTACGGCTCCTTTCGGCCGATTAGTCGACTAATCGATCAGCCCTACAATATACACTACAGACTATAATGCTGTACATACCATATATATATATATTTATTCCTACAGCATATATACATATCCTCACCTGTCTGTACTTACCTGCACATAGTCCCTTACTATATCTATATACAGTATGTACATATCCTACTCTTACTAGTTACGCTGCTGGCCAGTAGTAGTCATACTGTCTATATGTATATAACACAACACTGTACATACATCTGATTAGCACTACACTCAGTAGTACTAATTTGTACATCTTTTACCCAGTTTAACCACCTGTACATTGTATAAACTCAAGCCCCTTGCTGTAAACTCAAGACCCTTGGTGTAAACTCAAGCCCCTTGGTGTAAACTCAAGCCCCTTGCTGTAAACTCAAGCCCCTTGGTGTAAACTCAAGCCCCTTGCTGTAAACTCAAGCCCCTTGGTGTAAACTCAAGCCCCTTCCTGTAAACCCAAGCCCCTTGGTGTAAACTCAAGACCCTTGGTGTAAACTCAAGCCCCTTGCTGTAAACTCAAGCCCCTTGCTGAAACTCAAGCCCCTTGGTGTAAACTCAAGCCCCTTGCTGTAAACCCAAGCCCCTTGGTGTAAACTCAAGCCCCTTGCTGTAAACCCAAGCCCCTTGTTGTAAACTAAAGCCCCTTGGTGTAAACCCAAGCCCCTTGGTGTAAACTAAAGCCCCTTGGTGTAAACTCAAGCCCCTTGGTGTAAACCCAAGCCCCTTGGTGTAAACTAAAGCCCCTTGGTGTAAACTCAAGCCCCTTGCTGTAAACCCAAGCCCCTTGGTGTAAACTCAAGCCCCTTGCTGTAAACCCAAGCCCCTTGTTGTAAACTAAAGCCCCTTGGTGTAAACCCAAGCCCCTTGGTGTAAACTAAAGCCCCTTGGTGTAAACTCAAGCCCCTTGGTGTAAACCCAAGCCCCTTGGTGTAAACTAAAGCCCCTTGGTGTAAACTCAAGCCCCTTGGTGTAAACTAAAGCCCTCCACTTCGCCACCTGCATGGGATCCTTTTCGGGTGGCGGGACGGACGAGACCGTGGCGTCTGACACAGGAGGACAGGTGCTGAACGTGAAGTGCCTCCTAGTACCTAGTGACCACCGGACCACATGGAATGGAGGATAAACACATCTCATGTTGCATTAATTATTGAACTGGTTGTTCCTCACTCGGGTAGATTAGCAGATTCCTGACGGGCGCCTGGGGTCATTTAAGGTACTGTAACGTGTGTGTGTGTGTGTGTGTGTGACGTGTGTGTGTGTGTGCGTGCGTGGGTGCGTGGGTGCGTGCGTGCGTGTGCTCAGTGCCCCCTGAGCCTCAGCCACTGGGCCTGCAGAGAGCACTCTGAATGCGCTGCCTGGGTCACACGAGGTCTAGCACATCATGTAGTGTACAGGACTGTGTATGTTTAACTGGGTCATATGAGCGGCCCACGCCAGGGGGAAACACTGTCTGCACAGAGCGAGGGCTCATGGCAGGTAACTGAATTTAGTCCCCTTTATAGGCATGGGTACAGGGTCCAAAGGCTGCCGGACCACTTGCCCCTCTGCTCTGCCATACAGACGCCGCTGTTTATTGACCGTATTCACACACTCTCATGTCAATGCTCGAGATCCCTCCTTTCCCACGGTCGAGCTATAACGGACTGTGATGAATTATAATCTAGAGAGTTTAGTTTAACATCATCATCTTCATCCACCTGTGAGAAAAGAAGGTTTTTTAATCAAATAAAAAATATAAAAAGCAACAAAGGGTGCCACTCTTCCCCGCTCGACTTTGGCTCGAGCCTCTGTCCCTTTAAAGGCCCTTTTCACACATTCACACGGCGTCTCGTGCGTTTAGAAACCCGCTGTGACCCCGCGACAGCGGGCGCAGTGTTAGTGTTCCGTGTATGAAGTTACTCATCCTTTTTTTAGCTGTATTGGATTATTTGTTTTTGAACATTGACTCTGAATACTGTGACTCAGAGTTTCCCAACGGCGGAGCGACGGACTGACAGTTGCCACTTAGCCGATGAGAACAACACGATGCTGCCCAAACGTTCCTTAAAATACCACTGCCCGTCCCTTTGTCAAGGCTTTTAAAAAGAAAAGAGCAGCCCGGGGGGGTAAATGTTGTGTTATTTTTAGATAGTTCAGTGGCTTAAACGGAGGCATTTATTTTATTTAGCCTTTATTTTACCAGGAAAACCCCATTGAGATTTGAAATGTCTTTTCCAAAAGGGGAGACCTCAGGCCTGGGGGGGGCATAGTCAGAAAACCAGCCACAAATGTAATTGTTGTAGGTGGCTACTGGACACTCGTGTTAAAGTAAACCTACGGAATAAGACCTACCCACAGAAGAACTTGATAGAGATTTGCATTCATCATCGGGCGCAATCTCTTGTTCAATTTGCAGTGGGTTTACTCCCAGATTCTCAGGGTGGGAAGACTTTTGTTAACCATTTGAAAAGAAACAGGCTGCGCTTATTTGTGAATGAAGGGATTAGCTCGAACACTTCACCCCGAGAAGGACCGTGATCCTATCTGGTTGCCTAGAGACACATGGGTTTTTGTCTGTTAGGCAGCGTGAGAGCTTGGCCGGCTCCCACCTCCGTTGGACTGTGTGACTGGCAGATGTAAGAAGGCCTGCCGCGGTTAATCACACCACCGAAACCCATCTTCTCCTTCCCGCTGTACGGGCACGGAGAAGCCCGGGTAACAGTGACGACCTCTCTCTCTCTCCCCACTGGCGAGCCTCAACTCACTCACCCCCGTCTCGAGGTCCACGGCCGCAGAAATGCCCTCCTTCAAATAAAACACGCAACGCAAAGCTTCACGTTTTTCCCACCCCCATGATGCTTCCCGAGAGAAGTAATAGTAATCATCTTTCCCACTGGAGAGCCTAGCAGGCCTCCCTCCCACGGAAGACAACAATGCTCTCCGGCTGCTCTCCGCGCCTTTGAGGAATACCATTGATTACATGGTATTTACCCCATTGAGGACCAAGGGGTCAGGGGGTCATCCTTTTCGCCTTAAAAGACCAAATCCCGGGGCCCATTGTCTGGTTAGGGGGTGAGAAAGCAGGGGCCAACGACGAGCCAGCTAGAGGTCCTACTACTCTCTCACAGGAAAGCTGGGGGCTGCACTACGAACGGCAGCAAAGTCCCCCCCCCCCCCCGTCTCTTTGGAGAAGTTAACAGAGTGCACTGAAGCAGGTAGCGATCATCAGGACTGACGGAATGCCTTCACCCCGGCGCTCACCACCCAGTGCTTCCTGTTATTTTTTTGGGGGGGGGGGGGGGGGGGGCTTTTTGTTTACAACTCTGTATATTGTTTAGCTATTTTTATTCCTCTTCAGTCTGGGTTGAGCCGAGGAGCGAGGCAGAGAAAGCACGGGGGCTGGGATGTTGTCACCGGGGTGTCAGACGGAGATCAAGGGGGGGAGGATTTATGTGACAGAATGTTTGTCATGTTTCCTTTTTTCCCGCACGCGTCAAGTGTTTTCCACGACGGCGGGATCACACTGTAGCGGTGTGTGTGCGTTCGCCCCCGCGAGCATGAAAGGGTAGAAACCTGTGCGGAAGAAATAATGAAACTAGACCGGTTCAAAAAGGTTTTCAGAGTTGACAGAATGAAATGAAAATACGAAAAAACACTCCGCTCTGGAACACACATGGTTATTAGAATATACGGCAGCGTGTAGCAGGCACACACAAAAAAAGGCACTAAGAAATATAGGAAAAAAACTAAAACAAAGTTGGATTGTGGGTTATGGAGTTAGTTTGAGGGCCCTGGTCTGCCTTTAGCTAAGCACAGCCTGAACACTTCCAAGCAGAGAGCACTCCCCCTGCTGGTAGCAGGGACACATTGAGACTCTTCCAAGAGGATCAAGATTTCACACCACAGGTCATGCAGAGAAAGCGTTCCGTGCTTCTTAATGTCCTTCAGACGTTAAATCATTACCCGGACCGGCTCCTCTGCCGCGGAAAAACCCGCAGAGTCAATCGTCTTTGATTAGGCATGACTCAAGAGAGAGGTAGAGAAATGCAACCCCCGAGTTAAGACGGTGAAGAAGGTCTCGCCCGCTCTGGTCACTCACTACTAGACGCGGGGGACGAGGGAGGCACAGGGGAGAAGGAGGAGGAGGGGATTGTCTATTGTCTCCCGGTTAAAATATTGTGATCCGTGGGTGAGAGGAGGGCCGGGGGTCATTAGATGACAGCAGAAAGACTGGGAGTGTAGGAGTAGCGTGAGGAACCTATGACTAATGGGGGCGGTCAGTGAGGGCCTGAACCCTCATTGTGTCCTTTGTGCACGCGGCCACAGGGCTCAAGCCTCTGAACAGGTGCAGTCCGGTCCTCTGCGCACCAGTCCAGGCCTCCGCGCGGAGCGTTGTAAAGACCGGAGAATGCCTTTCATCGGCTTCTGTTAATGATCGACAATGATCAATTCTATTAGCCGGGCATATTAGAGAGGGGGGGGGGGAATAATAAACCTTCGATATATAGGATTATGAGGGAGGATCTACGGAAAAAGAGCGCTATAGGCTCAGATGCAGAATCCCGAAAGAAAAACACTTTGTTGTTGGTCTTATATCGTGAATTTGGCTTATATTGTGAATTTTAATGACTGTAGAAAGAAAAAAAAAGAACCCATGTGTTATTGGGAAGAATCGTGACGACAGCGGGTGGACTCAAAAACAAAAAAAACACCGAATGTTGTGATTTCTCCTCAGATATGTGGATTCACCCCCCTCTTCCCCTTGGGTTTGAATGCCCCCTGTCTGTTAACTTGATTGAACCTAAAGCAAGTGTCTGACCCGCTCCCTTCTTAGTATGAGTGTGCTGTATCCCTTTCCCCTGCACTAATTCCAATTTAATTGCCAGTTGCCTCAAGGCACTTCAATAACAGTAACAAATGATTTGATTTAGTGGACCTCATCAGAGTGCATTTTAAATGCGACACAGAAACCCCACTTGAATTCCAATGAAGTGCTGGCACAGCCCCCTGTTTACTAATGATCCTCCGCTGGAGATGTCTGATTGAATCTGAGTCAGGAGCAATGGGACCTGCTTGCATTGTAAATGATCCGCAACCCTGAGCAGACAGAGAAATAAGGACCTCATAATCTCACACTAAAGCTCCCCACTCTCCGGGACATAATACGCGTTATTAGCGGTGCCATTGATTAAGCAATCCCTCAGCAGTTGTCGGTGGGGGGGCGGCTCGCGCGTATTATGAATTTGCATGAGATGCCGTCGTCGTGGTGAAGAGTGATGGAACGGGCACGCGGGCATACAAACCCACATACATCATCACGTGTTGACTGTATGACGAGTGGCAGTCTCTCTCTATCTCTCTCTCTCTCTCTCTCTCTCTCTCTCCCTCTCCCTCTCTCCGTCGTGGCAGAGAGCCGCTGTGCGAGTTAAACTACCCTGCCCGGCGTCGTCTCTCTCTCTCCCCCATCTGTATTCCTCCCCACACCCCGTGCAACAGGAAAGCAGCCCCAAAGTGATGCCAGGTCACACGCGGGATTAAACTGGATTGTGTTTTTTCCTGCAGTCTCTCCCTTTAATGGCTTGATATCACTACTTAACATTCTGCACGGAGCACATAGTGTAGGCATCATTTAAAGGGCGGAGCCGCTATCAGGCGCTCTCTCTCTCTCGGAGCACAGAGACAGAGAGGGGCTCTTCGCGGGCTGTGGGGCTGACTCCTGATGGGGAGTGAGGAGAATAATTACACATCTAACACGCCGCGGACACGCCATTGATTATGTGATTGACGTGCGCGGAGAGCATTGTGTTGGAAAAAATCGCCCAAGAAAAGAATGACTTTCGGGGATTTAAAATAGAGAGAGAGAGAGCGTGCGTGTGCGTGTGTGTGTGTGTGTGTGTTTGTAAATAGAGAGAGAGAGAGTGTGCGTGTGTGTGTGTGTTTGTGTGTGTGTGTATGTGTGTGTGTGTGCGTGTGCGTGTGCGTGCGTGTGCGTGTGTGTGTGTGTGTGCGTGTGTGTGTGTGTGTGTGTATAAAAAGACTCTTGTGGAAAGTGCCCCGGGGCTTTTAGAGAAGTTAGTTTAGGTATAGAGGCACTTGCTCTTTTGAAAGAAGCTTTTTCCCCCCGCCTCAGAGGACTTGTAGAAAGTTGAACTGACCCAGTTTCTCCACTTAAAGCCCCGTCTGCGCCCCGGTACTGAAATAACTGTGTGAGTGTCTGTGTCTTGTACGCTCTCTCCAGGGACTGACATGGCGGTGTTCTGTCTGCTGTGCGCAAAGCGCTTCCAGACCCAGAAGGCCCTGCAGCAGCACATGGAGGTCCACGCGGGCATGCACAGCTACATCTGCAGCCACTGCGACCGCCCGTTCCCCAGCCACACCACGCTCAAGAGACACCTGCGCTCGCACACGGGTAAGAGAGGACCGCCGGATCGGGCCAGATTGCCGTCGGTGGGGGGGCGATCTAGCGTTAGCGTGGCGGTGGTGGTGGTGGTAGCGGCCGCGCGAGCATGACCTTGCGCAATCGCAAAGGTCACGTGAATCAGTTGTATTCGAATTACGAGAGAGAGAGAGAAAGAGGGGGAGAGAGAGAGAGAGAGAGAGAGAGAGAGAGAGAGAGAGAGAGAGAGAGAGAGAGAGAGAGAAGAGGGGGAGAGAGAGAAAGAGAGAGAGGGATAGAGAGAGAGAGAGAGAGAGAGAGAGAGAGAGAGAGAGAGAGAGAGAGAGAGAGAGAGAGAGAGAGAGAGAGAGAGAATTAGGCCATACTATACAAGCTTGTTTCTAGAACCTACTGTCTAGAAAGACTCCAGTCAAATTAGCATGTGAATCCTCCCCTCCCCCCTCCTCGCTCCGCGAGATGACTCACCTGTCTGATGACACCCGCTGTACCGTTCCGGCCGGTGCGTATTTTTTTCGGGGGCCAATTTCATCCTGTTTATATTTCGGGTCCTTGCAGACAGCCTTCAGGGGCGCTCCTCGCGATTCACGGCTGTCAGCTCCGGTTTGTGCCTTTCACCCCTGGAAAATGATAGAGGGAAACCCAGATAAATATGGAAGGAAGCGCAAATGGAAACGACTTGTCTGGTGTTATTTCTGGGTGTGGAGGATGCTGCTGCTGCGGGAGACGGATATATATCCTCCTGAGAAGATGTCCCCCTTTTTCCCCCCAGTTTTCACCTTAAACAACACTCGCAACCGTCAGGGGCCGCTTGATGTCTAGACGGGGAGAAATACATAATTGATGCGAAGAGACAGAAGCGACGTTTTTTTTTTTTTTTTTGGTCGCAGCTACATAGCTTAGTTTGTATCCCAGGCCCTGCTCGGGAGGAGCGGTTTGTAAATGTCAACCGCTGCGCGGCGGAGGAGGGGTGGGGGCTTCTTAATGAGAACGAGCGGCGTCTCCTCCACCTTGGCTGTTGCTGTGGACACTGGGATAATGAGCCACATAGGTCACTGGAGATGAGTCAAACTCTCAGCCGCGGAGAGAAATGGATTAACTACAGTATCGGGCGCAGGGGAGGACCTTTATTAGCTATTAGCGGACAGCTAGGAGGAGTGTCCTGGTGTCATTACATTAGTAACGTCTGAAAGGACAACGTCCCCCCCCCCCCGTCCCCTGCCTGCCCCGCTGTCCTTTGTGCGAAGGCGGCTCTGTGGTCGTCTGAACGGCGAAACGCTCCACACGTGTCACGCTAACGACGAACTTACCCTTTTATATCACTATGGCCGCCCAGTGGCGCTGCGTAACCTTGCGCCGAGACCTTCAGGCTACTTCACCTCAGCAGAGCGGGCAAGAGTGGTTAAAGAAACGAGAACAAAATGGTCGGCGCGCGGTACAATTAGGCTATGTGATTGAGGCGGCCAATTGTACAAGGCCAAGGCGTGTAGCGGTGCGAGACAGCCGCTTGAGACGGCCAATCTGGGGGGGCGGCAAACAATGCTGATTGTTTAACTTCCACTTTCCCACGTATTTACCAGATGTGTTAGTTATCGGGGTGGGTTCCGGGCTTTTTGCTGTAACAGTGCTGTGTGTTCAGGTGACCACCCGTTTGAGTGCGAGTTCTGCGGGAGCTGCTTCCGAGATGATGGCACTCTGAGGGGACACAAGCGCATCCACACCGGAGAGAAGCCTTACGAGTGCAACGGCTGCGGGAAGAGGTTCAGCCTCAAACACCAGCTGGAAACGCACTACCGCGTACACACAGGTCAGAGTATACACAGTACACACACACGCGCACTCACACCACCAGCTAGAAACGCACTACCGCGTACACACAGGTCAGAGTACAACACACACTCACTCACACTACCGCGTACACACAGGTCAGAGTATACACACACACTCACTCACACCACCAGCTAGAAACACACTACCGGTCCACGTACTAAAGTGCCCTGTTTTGAAGTGAGGACCGGACAAAAAGGGTCCTCATAAGTATTGTAATACAAGTCTACACACATACACACACACAGTAGAAGTTAAATAGAGATGAGTACAGTAAGGTAAGGTTTTGTATACCCAGTGAGGTCTTGGAGATCTGTAGAGTAATCCAAATAATTAGGACCCAGGGAACATAGGACCCGGGGAACATAGGGATGACCCCCTTGCGGCTCAGCTGTAAATCTGTGATTGTGTCCAGGGACGACAGAAATGATTATTTCTGCACACACCTGGGGAGATAATGTTATTGCCCACAGCTGCAATCCAGCTGATTTATTTATTTATCACCTTTTAAAGCTACAGAATGAAATCCATATATTCACACTTATGTCCTTGGAAGAGCTCAAAAATAAAGTTGGTCTCCCGGGCCATCATTACTCATCATAACTCATCATACCTCATCATAACTCATCATAACTCATCATACCTCATCATACCTCATCATAACTCATCATACCTCATCATAACTCATCATACGGGTTTAAGTTAAGTTAAGTTTACAAACATCCGGCAAGCGCCATACTGCGGATTGTGGCTTTAATTACAGAAAGAAAGAAAGAAAATACACCTTGTGCTGTACTTCCTGTGTATACTCACTTCCTGTGTATACTCACTTCCTGTATATACTCACTTCCTGTGTATATACTCACTTCCGGTGTATACTCACGTCCTGTGTATATACTCACTTCCTGTATATACTCACTTCCTGTGTATACTCACTTCCTGTCCACGTTTCAGGTGAGAAACCGTTTGAGTGCAAGCTGTGTCACCAGCGCTCTCGAGACTACTCGGCCATGATCAAGCACCTGCGCACGCACAACGGAGCGTCCCCATATCAGTGCACCGTGTGCCAGGACTTCTGCCCTAGTCTGGCCTCCATGCAGAAGCACATGAAGGCCCACAAACCGGAGGACGTGCCCCCTGACTGGAGGATCGAGAAGTCATACCTGTATGTCTGCTACGTCTGAGCAGGACTTAGACCAGCCCCCCCCCCCCCCCCCCCAGTACGCACAGACTGGTGTACTACACACAAGATACACATACAGACGTACATGCACATACATGCGTGCGCGCACTCGCATACATGCACGCAAACACACACATGAATACACACACATGTACACACACAGAGTTTTTGATATTAGTTGTATCACTAAAGGATCTTCTAATCTGTGGTTAGTTAGCGCCACTGTGGTCAGAACTGACCTATAATGTGTAGCAGTTTGGGGAGAACGCTAAATTATCAAACTACCCTGAGTCTTCATGTGTGATGGCGAGAAGGGTAGAAGCTGAAAACAATTCCACCAAGACTCTGTTGGTTGAAATAAGCATTTCCTTTCTTAATTCCCTGCATTTTTTGTATTTAAATTTTTTTACATCTATCGACCATTTTCACACGGCGGCCATTTTGCTCTTAATGTCGCGCTCGGGGTTGGGATTCCTTTCCACCCTGTTCCCGCCATTTTGCTCTTAATGTCGCGCTCGGGGCGGGATTCCTTTCCACCTTGTTGGGAACAGGGCAGAAAGGAATCCCATCCCGTGTGTGACACAAGAGCAAAATGGCCACCGTGTGAATAATGATCGATTGAGTTGATTCCCTGCGTTTCTTTCATCTGTTGAGTTTCCCCTGCATGTTGTACTTGAAAGGCTGCCATGTTTGGACCTCATCACGCTTGGTCTCATTAACTGCCTTTGTCTTTCTTGCAGTGGGTGTATTATTTTCAGGTAGTTGGCTCACGTACAAAATTGCATTTCTCGTGAAACGTTAGTCGTTTTCTTTTTTCCGTTGCTATTTATATCTCGAGTTTTGTTACCAAATATGTTCCGATTGTCATCACCAGGCTGTCTCTTTGTCTTGCGAGTAGAGCAAGCTCTGACCCCCCCCCCCCCCCCCCCCCCCCCCCGTTATGTTCTGTTTTAGATCTGGCTGAATATTGTCATCATTCACTCATCTGTAGTTGTTTTCCTTTTTGTAATCCATACCCGCATAGATTCCATTCAAACGGTTGACTATAGGGTAAAAGAAAAGAAGTATAATAAAAAATAAAAACGTTAAAGCCCTCAAGGTGGCTTGTATGTCTAGATTATTTTAATTTTTATCATTAATTATAGATAGATGTCTTCTAAATCACAGAATAAGAATTTTCTAAGAGATGGAATCGATGAAAATGTGAAAGTGTTCTTTTTCTTTTTTACAAAACATGAAAAGAAAAATTCTGAATTGAAATCAACATAAGCGGGTTATTGTCAGTTGTAGTGTAGATGTAATGTACACAACTTGTCATTGTATCTTATTCCTTTGTGGGGAGCTTAACACGGGCCCCCACAGATTGAAATATGTTGTATTTTTGTATTACAGTAATTTGCTACGTTTACATTTGGTATGATTTGAGAAACATCTTTAAATGTGTGTTTTATAAGTCTCTGAATTTATTAAAGATCCCTCCCTCGTGCCTCTTTTATAAATAGAGCATTGATGTGCTTTGAGTACATGAGTTTGTGCTTATTGGTAGTTGTTTCTGGGTGTTTGTTTATCGTTACTTAATTAAAGATAGACTGCCATGTAGATCCACTTTGTCTGAATATTGCAATTGGAAGCAGCATACTGTGATAGTGACTAATAGTCTGATGCAAGTTCCAAGCAATGTCGATGTAAACTACACTCTTCTCTCAAAATGTTCCCTTCAACGTGACATTGGACGGAGATCTTAGGATGACAACAGTGTGTGCGCGCGTATAGCAAGTCCTGGGCATATATGGGCGTCACCAATGCCTTCTGAAGCAGCCAACACACAGTGCCACGAGATCTTCACTGTATCTATTATTTTACATGAACATGCACTATAAACGCATTTTCCTCGATGGACCAAACGAAACAGAGCACTTTTGTTTGAAAAAAGGGTGTTTTTCTTTTTTTTTTTTATCAGATGTTGTGATAATGCAGATGTCCTTTTTATTTTTATTTTTTTCGTTGGTGTGTTCTAGAAGGATGTGATTAGAGTTGTTTAGGTAATGTCAATGTCTGTCTACCTCAGGACCAGGTCGAGACTCAAAACTGGTGTCCAATCAGGGTCGTTATTCTTGCCATGTGTGCAGTAAAAAAAAAAAAAATCCCTCTTCATTACAGCTTTGTAACACTGTGTGTGGAAGTGTTTTCTCAGTGTGGATTTGGACACAACTCTGTACGCGTCAGTGTTCTGTGGCATGGTTAAAAAAGAATAAAACAATTTATTATTTTACGCATTTATTGTCTCATTTCGACTCTTGCCTCTATATTCGATCAGAAGGGAGGAATTGAAACAGGTTTACGACGCGGCCGCTACGGTCCCAGACGAGACTGAACAGCTCACATTAACCCTTTCACTACCAAGGGGTTAACCCTTTCACTGCGACACTACAGAAGGTTAACCCTTTCACTACCACACTACAGACGGTTAACCGTCTGTAGTGCTGTAGTGAAAGGTTACCCTTCTGTAGTGTGGTAGTGAAAGGGTTAAGAGAGTAACCTATAGTCTGCATTGGTGGCGTGATGCCGCTAAGCCTACTTATGGTTTATTGGCCAAAATCCATTACAATGTCAAGTTGTTGAGTCTTCCCCCCCCCCACGTCCAGCTGGAGCCTTCCAGAGCTCCTCCTTGGTGACCCGTGCCGACACCTCCAGATGCACAGCTGGGCTCTGTGTGACTCCAGATGTGGAGGAAGATAAGTCACCGAACATCTGGCCCCTCTGCCAAGGACACAGGCCTCGTCGTGTGACAGGAGAGCTTCAGTGCCGTGTGTGCATGTGTGTGCGTGTGCATGTGTGTGCGTGTGCAATCCATCATCTCTGTCCACAAAGAATTCGTATCCAGATTTTCTACTTTTTTCCCCAGTATATTACAGATATATTCGTGTGTGTGTTGTGTGCATGTGTGTGTGCGTGTGCCTATTCTAGTCAACGATCCATCATCTCTGTCCACAAATAATTCATATCCAGATTTTCAAATGTTTTTATTATTATTTTATTATTTACACTATGTTGCTTCTCTTACCTTTTCTGATGAATTCAATTTGAATTTTTCTAGGAGGGAATAGCAGGCAATAGACACTCACCATGCCCCTTGTGGCGGTTCACAGACGTGGCAGGAATCTGTCCTGATGTTTTGCGTCTGTGACCCTGTGTGTCCTTGTTGGAGCACATTCCTGTTTACAGCAACACAAAAGAGAGGCGAAATGTGGAGGAAGGAAGGTTAGACACACACAGACATACACACATAGGAGCTAGGAGGCCAATACAACTGTAGTTTTGTACTATTGGCCACTGGACAGCTCCCCGGGAGCTAATGGGGGGTTTTTACAGTAGGTGCCTTGCTCATTTGCATTGTCAGGGGCAAGTTTGTTTGTTTATTTATTTTTTACCCAGGGACAGTGCACATTAATGAACATCTTCAGTTTCCACATCAATGTAAATGTGCCAGATTTGAGCTAATTAGCTAGTTTCCATCTGTAGTCCCTGCCTACCATTAGGGGTGTAAAGGTAGTGGTACACGTATCCGTACCGAACCGTTTCAGTACTGGACCTAAGGTTCAGTGTACCGAACGAATACAACGGTATGTTAACCACTAACAACCACCCACCGGGGGCTGTTTTTTTTCACAATCTAATATATAAATGTAGAAGGGTGGATTATCCCTGCTTGTGGGAGTAGTAGTCCACAGACACTGGGTAGTAGGATACTATAGTATTGGACCTATAAGTACCCCCGTCTTTGGCCCGGAACGTCGTTCTGGAGGGCTTGCAGCTGGAGTGGATGGGGCCCAGGATTTACTAACCTGGGGACTGGTACTCTGGTCTCCCTCGCCTTCCAAGGCGGTCAGCAGTAGCTCCCCACACACCCTCACTTTCCCCAGTACCTCCGACAGCCCTCCCACACCCAGTGACTGTCAGTTCAATAGTGTTATTGGGCTTCCCTTTAAGCAGTACCCTTCCTTGACCACCTGTATAGACCCTTCAAATGCTATTCTGTAAATGGGGTGTAAGGGTTAAATAGTTATGCAGTCACAATATTTACCCAGGGGTTAGAATAGCAAATGGAACTTGAAGAAACAGACACACACAATGATCCCGATTATGTCTACTTTATATAGAAGCCTGGGCATGTTATCCATTACACTGTTATTCATTAATACATGGCACCGGGTGCTCTTGTTATTATAATGTAGGGGAAGCTCTTCCCACCATAGGCACCGAGTGCTCAATACATTAAAACACCCCGCTTGTACTAGGGGAACCCAGGCATAAAATGGAGACACATTGGGAATTCAAGAACCAAATAATCAAATAAACAAATAACCAAATACCAAAATAAAACCAAGTAAATGTGGGCCCACGTTACCAAAAGAAAACCTAACCTAAGCCGGCTTAAATTGTTCGGGGTACCCCTTAGACACTGGTTGTTAGCGTTCACTTCAATGGACGTTGCTGTTGATACACGTGGTACCGTTAGTACTTAGCCAAGATGGCGGACCCACCCTTGTCACCGCTCGTCCGGGTGACAAGATGGCGTCGGCGATCCCGCGAGCACAGCAGGCAGTGGTTAGCTGGAGGAGCGTGCTGTATGGCGTCCTCTGCTGGTGGGAAGAGGCGTCCTCTGTACCGTCTGGGAAACGTCCACCGCTGCTGTTGCTGGCTTGCTTCTGTCGCGCGAGCTAATACTGTGGCTACCCTAAACACAGCTAAGCTTTGGGTCTCGACGCACCCTCCTGCTATATCGGTTACACTGCTAACGCAACATGGCTGGCTATACCACCGGTCTCTTCAGCGCCCGGTAGTCTACTCAAGTCAGACGGAGCCGCTAGCAGCATACTACTATACCGCACACAGTAACTACTAGGGCTGCACGATTTTGGGAAATAATCTAATTGCGATTATTCTGACAGATATTGCGATGCGATTATAACATATTTTAATTTTTTTTTACAAGAAGATGTTGATGCTTTCTGTAGTCGGGTCCCAACTGCAAAATTACTGTATTACCCTGTATTATACACTTTTACTATCATGTAGACTATTCTGCTTTGTGTTTACATGTGATGTATTGTATACATGCACATTTATTATGTTCTTGTGTGATGTATCGCACATTTTATTGCTGTGTGATGTATTGCGAATGTTATTGCTGTCATCTTGGCCAGGTCTACCTTGCAAAGGAGATCTTGTATCTCAATGGGACTTCCTGGTTAAATAAAAAAACTTTTTTTTTTTTTTTTTTTTTTATTGCAGGCTTGGCGATTTGATAATTGCATCATTCCAAATCGCGATTTCGATTAAAAAACGATTAATCGTGCAGCCCTAGTAACTACTATAACCCGATAACGTTAGACGTTAGTCTCGTTAACTCTAGACGTTAGTCCCTCGGTTCGGTTTCTCTTACTCACACACTATCGCTGATACTTCTAGGATAACCCGTCACTAGCAAGTATTTCTCATCACCCGCCGCTCGTTCCGACGGGGCTCTCCTTCATTAACTTCTTCAACGGGGCTATTCCAAAGCACACGCCCGCTGTGGCTGCGACTGTTCACGGCCAAGTCCAACGCCGAAGAGAGCTTCCTGCTCCCTTTGCCTCCAGGTAACTCCCTCTTCCTCGTTGCTTGCTTATCTCCACCGCTGCTCCTGCCACCACTGCCACTCCGCCCCCTGCTGGCAACCTCCACTGGTCCCACTCAAGGACTGCTCCAGAAAGGGAAAAGGGCTCAATGTTATTGTTAGTAATCCATACTGCAGCCGGGGAAGAGTAGCACCTCACCTCGTCCTTAGACTGGGCGAGCTATCCAAAGGAACACTGTTAGGCACACGTTATACACACACAGGGAAAGTAACAGTTAGTTAGCACTACTGAATACTTTGTAGAATATTCAGGCTGCTACATATATATATATATTTATATATTTTTTCAAATCGATTATTCATTTCAATATAGAATATTCGTTGACAGCCCTACAAGTACAATTAGTTACTGTACACTACATCACCCCTGAGTGGAACATGGAAAGCCAAACTTGCTCCCACTACTGAAAACCCGTACCGAACCGAACCGTGACTTCAAAACCGAGGTACATAGAGGCTCTGGTCTTGTAAGGATGTAAGACACGCTTCCCCACCGCTCCTGAGTGTGTGACAAAACGTATATATTATACTCCTATCAAACTGAACACATCTATGTTGAGTAGGTGTTTGAACAGTCCTTTAACCGAACTTGTTGAACTATTGTTGAACTATTGTTGAATTATAACTCATAATGCTGAATACTCTAACAAAGGGAGGCCCGCCACCAGACGCCACGGAGGCCGACGACACCGGGACCCTAACTGCGGGACTACTACAAGCCATGATGGGCTCCCTTAAGACTGATATCTTTGCTAAAATCGACTCCCTTTCAAACTCTCTCAGATCGGAGATGCTGTCAGTCAAAGACGAGCTAAAGAAGTCGATTGAGAAAGTACAAAACAAACTCGATACGCAAGGAGAGGTTATATTGGAGTTGGAACGCGGCGCCACAGATAACAGCACCCGCATTTGCGAATTGGAAACCACCGTTGGCTCCCTGGTGACTAGGGTAGAATACCTAGACAACAGATGCGAAGACATGGAAAGCATAATGCGGAGAAACAACATTCGTCTGCTAGGTGTACCAGAGGGAGCAGAGGGTCCACGACCAACGGAGTACGTAGCCGGGCTGCTTCAAGAGCTACTTGGCCTGGAGGAAAAGCCGCTACTGGACCGAGCTCACCACACCCTGCGGAGCCGCCCCCGAGAAGGAGAGCCCCCACGACCGTTTGTCATCAGGGTACATTTCTTTCACATACGCAACGATATGCAAACTACACAACGGCAGTAGCTAAGAAGCGAGCTAGCTTTGGAGAGGTGAAACACCGGCTGCGAGCTTGCCCGGGAGTGAAGTATGGACTTGTTTACCCTGCAGTTCTGAGGCTAACTCTACCGGACAACTCGACACACGGATTCGAAGACCCAGCTTTGGCAGCCGACTTCATCCAAAACTATCTGAAAACGGCGACTGTGCCTATGTAACGGAGGTACCGCAGTCTATCCACAGTCACGTGGTACAAGTAGTTCGGTGGCTGTGGATGTTAAGCGGTACTGCAAGTAAACTCACTCCCCAGAGGCATCCAAACTGAGCGCTTAGTGGGGATATCCTTTCTTGGCGCAGCGGTTTGTGATGTCGGCCCCGGTGCGGGAGACCGGGGTTCAACTCCCACTCAGGGCAATCCCTTAACAGGGGTCGAATAGGAATTTGAAACACAACGCAGAGCAATACGAGACCGGTTACAGTGGTGCCGTGACCCGGATGCCCTGGGTGGAGTGAGTTTAGGGGGGTGAGTGTAACGGAGGTACCGCAGTCTATCCACAGTCACGTGGTACAAGTAGTTCGGTGGCTGTGGATGTTAAGCGGTACTGCAAGTAAACTCACTCCCCAGAGGCATCCAAACTGAGCGCTTAGTGGGGATATCCTTTCTTGGCGCAGCGGTTTGTGATGTCGGCCCCGGTGCGGGAGACCGGGGTTCAACTCCCACTCAGGGCAATCCCTTAACAGGGGTCGAATAGGAATTTGAAACACAACGCAGAGCAATACAAGACCGGTTACAGTGGTGCCGTGACCCGGATGCCCTGGGTGGAGTGAGTTTAGGGGGGTGAGTGTAACGGAGGTACCGCGGTATATCCACAGTCACGTGGTACAAGTAGTTCGGTGGCTGTGGATGGTAAGCAGTACTGCAAGTAAACTCACTCCCCAGAGGCATCCAAACTGAGCGCTTAGAGGGGATATCCTTTCTTGGCTCAGCGGTTTGTGATGTCGGCCCCGGTGCGGGAGACCGGGGTTCAACTCCCACTCAGGGCAATGCCTTAACAGGGGTCGAATAGGAATTTGAAACACAACGCAGAGCAATACGAGACCGGTTACACCTAGATAACCAAAAGACAGCATAGCTGGCTATATTGGCAGGCTAGCCGACAGGCTATCTAGTAGGCTAACTGGCTGTGTTAGCTGTATAGCTGAGCCAGTTAACCTAGTATGAACTATCTATGACACTCGTAAGCTGTTAATCATTCACTTCTTGTCCTGGTGGGTGAGTAGGCTACATAAACACGACACTCAATGCAGACACAAACACTATATAACCTATCTTTTGTGCCTTCCACAATAAGCATACAACCTTCTAATTGTTTACCATCAGTAGCCTACTTAGCCGACAGGCTAATTTACATGCTGGTTAGCAGCGTTAGCTGTATGGCTGATGCAGCCTAGCAGGACTGTGGATGCTCAGTTGAACTTGGTTGAACTTCTGTCCTTATACAGCTTATACACTTGCCTTATAAGTAATTATCAGTAGGCTATTATCTCGTGTGTATATAAACCACATACAAGGACAATGTTTGGTTGGTTGCACATTTTTAGCACAGCCTTCTAATATTGGACTGTATCCTATACAACTGATTCCCTACTGTAACGTGACACTCAATACAGACCGGTACATGATGTAACCTTTCCTTTGTTTTATCCACAGTAAGAACTAGGGCTGGGCGATTCTTGCTGGGATATGAATCACGATTTTCTCTCTATGGGAATTGAGATCACGATTCTCTCATACGATTCTTATTTTTTCAATTAAATAATTTATTGCACTCCTTCAGACAGCACAACATATGTGGAAGTGCTTGACTTGAAACTTACATATAGCATATATGAAAGTGCTTGACTTAAACTGAGATTGCATAGCTCTATGAACCGAGATTATTCTTTTTTTTTTTTTATCCACTTTTTCTCCCATTTTTCTATATTTTCTCCCATCCCAATTTCGTATCATCCAATTCAACCCTCCCCTGTCACGAACGCTGTTTCTTGCCTCCCACAAGCCGGCTGCAATGTGGACTAAGTCATACATAGCACAAGTCCCCTCCGGTACTTGAGGTAACAGCAGTCGCATCTTTTCACCTGCGCAGCTCGATCTCTCAGTGTCGAGGAGTAACTCGTGGGAGGCTCACGCTGCCCCCGACACTTCCTGATTCTACTGCGCAGGCGCACCAACCGACTTGTAGGAGTCGCTTGTTCACAACGTTCGATCCCCACCCTTCAGTTTTCCCTCCCCGTAATACGGCCAATGTGTATTACTGCGGACGACCAGCTAAACTGAAAACAATGTGGAGAGCTGGATTCGAACACGCGAATCCTAGCGTCTCCACACTGGTGGCGAGTGCCTTGCCCACTACACCACCTAGCCGCCCTGAACCGAGATTATTCTTTATTATTTTTTATTATAATTATTTTTTATTCATTTCCCAGCCCTAGTAAGAATACAGCTCTCTAAAAGTTTACCATTAGTAGTTTATTATTCTCTGTGGACATAAGCCACCTGTACTAGTGCCAATGCTTAGTTGTTCACACTTGATTTATGTTTGATGTTCATGTTTGATTTATCTTTTACCAATGGTCACACATCTCAGGTAGCATAGAGTAAAGGTTAGTTACCACGTTTTTAGTTTGCAAACGGCTTCCTAGGGAAATTATAAACTGCATCCCTCACACCAGGTGGGATGCAGCTTAATCTCCTGAGAGGAGAAGTTATAGAAGTGGGGGGGAGGGGGGAGGGAATGGGGGATTGTGTTGTTTTTTGTTTTTCTCTCCAGTCGACTCGCTCTGTTTTATTTTTGTTTTCACGCTCACGCTCGGTACCCAATAGAACCTTAACAAGTGAATATGTATTTATTATTACTCCAAACGTATTACATTAAATCATACTGCATCCTTTTTAGACTATGGCTAATTTGAATATCCTGATCTGGAATACAGGGGGTCTCAATATACCGCATAAACGCACAAGTGTACTAACGTGGCTAAAAAAGGAAGGAAGTGGACCTTGCTTTACTGAGTGAAACGCTCCTTTTATTGGCGGATAACGCAAAACTGGCAAATACATTTTACCATAACATAAGTTCTTCTTCTTTTAGCACCAAGGCCCGAGGGGTAGCCATAATAGCGAAGCGAAATTTGAATATTAAACTGTTAGATGTGTGGTCTGATGCAGATGGTCGAATTACTATTGCTAAAATAGAATGCTCTAACCGGAAAATTGCGCTGATTATTGCATACTAGGGGTGTAACGGTACGTGTATTCGTCCCGCAAATTTACGGTACGGCCATCACAGTGCGGTACGCGCGCCATACGGCGAATACGCCTCAGCGCAAACACACCAGTGAGAGAGAGAGAGAGAGAGCGAGAGAGAGAGAGAGAGAGAGAGAGAGAGGGAGAGAGAGAGAGACAGAGAGGGAGAGAGGGACACGGAGCACCCCACACACACGGCGCAGTGGGGAAACACACACACGCAGTCGGGAACGCGCGCAAAACGCTCCGCATCCCTCCCTCTCCGACTTCAGTTCAGAGCGGCGAAAGTGCACGAGAAAGGCACATTTACATTGGAAGAGCTGCAGGGTCGTTTTCTTGTGCGCTCAAAGAAACACACGCGTCGCCGACACACACACGCGCGCGCGCGCGCGCCAACAAACACATCAACATTCTCCCCCACCGGACTCACAGGCACAATCAAATAAAAAGAAGAAACATACTTTTCCGGACAGATCATCTGAGTTCCACTGTGTTTAAATCCAAATAATCCTCTGCCATTGTTGTAAGTAACATGTCATCTGTTCTCTAGTCTTTAGTCTCGTCATGAAGTTAATTCTCTCTGGAAGTTGTTGAAGTTAGATGTTATGTATGATTGCATGTAACTGTCTAACTGTTTCCACAAGAGGGCGCTATAGGCATAGCTATTGAAGCTGACGCCAGGTAAGAGGTATGAAAGGAGATGTTACCTCCCCCTCTGTCTCTTCCTCCGTCGCTCTCATAATAGAAGGTCTCATGTGTACTGATGTGTGCAATGTGACAATAAACCACGCCAAAGGCTAAAGAGAGAAACCTTGTCATCATGAACATATTATTGTCGCTCCACAGCTGACTCTGTCAACAGAAGTGAAACTGAAACTTAAGGATGCGCAAGGATAAGTTGTTAAAGGGGCAGTAGGCAAGTGGATGCCTGAACACAGAATGACACCAGTATCACTGACTACCACGGCAAGCCTATAGAAAATTATTCTATTTAATAATAATAATTATTATTATCATAAATATAATTTTTTAAATAAAAAAAATAAAAAAATAATATAATTATTATAAATATTTTTTTTCTGTTGTAGCGAACTCGTACCGAACCGTGACCCCAATACCGAGGTACGTACCGAACCGTGGCTTCTGTGTACCGTTACACCCCTACTGCATACGCCCATAATTTGTATGACGCCAACTTCTATGCTGTACTAACTGCAGCTATGTTGAAACTACCTGATTACTCATTAATAGTAGGAGCTGATTTTAATGCAGTCTGGGACCCATTGATTGATAGATCCAATTATGCGGAAAACTCTGATCAGAAGCAAGCTACCACAGCCCTATAATCCTGGTCTAAGGACAACTCAACACTGATGAAAAACTGAGAGTTTAACTTGCAATTTAAAGAGAAGCTCACTGAATTCCTGCAGTTTAATGCTGGCTCGGTACAGGACCCCAGAATTCTATGGGATTCGGTTAAGGGTTTTATCAGAAGTAACACTACTCTCTTTGCATCTAATCTCCGCAAGGGACGTCTCTCCAAACTGGTGGAATTGGAAAAGCTTCAAGCCACGTTGATCTCTTCATTGCAGCACAACTACTCTAGTCGACTTGAGCTTCAAATTAAGGTAGTGAAAAAAGAGATTAACTCCATTTTAAGACAACAATCTGAATTTCAGATGCACAGAACAAGACAGCACTACTACTTTCACGGCTCCAAGCCTAGTCACCTACTAGCTATGAAGATACGTGCCAGTAAGCAATTTGCGGATATCCCTTCCATTAAGAACCAACAGGGAGAGGTAACCACCAACCCCAAAAAGATTAATGATACATTTCGCTCTTTTTATTCCAACCTGTACAAGTCAGAGGTGGTCTTTGATCATACCAAGCTGGAGGATTTTCTTGATCAAATCAACCTACCACAGATCTCGGAAGATAGTGATAGGCTGCTAGCTGCAGATGTGGCAGCTACAGGCCCCTAAGTCTCCTCGGAGCCGATCTAAAACTATATGCCAAGGTTCTAGCCTCCCGACTTCAAAAGCATATGACATCTCTAGTTCACCCTGATCAGACCGGCTTCATAAGAGGCCGCCTGGTTACTGACAACATCAGACGGTTACTGCATGTGATTGATGCCAGCAAGGATGTTGCAGTCCCTACAGCGGTCATGTCCTTGGACGCAATGAAGGCATTTGACAGATTGGAGTGGTCTTACTTGTGGGCAGTTCTTAGAAGGATGGGGTTAGGTGAGGGTTTCATTCATATGATCAAAGTTCTCTACACAGGGCCTTCGGCCATGATCTTAACGGGGAAGCTCTGCTCGCCACTCTTCCCTGTCTCACGCTCGTCTAGACAGGGTTGTCCTCTTAGTCCCGGACTTTTCGCCTTATCCCTCGAACCTCTAGCTCAATACATAAGACAATCCCAAATTATATCTCCTGTTTCAATTCAGGACACACATCACCATATCAGTTTATACGCAGATGATGTACTCCTGTTTATGCAGAATCCCTCCGTCTCTTTACCTCACCTGCTCAGCGTGATAGATGAATTTGGCAGCCTGTCCGGCTTTAAGATCAACTGGCCAAAATCTGCCTTTCTTCAACTTAATGAGACTGCGAAGGCTACCATCCTACCTGCAAACACACTTTAAATGTCTCGGGATTGAAATATTCCCCACTATTAGCCAGACGGTAAAGTATAATTACTCCAGCTTGGGTGACAGGATTACGAATGACTTCAACAGATGGTCCGAATAAAAAAATGCATTACAGGCCTGTGCGTCAATAATTTAAATGAATATTTTACCCAGAATTAATTTTATCAGTTCAATGCTCCCGTTGCCTCCTCCTGTTGGTTACTGGCAGAAATTGCACTCTGCCTCATATAAATTCGTTTGTAATAACAAACGCCTGCGCTTGAAGAGATCAAGAGCGAGCGAATGTCCATGTATATTTTATTTAAAAAAAAATTTGTATGGTTGGTTATGTATATGTCCTGGGCCCCTTTGGATTTGGGTCGGATGGTCACGGGATGGGGGGGGGCCCTGGTTCGGGGCCTCGACGGGTCGTGGTGTTAAAGAGGCTGATGCTTGACTCGCTGGGGCACCGGACTCGGGGGCGTCGAGGGTTGGGGATCGTGGTTGATGGGGGGGGGGGGGGGGCTCGGGTTGGTCACTGTGCAATCTGTCTCAATTACTGTCTTGTCATGTTGTGTTAAGTTGTTGCATTGGGATGTCTTTTATGTATTATTATTATTATTATTATTATTATTATTATTATTATTATTATTATTGTATTGTGATATGTCTTTGTTTCATGTTTGAAAAAGGAAAATAAAAAGATTTGATAAAAAAAAAAACGAGGTACATACTGTACGTGGTGTTTGTGTACCGTTACACCCCTGTCCCCTACCTACCATGATGCATGTCGTTATGGTGTGGGAGGGAAACCGGAGTACCAGGACACGGGAAGAACATGCAAACTCCACACAGAAAGGCCCCCCGCTGGGGTTGGAACCCAGGACCTTCTTGCTGTGAGGCAGCATGCTAACCACTGTGCCGGCCGCGTGGTTACATTCTATTCTCCCACCCACCTTCTTCCCAGTCAGTCGAGAGATTTAAACCTTCAACCCGCCACAATCCTCTTCCTCTAACCTTCAAACCTAGAATAGAATATGGCTATTTTATAAACGTAATGGCCTGTGTATTATTCTAAATTTACAACAACAACAAAAATCATTATCTCCTCTCTAATCCGCCCCCCCCCCCCCCCCCCCCCCCCACACACACACACACACACACACACACGCACACACACACACAATCCAGGGGCCATGCTCTGTAGATTAGCGGATTGAGTGGGAGCCAGTGCTAATGTAATCTCCTCTTGTTTAATTAGAGCGAGCATAGTGGGCAGCTAAAGCAAACCACATTAGCCACCATCTGGTAGGGAGCAGCTCTACTCTTTTACCCCGCCCTCTTACCCGCCATTAGGCTCCATAAAACGAGACACAAACGCGCGCAAGCTCTTTATTCATCATCATCACCCTGTCAAACGTAGCGTTAGACACAACTGTACGCTTGGCTCGGTGGATAATCACGGCGCGCGCAAAGCACCGACCTGCATGCGAACCGACGCGATGCACAATTAACCTGTTTTTGTTGTTGAGTACTTAGATCCAAGTCCACTGCAGGCTCTCAACTCACCTGTTGTTGTATGCCATGGGATGTAATAATTACTTTATCGGGGCACAAGCATGTATGTCATGTTAAGAAGATGAATTGAAAATGGGGGACCCTGATGTAAACAAGACGAAAGTCTTTCTCTGGTCTGCATCCCCTTAACAATTGTGTGTATTGAATGAAGTAGTGGATGTATAGCCCACGTGGGGGTCCTGTGGGGGGGGGGGGGGGGGGGGGGGGAGAGTGAGCAAGAGCCCATGTATTGTATTTATTATTTGTATGTCTTTTAGTCTACTTTCATTCTGATTTAATTACTGGACCGTCATTATTGTTATTATTATTTCTGTTATTGTCCTGTGATTTATCGTTGATTATTACTGTTACTGTATTGTTTGTCTTGTTTCATGTAAAAATAAAGTGAAAATAAAAAACATTGTGTGTATTGAGCTGTACTGTATTGTACCCATTCTGCAATCTGTTAATAAAATGTTCAATCAATCAATCAATCAATCAATCAATCATTGGAGACAGTTAGGCCTTTACAAGGAGTGGTACTACTACACGGAGAAAGCATTGAAACTATATCGAGAACTACTTGGAATGTCTGCATCACTGGGAGTGTGTCTGTCCCACCTAAACGGACTATAACGTATGACGTACATCACACAATACGTACCTTATGCATACTGCAGCACCTGTGTATACTGTATACTTACTTACTCATAGTATATTTAGATTCAAAATTCTGTTTATTATTGTAACCATATGTATTGTAATTCATAATATAACCCTCATCTGCACCTTGATTACACTGCCTACTTGCTCATATTATGCTATACTCAGCTAATTCTATTGTTATATTGTTTACACTGCCTATTTTTACTTTTCTACTGTACTATAATTGTATTACCTGTATTATGATATTATGTCTTTACTATTACCATGCCCATACCTGTAGTGTACCCCCCCCCCCCCTCCTCCATGCTGCTATGATGCAAGGGGATCAATAAAGGAATATCTTATCTTATCTTATCTTATCTTATGAGCGACTTCAACCAATTACACATATCCAAGAAAGAACCTTAGTCCCTACAGTCAAAGCCTACCAATGCTCAGCTTGAAATGCATGTTTTGAAATTATGTACTGTAAACATACAATATTGGACTACTGATTCATTTATTTAAATGTGCAGGATGATCACCAGGTGATCTCTGGCAGTTCTACAAAAAAAATGTAATCTCAAAGTCTACCAATAGGGGGCACTGTGACACCATGGCTGTGCACCACTCCCAGGCTATAGCAAAATGTTGAGGATTTATGGTCCGAGCGTAGAGCAGACCCCATGGTCTGCAGGGAAGTGGATACATATATTACAGGGTAGAAGGTCAGGTAGGGGAATGGGGGGGGGGGGGGGCTGTTATGTTATAGTTATGATGATAATTCTGCTCCCAGCAAAGGCTGCTTGGCGTGGCTGAGGGAGAACCACAGAGCATCAAGCAGAGCAGAGTGGACGAGTTAAGTGGGTGAGTTAGCACACAGAGTGGATGAGTTAGCACACAGAGTGGATGAGTTAGCACACACAGAGTGGATGAGTTAGCACACAGAGTGGATGAGTTAGCACACAGAGTGGATGAGTTAGTACACAGAGTGTATGAGTTAGTACACAGAGAGGATGAGTTAGCACACAGAGTGGATGAGTTAGCACACACAGAGTGGATGAGTTAGTACACAGAGTGGATGAGTTAGTACACAGAGTGGAGGAGTTAGCACACAGAGTGGATGAGTTAGCACACACAGAGTGGATGAGTTAGTACACAGAGTGGATGAGTTAGTACACAGAGTGGATGAGTTAGTACACAGAGTGGATGAGTTAGCACACAGAGTGGATGAGTTAGCACACAGAGTGGATGAGTTAGCACACACAGAGTGGATGAGTTAGTACACAGAGTGGATGAGTTAGTACACAGAGTGGATGAGTTAGCACACAGAGTGGATGAGTTAGCACACAGAGTGGATGAGTTAGCACACACAGAGTGGATGAGTTAGTACACACAGAGTGGATGAGTTAGTACACAGAGTGGATGAGTTAGTACACAGAGTGGATGAGTTAGTACACAGAGTGGATGAGTTAGCACACAGAGTGGATGAGTTAGCACAGAGAGTGGATGAGTTAGCACACAGAGTGGAGGAGTTAGCACACAGAGTGTATGAGTTAGCACACAGAGTGGATGAGTTAGCACACAGAGTGGATGAGTTAGCACACAGAGTGGATGAGTTAGCACACAGAGTGGAGGAGTTAGCACAGAGAGTGGATGAGTTAGCACAGAGAGTGGAGGAGTTAGCACAGTTAGCACACAGAGTGTGGATGAGTTAGCACACAGAGTGGATGAGTTAGCACACAGAGTGGATGAGTTAGCACACAGAGTGGATGAGTTAGCGTGAGTTAGCACACAGAGTGGATGAGTTAGCACACACAGAGTGGATGAGTTAGCACACACAGAGTGGATGAGTTAGCACACAGAGTGGATGAGTTAGCGTGAGTTAGCACACAGAGTGGATGAGTTAGCACACAGAGTGGATGAGTTAGCACACAGAGTGGATGAGTTAGCACACAGAGTGGAGGAGTTAGCACACAGAGTGGAGGAGTTAGCGTGAGTTAGCACACAGAGTGGATGAGTTAGCACACAGAGTGGATGAGTTAGCACACAGAGTGGAGGAGTTAGCACACAGAGTGGAGGAGTTAGCGTGAGTTAGCACACAGAGTGGATGAGTTAGCACACAGTGTGGATGAGTTAGCACACAGAGTGGATGAGTTAGCACACAGAGTGGATGAGTTAGCACACAGAGTGGATGAGTTAGCACACAGAGTGGATTCAAGATTCAAGAGATTTATTCGTCACATACATACACAACGAGACATATAGTGAAATGAAGGTGGCCATGCCTGCTTTGATTGTGCAAAAAATACAAATAATAATAGAATAAAATAGAATAGATAATAAAATAGACATGGTAAAAAGCACTAAGATAAAATACAATACAATGCTAAGCTTACGAATGAAAAAGTAATGAGTCCTACACTACTATACACCTGATGAGTTAGCATGTAGGCCTACACACACAGAGTGGATGAGTTAGCATGTCCACAGAGTGGATGAGTTAGCACACATGTTCTCACTCAAACAGCATGTGTCCCTGCAGCTCGTATCACTCCACAGACTAATATAGAATGATTGCTTTCACCGCGTGTAACAGCATGACCTTTCACGGTTTTTGATATCCAACATTAGCCTGGCTGCAGCCCCCTGAATTGCCCACAGATTAGTCTGAACTGAATCATCACAGGCATTGAAAAGAGTGGGTGATTCAGGTGGCGGGATCCTTGCGATGATGCAGCAGCGTTCAAAGCAAACGGGTGGCTGTGAACTCCAGGTGAACTCCAGGTGTACTCCAGGTGAACTCCAGTAATGCCAACAACCACCAATGCACTGGCTCCCGGTACACTATAGAATTCACTTCAAAGTCCTCACTTTCACTTTCAGAGCACTCCACGGTCAGGCCCCTATCTACATCACTGAACTCATCCATCCCTACACCAACACCCGCTCACTCAGATCTGCCGATCAGCACCTCCTGGTGGTCCCCAGGTCCAGGCTGAAAACAAGGGGTGATCGAGCATTCGAGGTGACGGCACCAAGGCTCTGGAATGCTCTCCCCCTGGACATGCGAACTGCCCCCTCAGAAAACTCTTTTTAAAAAAACAGCTAAAAACACATCTGTTTAGACAGGCTTTTGGTCATATATAGGCACCCTTTTTGTCCTCACTGTTCCTATAGTTTTTAATTATTGACTGATGATTTAATTTAAATTATTTTATTCTATTATTTTATTTGGTTCACTGTTTTTAACTGCTGTCCGTTGTTGTTGTCATTCATTTCTGATTTTAGTTTTTTATTTATATACTAGCTGTAGTGTAAAGCACCCTGTGCATTCGTGCTGTGAAGGGTGCTATGTAAATACAGTAGAAGCCCTCGAGAATCACGTCCCCACTGCCACTCATCTACCACTCCAATGTCACTTTAGAACTCACTCAGGTGTTAATTTTCGGGGGCTGGTACTTAATTTAAGTGGTTCCCCAGGGAGGGGGTCGGGGGCTACTGCCCTCAGACCCCCAAGATAATTTTTATATGGGCAGTCTGACTTGGCGTACTGACCATATATTAGTGTTGCAATGCATGATAAATAAACAGTGAAAAAATCTAAGAAATCGGATGGGGCTGGGACATTTGGGACGAATAAAAATGTAAGATGAAAATCTCCCCAGCCGTGGAGGTGTGAAATCTGGCCCGGTCGCGTGTAGCTTTATGCCAAGCAAGCAGTGCAAAAATTTACCGTAGTGGCGTGCAGTAATGCGCCTTTCATTTTCCGCCGCCCAGCGCCCAGGTCGCGCGGAAATAGGCTGTCTATTGCCATTCTCTTTGACAAACTCTAACCTTAACCAGCTCCTTAACAGCGCCTAAACTTAACCGTTCTAACCTTAACCAACTCCGAAACAATGCCTAACCTTAACCTTAACCTTAACCATGCCTAACCTTAACCATAGAAATTATATTGCCATTCTCTTTGACAAACTCTAACCTTAACCAGCTCCTTAACAGCGCCTAAACTTAACCGTTCTAACCTTAACCAACTCCGAAACAATGCCTAACCTTAACCTTAACCTTAACCATGCCTAACCTTAACCGGCGAAAGAATACACGTTAAAAAAAAATCACGTTAAAAAATATTTTCGATGGGATTCGAACTCGCCAGCAAACGAGCCATAGGATCCACAGCCATGTGGCCTTGCCAATTGAGCTATTTCTAGTTACTGAATAAGGGGCGGTGACTTATATATATTGAGCTCCGCTCGTGTCGAACCAAGGCGGGATCTCATGCGCATGCGCGGGCACCTCGCGCGAGCACGCCGGCGCACGCACGCACCTGAGCGAGCACGCCGCCGCCGGTGCACGCACGGTAGCATTTGTCTGAAAAGAAGGGCGCTTTACCGCACTAGCGTGCGGTGACGAATGCGGAAGCATTTTTGCACTGCTTGCTTGGCATTAAGGAAAACGCGGCCCGGTCGAGAACAATAGGAGTCACAAAATCAGAGTGGTGAAGTAGTGGCAGAGTAGCAGTAAATGCCTGACTTCTAAGGGCTTCTACTGTAAAGGTCATTCATTCATTCAATAACATTTTAAAAAGTGCTCAAAATAGTTGTATTATTTCCTCAAAAATACCCAGTTTTCATGTAACTTATTATAATCCAAGCTACGAATTTCAATCATGAATATTTACTTTACTTTTCATTTCATTTGTATTTGTTCCGTTCATGGCAATACACAGTTCCACAAAACCACAACAGCATCATTTCATAATAAAAAGAACCTCCCAATTTGCACATAACATTATTTGAAAAGGAGTTTTGATTGATTGATTGAAAACTTTATTAACAGATTGCAGAATGGGTACAATACAGTACGGCTCAATACACACAATTGTTAAGGGGATGCAGACCAGAGAAGGACTTTCATCTTGTTTACATCATCAGGGTCCCCCATTTTCAATTCATAATGACATTTATGACATACGCAACATACAGATATATATCATGACATTTCTGACATACATGACCTTTACATTGTAAATTGTTACATTTGTGACATACAAGATATGCAAATATACAGTAGCCTACTGTTAAACAGCTAGATCCTAACCAACTATATACATATGAGGGGGAGGAAACTACATTGGGAGGGGGGGTTTGGACATTTACAGGGGCTATACAGATATATATCATGACATACAGGTATACAGTACTGTTACATTATACAGATAATATATACATACGATTGGGAGGAAACTGTACATTAGGAGGGGGTGGGAGGGGGGTTTTGTACATTTATGGGGCCAGTTTAGAATTTGAGAGCGGTGGGCGGTTAGGTGGCGTAGCGGAGATTGCGTTCGTCACCAACCCCGAAGCTGTGAGCTGGTTGTCACCAGCTTGGCTGGCCGTTCACACTAATACAATTGGCTGTATTAGAGGGTGGGAGAAGCTGGCGGGTGGGTCCGGGTCGTTGTAAACAGCGACTCCTACAGTTCGGTCGGGGCGCCTGCTAAGCGCGGATAGGACCTGAGTGGGATAGTGTGATCCTTCCACACGCTACGCCCTCTCAGGGAGGATCCGCGCTGCCAGGTGAAAAGAAGCGGTTGATTGGCTGGACGTGTGTCGGAGGAAGCACGTGATAGCCTCCACTCTCCCAGATGATCTGACTGCGGGGGGTAAGTGCGCAGCGACCAGGAATGGATTGGGAATTGGCATACGACTAACATTGGGATGGGAGAAAATCGGAGGAAAATGGAGGGGGAAAAAGATTAAAAAAAAATAAAAAATTTGAGAGCGGTTTTGAAGGTGGGTAGTGATTCAATTTTTTTTACGGCTGTGGGTAGGGTGTTCCACATTGATAATTGGCATAATTGCAAAACGTGTTTAGACCCTTGTTTATGCCGAATCTGGGTTGAACATGATTTGTGGAACTCCCTCTGGTGTTGTGGTCGTGGTATTCACTGACCTTTGGGAAGTATTTCGACATGTACTTACTGTACATGGGTACCTTAGTGGTGTAGTGTATCTTGTAGACCAGGCCCATTGCAAGTTGCTGTATTCTGTCGTCTACTCTAAGCCATCCTAGGTTGTCAAAATGAGCAGGGGTGAGGTGGGTTTTACAGATGAAGCCCTTCAGATTCAGGTCCCTACTGCTGCGCTTCTGCCACTCTTCTACCACTTTAGAACTAGCACTCAGGTGTTCATTTTCGGGGGCTGGTGGCTGGGTCTAAACGTAAACAAAAGGAGGGTACTTAACTTAAGTGCTTACCCAGGGAGGGGGTCGGGGCTACTGCCCTCAGACCCCCAAGATAATTTTTATATGGGCAGTCTGACTTGGGGTACTGACCATATATAAGTGTTGCAATGCATGATAAATAAACAGTGAAAAAAGCTAAGAAATCGGATGGGGCTGGGACATTTGGGACGAATACAAATTTAAGATCTCCCCAGCCTGTGGGAGGCAGTGGAGGTGTGAAATCTGGCCCGGTCCAGAACAATAGGAGTCACAAAATCAGTTTGGAGTGGAGTGGTGGAGTAGTGGTAGAGGAGCAGTAGAGGCTTGCTTTTTCAGGGCTGTATCTGTAGGAGTAAGGTCAAGCAGTAGTCTGACCAGTTTGTTTTGTGATGTTTGTAATCTTGTTTTTAGTGCCTTTGAGGTGTTTGGTACCATGAGGTGCAAGCATAGTCGTAGTACCCTTGAATGAGTGCTCCTGCTAGAGTCTTTAGGGTATTCTTGTTTACCAGAGAGGAGATCCGGTACAAGAATCTTGTTCGTTGGTTGACTTTTTTGATTACATTGGATGCCATTTTTTCACAGGAAAGTTTTGCCTCTAGGATGGAACCCAGGTATGTAATTGCATCTTTCCTTGTGACAATATTGTCACCCACTGTAATAGAGAAGACGTTGGTTTTGCTGAGTTTGTTATTTGATCCGAAGAGAATGGATTCTGTTTTACCCATGGTGTAATGATAGTTTGTTATCAGTGAGCCAGGTGCAGATTCTGCCGAGTTCTGAGCTGAGGGTTTTTTCAACCTGTAACTTGTTCTTGTCAGAGACCAGCAGGGCTGAGTCGTCCGCGAACAGGAACAAGTTGCAGTCACAAGCTGACGACATGTAATTTGCATAAATTAGGAACAGTAACGGTCCTAGTATGCTTCCTTGTGGAACACCACAGCTCACTGAGAGGGGGGGGGGATAGGGTTTACCTCCACCATCTGTTCTCTCCCGTCCAGGTAGGATTGCATCCAGCTCACTGATAAACTATCAAAACCAATTGCTTTTAGCTTGTCAATCAGAATGGAGTGATTGACTGTGTCGAAGGCCTTTTGTAGGTCCAGCATGACCATGCCGCAGTATTTGCCCGCGTCCACCTCTTGTTTGATGTGGTCGTTCAAATAGAGAAGGCATGTGTCAGTGGAGTGGGATGTTCTGAAGCCAGATTGAAATTCGTAGATTCGATTTTAGATTCGATTTTCTTCCGCTAGGTACTTTTCGACCTGTTCGTAAACTATTTTTTCCATGACTTTCGAGATGGAGGTAAGAATAGAAACAGGCCGGTAGATGCCTGGGTCTAATTTGCTGCCTTTTTTGTGCAGGGGGGTCACTCACTCTTTGGGGACATGTCCCTGTTTTATGGAGAGGTTTATTATGTGTGTGATGGCGGCTGCTGAGTCTCTGAGGAATTTGGAGGGGATATTGTCATGGCCAGTGGCCTTGTTAGGTTGGAGAAGAACATCTTATTTTGCCTGCCCCTTACTCAAAACAATAAATAAACAATAAAAATCGATGGTCTGTCAATTACACACATTTAACAAGAAATATTTACAATAACATGAGAAGGAAAATAGTCATAGGGAAACCTGCTACCCCTCAACTTCATAAAGTCTAAATGTTCTTTCTTTATATCAGCTTATAAAGGTGGGTAAACTCTACTTCACCAATAACGACGTTGGTAAACAGAGTTCAGGCGGTACGTTCACATCCCTCTTGATCACACAGTGTGGTTGTGTGGTGATTCATTCATTCATATTTTTTACCCACAGTTTCTTGTTTCTCAAAAGTAATGGCCAAGAAATCCTTCATGTTCAAAGCCCCTTCTGACTGGAATAACCTACCTGTGATCAATCGATCCATATCTTCATTTGACCTCTTTAAAAACGCTCTATGTTCTAACTTTATGGTTAACTGTACATGCTTCCTCTGTGGGGCTCCTGCGCTGGTAAGGGGATGTGGGGCATAGCCATCCTGTATGTGGGTATTACGGGTTAGCTAGTTGGCTCTACTCCTATTTCTAGGCAGGGGGGGAACGATTGGTTGATTTGGGGTGCTCATGGGCGGGATGGCTGTGCTCCGCTTTTCCTGCCAGTCCTGGAGCTCAATATCTATTACATCCTGTATTCTACTTACCCTTTTAATGTTTTGTTGGGCCTTTCTCGCGGCGGCTGCCTGGCGGTGTCATCGCGGGGTAAGCATATTCGTTTGTGGCATCAGATCAGGTGGCCGCTGTGGAGTAGGCCTATTGATGGAGAATGAGCGTCATATCCTCTTGTGATGAATGATGAATAATGTTTACTTGTTCTGTTGTATGTTTTTGTATGTTTTTTTTTTTTTTTTTTTTTATGTTATGTGTTCTGTTTCTGTCTTACATTGCATACAATTTGGGACCCTCTCAAAAATGAGATACTGTATCTCAAGGGGTTTTCCTAATAAATTATTTCAATATATTCATTCATTACATTTATATAGCACTTTTCTAGACACCCAAAGCGCTCCCCACAATGTAGGGTAGAAATTGCCTCCTTCACCACCACTGGTAGCACCCAACCTTGGGCTATGCATGCTCAATGGCTGCCATACACTGGCACCAGGCACACATCACGCGGAGACAGGGAGACAGGGAGACAGGGATTGATATCAGCCAATTAAGGGTGATGCGTCTCTGTGGCCCTGACTCCAGAGTTGACATTTTCCACTCTGCTCCGTCTATCTGCACAGTCCCATTATAAATGGCTACCACACCAAAGTGGTCACACAGCCAAATACATACGTAAATGCCACAATTCTCATGACAATCTTGCTTTTGACCTCTAATTCTGTCGGTTTTATTTTATTTTGTCATGTATTATTTTTGTTCTGTTTTGTTCTGTTTTTTTGTTTTGCCATAGTTTGTCTCTCCTGCCCATGTGAAGCGTCTTTGAGCACCTGGAAAAGCGCTATATAAAATAGATGTATTATTATTATTATTATTATGACGCCGTGATATACTTAGTAGATCATCAAACGGCTCTGAATGCATCATGACAGCGTAATCTTCCAGAGGGCTTTGCTGGGCTCCCCGGCGACAGCTCTGACCCCACTCCACGACTGAAAGGGGATAATCAGCTCGTGGGGCAGAGTCCAATCAGCACCGGACTCACAGCTGCCCAATCAGCACCGGACTCACAGCTGGCCAATCAGCACCGGACTCACGGCTGGCCAATCAGCACCGGACTCACGGCTGGCCAATCAGCACCGGACTCACAGCTGGCCCCACTCATGCTACTGATGATAACCTGCTGTTCCATATCACCTCATCTACCAGTGGCTCGTAAATGGGGGGGGGGGAGATCCACAGATCATTGATCATATTCACTTTTGTGTCGTGCTTGTGTTGGGATTCCTTTCTCTAGCTACTCTATTGTTATTCCCTGTGTCTTATGTCTTACCGTACTGTCTGTTGCATAGTCATACTCCCATAACATATCGTCTAGTCTCCTATGTCTTACTATATTGTCGGCTGTATAGTCTTTGTGTCATAACATATTGTATACTGTCCTATGTCATACTGTATCATCTGTTGTATACTCCTAGTGTCTTGTGGTCCTACTGTATTGACTGTCCATCCTGTCTTTTGTCATGTTGTATTGTCCTCTGTTACACTGTGTGACTATGTCTATAGTTTTGAATTTTGTAGATACTGTACAGCACTTTGGTCGGCTCTTTGAGCTTTTAAATGCGCTATATAAATAAATGACTTGACTTGACTTGACTTTCTACCCTGTGACATAAGAGCTAAATGCCGGAATATGGTTAATTCAGTGGCGAGCAACCACTTAACTGCACAGATACTGACTCTTTTATAGACTCTGGAGATGACTACTAGTGCCGCTGGTGTTACACCCAAATCAGAAAATGGTGACCTGTTGTTTAAACCTTATACCTTAACCTCAGTGGAGACTGTAGAAGGATATTCTAATCCAACTGAATGGAAATGGAGAGCTGGGAGATCTTGATAACACAGCTTTATTGGATGCACAAAGTTGTGGAGACACTTCAGTCCGCAGAGTGAAAGTTGTGATGAGTGGGGTGTGGCCCCACCCGTTTTATAGTCAGATCAAAACAAACCCATCACATGATCTGACCCCCGTCAGAAGGAAAGTCAAAGTCAACTTTATTATTGTCATTTCCCATAATGTGCAAGACATACAAAAAAAATTAATTACGTTCCCCCCTTCCCACGGTGTATATATAAAAAGATCTCGACAATATTTAACATAAAGTAACATATAGGACGCAATATACAATATACAGGACTATACACTATACAATATAAACAGTAGCTAAAATTAAATGAATGAGTGAATAAAATAAAAGAGGTAAAAGAGAACTCAGTGTTCTAGCAGCGGTTCTAGCAGTTCTACCGCTAGCAGCGGTAGTACATAGTAAATAAAATAAAGTAAAGTGGCAGTGAGTTAGTAAAGTGGCAGTGTGTGTCTGTGGGATGGTGTGTGTGGGATGGTGGGAGGGAACATTACACAATAGTAATATCACAAGACAGAAGAGATTACTCAATAATAATAATACCCTCCCACTTCTTCCCACATTCCTTTGTCTCCTAGACGAGGACCTTACATGTTAAAAGGCTCCTTCCAGAACACTCTATCTGAAACTGTTATGAATATTATGAAATATGATACGTCAACCTAAATGTGTAATATTAAAGACAGTATAATCATTCTTCACAGATTTCCACTACAAGACCTCACCTCCTACCCAGAACGAAAATAGAGATGGAAATGTTTTTTTGTTTTTTAAATGATCAGAAACCCCATTATTTTTTCATCTCCCTTTTGGGGTTAGGGTTAGGGGTATTTTGGGGTACTTTGTGGTGATTAGTAGGACCCCTATTTTGGGTCAGAGTGGGCCGTGAGGTCTCCGCCGGGGTCAAGGTGAGGTTTAGGTTTAGAAATAACTTTGTCAGCTGACAGCACACCGGTCACCCTTTCTGGTGGGTCACATATTACGGCATGACACCGGAAACACCATGACAACGTCTCCACAGAGCAACCCACACAACTCCTCCTTCACCTCCACACCCCTCCGCCTCATGGTCACCCCGTTCACCCTTACAGAAGAGTTCTGCTGCCTTTGTGTGTGTGTGTGCGTGTGTGTGTGTGTGTGTGTGTGTGTGTGTGTGTGTGTGTGTGTGTGTGTGTGTGTGTGTGTGTGTGTGTGTGTGTGTGTGACGGATTCACTTGTTCTCTCACCCTTATTGTTGGTTTAGTTAGTTGGTTTGTTCAGTTTGGTAGTTATGTTTGGTAGTTATGTTGTGTTTATTGTTTGTTAGATTAGTCTGAATTGTAAGATGTTGTTTAGTAGAATATTAGTTATCAATTAACCTGCTTAGGATAATGTGTCTGGCCAGGACCTATATATAGTTTTGAGTTCTCATTTGTCTTTGGTCTTCCGTTCTGTTCAGGTCTGTTCTGTCCTGCTTTTATTATTTGGGCCATTTATGTTCTATTTAGTCAATTATGTATTTGCATGGGTAAATAAAAACCAAATGTTTTGCTTACACCACTGTGTCCTCCTCGTCTGGCTGCTTGGTCCCTTACAGTGTGTGTGTGTGTGTGTGTGTGTGTGTGTGTGTGTGTGTGTGTGTGTGTGTGTGTGTGTGTGTGTGTGTGTGTGTGTGTGTGTGTGTGTGTGTGTGTGTGTGTGCGTGCGTGCGTGCGTGCGTGCGTGCGTGCGTGCGTGCGTGCGTGCGTGTGTGTGATGGCTTGTAAAATGAGTGGTCCTCACTCATGGAGGTCATGTGTGATTGGTGAAACTATCCCTCCCGATACCGATATTTTCCGATATCACATTTTAATGCCGATATCGGCCGATAATATCGGTAGGCCGATAATATCGGACATCCCTAGTAATAATTGTATTGACTTATGTTATTGTCTTACTGTTTGTCTTATTTAGCTATTTTTACTATCTTATAGTTGTTTTATTACCGTTTTTATAATTTTCATGTCTTATAATTTCCATCCTTAGTTATGGAGTGATTGTAATTATTTTCTTATTTTTTTTGTATCCTTTTGTTTGGTTTTTTCACTTCGAGCTGCAATCTGTATGAATGGTGCTATATAAATAACGTTATTATTATTTTACATTTATTTTAACTTAAATAAAAAAATATATATTTTAAGACTTCTAAAGAATGTCATGTTTTTAGACATAATATCTATATTATTCAAATGGAAGCTAAATATATATATTTTTTTGAATCTACTTTTTCTCCCCATTTTCTATTTTTCTCCCTTCCCTAATTTCGTATTGTCCAATTCTACCCTCCCCTGTCTCGAACGCTGTTAGGCCATGCCTCCCACAAGCCGGCTGCAATGTGGAGGAAGCCTTGCATCACGTGTCCCCTCCGATACTCGAGGAGGCAGCCGTCGCATCTTTTCACCTGCACAGCGCGATCTCTCGGCGGCGAGGGTCTGCGTGGGAGGGACACGCCGCCCTCGTCGCTTCCTGATTCTACTGCGCAGGCGCACCAACCGACCTGTGGGAGTCGCTGTCCACAACGTACGATCCCCACCCACCAGCTTCCCACCCCCTAATACTGCCAATTGTATTAGTATGAACGACCAGCCAAGCTGGTGGCAACGCCGAGGGCTGGGCTCGAGCCCAGCATCTCCTGCGTTGGTGGCGAGTGCCTTTCCCACTGCGCCACCTAGCCGCCCCCGGAGCTAAATATATTATAGTTTATTATTATATTACATTATATTATAATATATAACATTACATTATTATCATACATATTATTTATATTATTCAAATGGAACTCAAATATTCCATTGCGATGTCACAGTATGATGTCACAGTATGATGTTCTGTTGTGATGTCACAGTATGATGTCATAATCAAACATTCTAGAACATTTGTGTATCTATTCAACAATTTTCAGAAGATCTCAGATCTCAGAAGACAAGTGAAGATCTCACTTGTTGTTTCCGGCTACTTGTCTGTAAGCTTGACTGTAGATACAATTTAAAAATCCCCACATGGAAAAGGAAACAATGTCCTGTACAATCCTTAATGAACTGCGTCTGGAGAGAAGGTTCTGTGATGTGGTTATTAAAGTCAACAGCACTGAGTTTAACGCCCACAAGGCCATCCTGTGTGGCTGCAGCGCCTATTTCAGGTAAGTTTAGCTTCGTTCAGGTGAACTTGGTTAGTAAAAAGATACTATACTGTATGTCTACTGTAAAAAGATACTATACTGTACGTCTACTGTAAAAAGATACTATACTGTATGTCTACTGTAAAAAGATACTATACTGTATGTCTACTGTAAAAAGATACTATACTGTATGTCTACTGTAAAAATATACTATATTGTACGTCTACTGTAAAAAGATAATATACTGTATGTATACTGTAAAAAGATACTATACTGTACGTCTACTGTAAACATATACTATACTGTACTTCTACTGTAAAAAGATACTATACTGTACTTCTACTGTGAAAATATATTATACTTCTACTGTGCTAAGACCCTATACTTCTACAGTGAAAATATATTACTACACAGGACAGAATGTTGCTTACTGTTTACTCATCAGATATCTCTATACTCTGCATCCCACAGAACCCTCTTCACTCACTGGAGCGACTCAGAGAAATCAGTCTACACTATCCCTGGGGTGTCCACGGCTATGATGCAGCTCATCATAGAGTATGCCTACACATGCTTTGTGCCGGTGACAGCAGAGAATGTGGAAGAGCTTCTGGTGGCTGCAGACCAGCTTCTCGTCACTGGCATAATAGGAGCATGCTATGACTTCCTAGAAGGCCAGCTGTCTCTGGAAAATTGTGTCGGCATCTGGAGGTCCACGGACATCTACTGCTGCCCTGACCTGAGGCGCAAGGCCCATCTCTTCATCGTGTGTCACTTTGAGGAGATGCTGCGTGTCTCACAGGAGTTTGTGGAGCTGTCCCTGCAGCAACTGGTGGACATCATCGAGAGGGATGATCTAAACGTGAAGAACGAGGAGACAGTGTTCGAGGCCATCCTCTGTTGGATCGATCACTCCTGTGAGGAGCGTAAAACACACATCCCTTTGCTGCTGCGCAAGGTAACTAATTTGATTACTGCGCATTGCATTAAAACAACACTAGGTTCCCTAGTACAGTGGTTCTCAAACATTTGGGTCCAAACTGTTCCCTAGCAACAGAATTCCAGTGAAACCGTCTACAACCGCTGTCTAAGTTGTACCCACTGTCTGCTTGTCTCTTCCCAGGTTCGCATGGGATTGATGAGGCCTGACTACTTCCATAACAACGTCCAGAACAACCCTATGGTGAGGGACAGCCACGACTGCAGGCCCGTCATCCTCAGCGTCCTGAAACCCCCTGGCTCCGACAGGCTCCCAAACCCCCTGACGCGCCCACGCCTGCCCCAGGAGGTCCTATTGGCCATCGGAGGCTTTAGTGGCGGCAGCCTGACCAATGGCATGGAGGCTTACGATATCCGAGCCGGTGGATGGATGGACGTTAGCGTTGAGGCGGAGAGTCCCCGGGCCTACCATGACACCGCTTATCTCCACGGTCTGGTCTACTGCGTCGGCGGCAAAAACGGTGTAGAGTATTACAGCAGTGTGCGCAGGTTCAACCCCGTCACTCATAGCTGGCTGCAGGTGGCTCCCATGCACTCACGCCGCTGTTATGTCAGCGTGGTCGCGTTGGACGGCTGTATCTATGCCATGGGAGGGTTCGACGGACACGAGAACCTGAACACCGCCGAGCGCTACAAGCCTGAAACCAACCAGTGGACAGTGATTTCACCCATGCTGGAGCACAGGACCGACGCCGGCGCCGCAGCCCTCCACGGCAAGGTGGGTGGAAATGAGGAACACAGGTGTGGTAGATGAACCCAAGGAATGTTCACATTCAAAACTAAGCGATTGGTATCATTCAGAATCAGAAATCATAAATGTCTTTATTGCCAAGTAAGCTTGCACATACAAGGAATTTGTCTTGGTCCTTTGGTGCATCAACATTAACAGACAATTAAAGTAGAATGAAATAAAATGGAATATATAAACTAAATTAGAATATTCTTTCTTATTACAGGTTTACATCTGTGGTGGCTTCAACGGGACGGGGTGGCTGCTCACAGCTGAGTGCTACAGCCCAGACACCAACCAGTGGACTCTGATCGCCCCCATGATCAGCAGGCGTCAAGGAGTGGGAGTCGCTGCATACGGAGGTCAAGTCTATGTGGTAGGTGCACATGGAGACAAATGCTTTATACTAGATATTTTTATAGATATGTATCATTTGACTTGCAATGCTGCTGTGATGCCCTCATTTCCCTAAGTGGATTAATAACGTGTCTGCCTGCCTGTCTACCTGAGACACACAATAAAACATTCCTCTCATGTGTCCTGTCCTCAGGTGGGAGGGATAAACGGTCAAAAACGCCTGGATAGCGCGGAGGCCTACAGCCCCTTGACTGACTCCTGGCGCGCCCTGCCCACCATGCTCACTCCCCGCAGCCACTTTGGCATCGGGGTGTTGGACGACCTGCTCTTCGTGGTCGGAGGCTTCAATGGCTTCAATCGCTTCAACACCACCTCCAACGTGGAGTGCTACGACCAGAGCAACGACAGGTGGACTGTAGCCGAGGACATGGAGATCCACCGCAGTGGCCTAAGCTGCTGCATAATGCATGACCTGCCTAATATGAGCCAGTACGCCGCTCCCCGTGGCACCCTGCAGTGACCCCTAGAGGAGGAGGAGAAGAAGGCAGCGGGGGGATCCATCTAAGAACCGTAAACATTTATTAGACCAGTCCAAAAGAAATCCTAATAAATGAATAAATTACATCAGCCAAATGTGGTGACGTTTCTTTCTTCTAGTAATTCCGACAATATCTGTTTTTGATTTGTGTAATGCACATAATATGGGCACTTTTATCCATATGGTCGAGCCTGTTAGGAATTGCACCTTCAACCCAAGCAGATTGCAGATCACTCTCTCTATATGGAGGCTAACCATCTCTCCTCACTGATACTGGACACCTGACAAACACACACACAGACACACAGACACACACACACACACACACACACACACACACACACACACACACACACACACACACACACACACACACACACACACACACACACACACACACACACACACACACACACACACACACACACACACACTAAGACAATGATTACATAGTAAACATCAATGTACATACATAAGCAAATACACAAAAGACGGCAAGCACACACACACACACACACACATGCAAACGCACATGCATGCACATACACACACATACCAATGCATACACATAGTTTGTGTAAATAATATGTACAGTATACAGTATAAAATCCTCACTTCCGTATTCTTCATTTCTGTGAATAAATCACAATCAGTGTGTTGGTTTGATCAAATCAAGGTGTTCAAGGACAGTGGTTCTCAAAGTGGGGCCCGGGGACCTCCAGGGGTGGCCTATTAACTCTCAATGTGGGGTCCTTAACATGAAAACGTTTGAGAACATGTACAGTAACATGTGAAGGGAATGTTAAGTGTGTGTCACCAGGCAGCAGTTAGAACATGTACAGTAACATGTGAAGGGGATGTTAAGTGTGTGTCACCAGGCAGCAGTTAAAACATGTACAGTAACATGTGAAGGGAATGTTAAGTGTGTGTCACCAGGCAGCAGTTAGAACATGTACAGTAACATGTGAAGGGAATGTTAAGTGTGTGTCACCAGGCAGCAGTTAGAACATGTACAGTAACATGTGAAGGGAATGTTAAGTGTGTGTCACCAGGCAGTAGTTATAACATGTACAGTAACATGTGAAGGGAATGTTAAGTGTGTGTCACCAGGCAGCAGTTATAACATGTACAGTAACATGTGAAGGGAATGTGAAGTGTGTGTCACCAGGCAGCAGTTATGAATTGACTGCATTTATATAGCGCTTTTATCCAAAGTACTTTATAACTTATGCCTCACATTCACCCATTCACTCACGTAAACACACACCGACAGCAGAGGTAACCATGCAAGGTGCAAACCTGCTCATCAGGAGCAATTAGTTGTTAAGGGTCACGCTGCTGGGAGGAGCCAGACTGGGAACTCTGCCTCCGAGTCCTGATCCACTCTTGCCCCATGAAGTAATTGTGTCGGTAGTGTGTGTGTGTGTGTGTGTGTGTGTGTGTGTGTGTGTGTGTGTGTGTGTGTGTGTGTGTGTGTGTGTGTGTGTGTGTGTGTGTGTGTGTGTGTGTGTGTGTGTGTGTGTGTGTGTGTGTGTGTGTGTGTGTGTGTGTGTGTGTGTGTGTGTGTGTGTGTGTGTGTGTGTGCGTAGGTGTGTGTGTAGGTGTGTGTGTATGTGTGTGTCTAGGTGCGTGCGTGTGTGTGTGTGTGTGTGGACAATATGGCCAAAATATCATATCACACTATTTTTTCTTAGTTATGGTGGTATAACGGTATTTGGCGATATTTTGTTTTCCAGTACAAATGACCATGTGATATGACATAATTCTTAGGTTTTTATCTTGTAAAACAATTGTCGTGATGCTGTTCCATTCAAAATGGTGTACTTTCTTTACCTTTTTAAATACTGCAGCGAGGATCTATTATTTCATTAACTGAAAAATATACCACGTGTATATCTTTTTCAATATGTACAGTATACATAATACATCGTAGACGACGGTCGAGTAAAAATCCATACCTTTCATGGACGAGACGACGGTCTACCGCCCAGCCCTGCGTGTGTGTGTGTGTGTGTGTGTGCGTGTGTGTGTGTGTGTGTGTGTGTGTGTGTGTGTGTGTGTGTCAGCCTGTTGCCCACAGCCGCCTTTATTGTGGGCTGTATTTAGGCAGAGCTATACCCAAACCTAAAAAGAGGTTTCTCTCTCTCTCTCTCTCTCTCTCTCTCATCTCTCTCTCCTCATCTCTCTCTCTCTCATCGCTCTCTCTCTCTCTCTCTCTCTCTCTCTCTCTCTCTCTCTCTCTCTCTCTCTCTCTCTCTCTCTCTCTCTCTGCTCTCTCTCTCTCTCTCTCTCTCTCTCTCTCTCTCTCTCTCTCTCTCTCTCTCTCTCTCTCTCTCTCTCTCTCTCTCTCTCTCTCTCTCTCTCTCTCTTCTCTCTCTCCCTCTCCTCTCCCTCTCTCAGTGAGCACTGTGTGGCTTTCCGAGAGGGATGAGAAGCTCTCACCGTCTGGACACTGAGAGAGAGGCACGCTGAGATAAGAGCAAACAAATGTCGCTACACAAAAGAGGACAAGTTATCCCCCTGGCACAGAGAGAGATACATGTAGACCTAGAGAGCCAAAACCAGCCAGGGGCTGTGGGCTCTTCACGCTAAATCCTCGGGCCATTGTGCTCTCATGTCACACTCGGGTTGGGATTCCTTTCCACCGTGATCCAACCACTTGCAAGATAAGAGCTTTGAAAATGGTGGTCTAAAGATTCAAGTCTTTTGCAAAAGAAATGCAGGACGATAGTGAAATTGCTGAATTAGTTTGTCATTTGTGCCCGATTTGGGCCTGTGAGGGTCTCAAAACATTGATAGAATAAAACTGAACTTCTTTGAGGGGGGAGGGGAGCTACATTTAGTGTGCGAGTTCTACTTTCTAATGCAATCTAATGCGTGTGTCAGTCTACCCGAGAACTTGGATTTATTATATATACCCATGAAATGTGTGTAACGGAGTTGGAGGAGCCTGTTAAACTCCCTCCTCGTGAATACTGCCCCATGGCCGAATCAGGCGTGCACTTTGATTTGGTTCGATTGGCACGGTAGCTCTGCTGCCTTTCATGCTGAGAAGCACAGTATCTGTGGTTGAAAAGCACAGGTTTCACACCCGAGGAGATGAAGTGAAAGCCCTTGCTAGCATGAATGACCCAAAGATATCTATAGATGAGTATCGTGTTGGTAAACATACCGTGTTTGGGCCAATCAGCAATAGCCGCTGCATCACGTGACCGAGTTGCCCACTACCTGCACGAGCTACTGCGCTAAAAAAGTACAACAGGGCTCTGTGGAGAAACCATGGCACTCCCCTGACTAAAAGTATAATGGAGCTCTATGGAGAAACCATGGCACTCCCCTGACTAAAAGTATAATGGAGCTCTATGGAGAAACCATGGCACTCCCCTGACTAAAAGTATAATGGAGCTCTATGGAGAAACCATGGCACTCCCCTGACTAAAAGTATAATGGAGCTCTATGGAGAAACCATGGCACTCCCCTGACTAAAAGTATAATGTAGCTCTATGGAGAAACCATGGCACTCCCCTGACTAAAAGTATAATGGAGCTCTATGGAGAAACCATGGCACTCCCCTGACTAAAAGTATAATGGAGCTCTATGGAGAAACCATGACACTCCCCTGACTAAAAGTATAATGGAGCTCTATGGAGAAACCATGGAACTCCCCTGACTAAAAGTATAATGGAGCTCTATGGAGAAACCATGGCACTCTCCTGACTAAAAGTACAATGGAGCTCTATGGAGAAACCATGACACTCCCCTGACTAAAAGTACAATGGAGCTCTATGGAGAAACCATGGCACTCTCCTGACTAAAAGTATAATGGAGCTCTATGGAGAAACCATGGCACTCTCCTGACTAAAAGTACAATGGAGCTCTATGGAGAAACCATGGCACTCCCCTGACTAAAAGTATAATGGAGCTCTGTGGAGAAATCATGGCACTCTCATGACTAAAAGTATAATGTAGCTCTGTGGAGAAACCATGACACTCTCCTGACTAAGTACAATGGAGCTCTATGGAGAAATCATGGCACTCCCCTGGCTAAAAGTATAATGTAGCTCTGTGGAGAAACCATGGCACTCTCATGACTAAGTGTAATGGAGCTCTATGGAGAAACCATGGCACTCCCCTGACTAAAAGTATAATGGAGCTCTATGGAGAAACCATGGCACTCTCCTGACTAAAAGTACAATGGAGCTCTATGGAGAAACCATGACACTCCCCTGACTAAAAGTACAATGGAGCTCTATGGAGAAACCATGGCACTCCCCTGACTAAAAGTATAATGGAGCTCTATGGAGAAACCATGACACTCTCCTGACGAAAAGTACAATGGAGCTCTATGGAGAAACCATGGCACTCTCATGACTAAAAGTACAATGGAGCTCTATGGAGAAACCATGGCACCCCCCTGACTAAAAGTATAATGGAGCTCTATGGAGAAACCATGGCACTCTCATGACTAAAAGTACAATGGAGCTCTATGGAGAAACCATGACACTCCCCTGACTAAAAGTAGTTTCAAACGAAAATGGCTGGATGTCATTTAGCCAAATCTAGCTTTGGCATGGATTGATTGTTTAGATCACTAGCATGGCTAACAAATGCAAATATATTGTAGTTTAAATAAAAGTTTGAAATTAAATTAAATGATTTACTGATTAGGACTATTTATTTTGTTTAAAATATGGAAATACTAAATCAAATTGAGAAAAAGGCTGATGTTGAGCACCCCCCCCCTTCCCCACCCGCAATGTCAGCTGAGTATAGAGTGTAATACGCGACGTGACACAACCTCAAACAAATGGAAGCCATTTCAAGTTTGGCTGCCAGTACTTTAGGCTAGGTGATAATTGCATTTTGTTTGTGGCAGCGTCAACAGTCAACACCTCCATTTTATTGGTACCTTCCTTTGAGATATTCCATCAAGTCCAAAATTCTGCCTCATGCGTATCAATACATAATGGGCTTTTTCAGCCCCTGAGTGCTTTGATAATGCCTGGAATAAATAGTTGCCTCTAATTAAAACAACTGGCAGGCTCTGGGCTAGTGTACGAGCCAAAACCTATTTGTGTGTTTCTGACCTCCACGTGTCGCGTTACACAGGGTCTCTCCAGGGTAATTGCTCTATGGATTTCAAAGGAACAGTCTTTTCTGAACAGTCTGTGTTGGCAGGATAGGTACTGTGGATCACACCGGCTCCAAATATAGACAGCCATATATACGGTTGTAACACACATACATATTTAAAGAGTACCTTCTATCCGACTCTTTTTTTAGATGTACTGTAAGAGGCTGCATTTGATACTCAGATAGGTCAACATCACACAGTTATTGTAAGTAAAGTATGACCAAATATTGAGCTTAAAGGGGCAGTTCAGACAACATAATAAAAGAAACATATTTAGTGCTCTCTATCCATCCAGATAGTTTGGGTGTGATTTGCCTAGTTTTGGACATATCTACCGTATATATGTGTCTGCTATCACTCCAATACAATGGAGCTGGATGGCACTTGGTTTGTGCTGCTCACAAGGTGAACAGGTGAGGGATGCTGCCATTGACTCACAAGGTGAACAGGTGAGGGATGCTGCCATTGACTCACAAGGTGAACAGGTGAGGGATGCTGCCATTGACTCACAAGGTGAACAGGTGAGGGATGCTGCCATTGACTCACAAGGTGAACAGGTGAGGGATGCTGCCATTGACTCACAAGGTGAACAGGTGAGGGATGCTGCCATTGACTCACAAGGTGAACAGGTGAGGGATGTTGCCATTGACTCACAAGGTGAACAGGTGAGGGATACTGCCATTGACTCACAAGGTGAACAGGTGAGGGATGCTGCCATTGACTCACAAGGTGAACAGGTGAGGGATGCTGCCATTGACTCACAAGGTGAACAGGTGAGGGATGCTGCCATTGACTCACAAGGTGAACAGGTGAGGGTTGCTGCCATTGACTCACAAGGTGAACAGGTGAGGGATGCTGCCATTGACTCACAAGGTGAACAGGTGAGGGATGCTGCCATTGACTCACAAGGTGAACAAGTGAGGGATGCTGCCACATTGACTCACAAGGTGAACAGGTGAGGGATGCTGCCATTGACTCACAAGGTGAACAGGTGAGGGATGCTGCCGTTGACTCACAAGGTGAACAGGTGAGGGATGCTGCCATTGACTCACAAGGTGAACAGGTTAGGGATGCTGCCATTGACTCACAAGGTGAACAGGTGAGGGATGCTGCCGTTGACTCACAAGGTGAACAGGTGAGGGATGTTGCCATTGACTCACAAGGTGAACAAGTGAGGGATGTTGCCATTGACTCACAATGTGAACAGGTGAGGGATGTTGCCATTGACTCACAAGGTGAACAGGTGAGGGATGCTGCCGTTGACTCACAAGGTGAACAGGTGAGGGATGTTGCCATTGACTCACAAGGTGAACAAGTGAGGGATGTTGCCATTGACTCACAAAGTGAACAGGTGAGGGATGTTGCCATTGACTCACAAGGTGAACAGGTGAGGGATGTTGCCATTGACTCACAAAGTGAACAGGTGAGGGATGTTGCCATTGACTCACAAAGTGAACAGGTGAGGGATGTTGCCATTGACTCACAAGGTGAACAGGTGAGGGATGCTGCCTGTTACGTATGGGGGTGAGTGGTAGTGAGTCCAATGGTGGAGGAGACAAGGAGAGACGGAGATAGGTAGCTCTTTCTAAGGATGTGTCTTTATTAAAACACAGAGCAGCGATTATCCATGAAAGACGCCGGGCGTCAACAGAGAAAACAGAGCAAAAGTAATATAAGTGCAAAGCGAGTGGCTCAGCAACCTCTGACCAGCTCCTTCCCACACGAACGGTATTCTGAAGCCTCGACAACAAGACAAGGGAACAGAGAATGAATAAGTAGTCACAACACAACATTCCAATCAATTAGCAGTGACAGCAAATTGACAGCACAGTGACAGCAACCAGTGGAGAGTACCAATCAGTGACACACAGGAATGTGGGCATGACAACCAAAATGCGAATACCAACAACCACCAGGTGACAACATTCCAGAATGACAGCTGGGTTCCCGAGAGAGGGAACCCAGAACGTTACAGCTGCCATTGTATGTTTGATTTTACAAAACAGGGGAAGTTCTCGATAAGCCTCTAGGCTTCTAACTTCTCCTTCACAATGGTTATAACTTATTATGTATTGTTTTTACTTTTGTTTAACTGTGTTAATAAATAAATACAAATACAAATACAAATGTAGAGTACATATAGTGGTATACATACTTATGTAGAGGGGTACAGAGATGGTATGTGGTATTCATTCAAACCTTTATTTATTCACGAAAGGACAATTGGGGTCACCCTCATTTCCAATGTCGTCGAGACTTAAGAGACATTTCAATGCATAAATCTTTTAGAATGTAATGATAATAAATATTAATAACTCTATCTATATTGCACTTTTCACACATGGACCGCAGTCCAGAGTGCCCCACAGCAATTAGTATAAAATGAACATAAGATCAGCATACAGTTGACAGAATAAAAACAATGCATAAATTGCAGACATAAGAATAGGTATAAAAGACAATAAAAGTAGTGCAACATAAACGTGCAGACATAAGAACAGGCATAATAATAATAATAATAATAATAATAATAATAATAATAATAATAATAATAATAATAATAATAATAATAATAATAATAATAATAATAATAATAATAATAATAGTACATACAAATGTAGAGAGTACAGATATAGTGGTATACATACACATGTAGAGTACAGATATAGTGGTATACATACACATGTAGAGTACAGATATAGTGGTATACATACACATGTAGAGTACAGATATAGTGGTATACATACACATGTAGAGTACAGATATAGTGGTATACACATACACATAATAGAGTACAGTTGTAGTGGTATACATATACATGTTGAGGGGTACAGATATAGTGGTATATATACACATGTAGAGGGGTACTCTGCCCCACAAAGGTAAACAGTTAGCCTTTGTAGGAACCAGTCTTTAGAGCATGTGTTGTAAGCTCCAACTCTCCAGCCAAGCTCTCCAAGAGCTTTATAAATAAACACGAATTGAGCTTGCTCTCACAACGCCATTGAGATTACTGGCATATTGAAAACAGATAAAAAACATGAAATAAAGATAGACGTTATTTAAAAACGATCACAGACTGAAACAGGGAGATTTGTAATAATGTTTTTAAACTGACCATAGGATAGTGGGGTATTGATTTTTGGAGAGAAGTGTAGATCATTCCAAGAAGCTGGGGCATTACAACAAAAGGATGACTTTCCAAGCTCAGTCTGCAGCACTCTGCTGGGGACCTTAAGCATCAGTCAGTCATGTGAGCGGGTCAGATAAGGTCCATAATTCCAATCTACTGTAGCAACATTGTGATATAAGGTGGTAATTCCCCGGTAATGGCCGTGAAGATGAACAGATACCAATGTTTATTTCACCTCTCTCTGCCTGAGAAGACCAACCCACTTCATCAATACAGGATGCAGTGGTGAGTACCATATCTATCACCAGTAAGACATTCTCATCTCATCTCATCTAATGAAAAGAGGCCAGTAGACCTTTCGATAGAGAACAGAGTGGTGAGCACCATAGGCATCTCCGGACAAGAGCCCAACGGTAGACGGCATCCGCCACATTTTCTTTTTTTACCTACTTTTTCTCCTCCCTTTTCTGTGATTTTTCTCCCATCCCAATTTTTTTCTCTCGTGCCAATTCTCCCTCCCCTGTCCTGATCGTTGCTCGCATGTGCCCCCCACTGGCCGGTCGTAGGGAGGGTAGTAGCCCATCACATGTCCCCTCCGATACATGTGGAGGCGGCAGCCAGTCAGTTATTTTCACCCGCCAGCGCGGACTCTCATTGGCGAGGTGTAACATGTGGGAGGCTCACACTGCCCCCGCCATTTCCTGTCTTTGCTGTGCAGGCGCCCTGACCGACCTGTAGGAGTCGCTGTTTACAACGACCAGACTACCACCCATCGACTCCCCTCCCGCTGACTCTGCCAATTGAGTCAGTATGACAGTATGACGGCCGGCCCAAGCCGGAGGCAACGCTGACGGCCGGATTCGAGACCGGTGTCTCTTGCGTTGGTGACGAGCGCAATGTCCGCTGCGCCACCCAGCCGCCCTGGCATCCGCCACATATCTATAGCCTACATCACCATGGTTTCAGATGGAGATTAGTTTAGTTTAGTGAACGTTATTATCTCACAGTGGGGAAATCCATTTTGCTCCACCGACGCCATACAAAAGACCTAAAAACCATCCATATACAGTAGCTTACTGTACATGTAGCCTACAGTACATACATGAATAAAAAAACAAGACAATGGTCAGTTTATTACCATTTTCTTTGGTACCTATAAAAGACTCAAGTATCCCGCCCCAGACCTTAAGAAAAATAGGTTTGTTGAAGAATTCAGAATGTCAAAAGAAACCTTTCAGTATGTTTGATCATAAAAACTAGGGCCAGCTATGGAGTCACGGGACACGACCTTCCGTCTGTGTGTCCCCCTCAATAAAAGAGTAGCAACGGGCACTCGGAGTACAGAAGCACTTCACATCTGTTTGGGGTCGGCATCACAACTGTGTGGCTGTGAGCGGGAGACCTCCTCGCTGCGGTAGATGAGATACTAGTACAATAACCGATTCAGCCACCGACCCTGGAAAAGCTAGAGGAAATGGCAAACTACTTCGAACAGAGATGGAGGGGGGGGGGGGGGGGGGGTCCACAGTGTGTGGGTTCCATTGATGGGTCTCACATCCCCAATTTTGGCCCCCAGAGAATACCACTGTGAGTATATCAACCCCCTCGACAAGGGCCGACACTCCCATCATCCATAGATGGAAAGGGACTTTGTTCTGGAAGGTCTGCACAGGGTTACCAGGGAGTGTGTATGATGCTTGTTCTCTCGGTGTCAAAGCTGTGGGCGCTAGCCAGCAGTAGTCTGGATTGGAGCCATGAGACTGTGGGTATAAAGCGTGCCATTGGCCGACTATTTCAGTCGGATTTCTCCTGCTCTTCAATACGATACGATTTTGCAAGGGCATCGCCGCTCGCTGCATCCTGGGCTTAACACCGCCCGAGATGATTGGGATTGGTTTAAAGAAACACAAAAACAATGTGTTTTTTTCAACCTATACTGGAATAATAATTCACGGGTGTTTAAATTGTTTTCATGTTTTACATATATTTAATTTTTTTTAATCTTTTGCATATACAGTAGCCTATATATATTTGTTTTGTAAGGTTTTAAATGAGTAAGGAATTACATTCATTTTGAGTAGTGGAAAAGGGGTACAGTAGGATTAAATAAGTGTATACTTCTTCCTACTCCTGTTCATGTTATGTTCCCTTTTTTGTTTTGTTTTTGTTTTTTTCTTAATTTTTTTTCTATTTCATTGCTAGAGATCAATGATTTTTTTTGTTTTATATTGTTTGTATTTACATGTTCGAAATAAAGATTTCAAATAAAAAAAAATAAAAATAAAAATAGGTTCAGTCTCAGACCTCTCTCTGGCACTGGCACAGCACTAATGGAGTGTAACGTGGTGTGGAGAGAGGTATGGCTACGTGAGACTAAGCCAGCAGAGACCTTTTCTCAGGTCACACAGGGGACATTGGAGGTTATGATGTTGGTTTCTACCTTCAAGGGTATATCCTCAAGGGTATATCCTTTGCAAAGCCGGCGTTTGAAGCCATCTTCTGATACTAGAGAACAACATCAAAACAAGCAGAGCCAGGGTTGCTGGTGACGCCCTCGGCGGACTCAAGGGCAGGTGGCGTTGCCTTGTGAAGCTCTTTGACTGATCTGATCCCTGGTGAAATCAATGATGATTTCATGCTGCGCTCCACGCAGTCTCTAGGAATGGGGTCAAGAAGCACAGGAATCACCCTTCTCACCCGACCTGCTGCCACAGAGACTAGAAGAGCTGAAAGATTTACCTTTTTGAGATTTTTATTTTTTTTAAACATGTTGTTTTCTCTTGCAGAATGCTATTTTTTAAGGATACCCAATACAATACACTGTTTTTGAACTATATTACTATATTATGTGTCAACAATAACGACCAGTTATTAGTGCCTCGCAAAGTGCAGATAGGAGGTTTTCCCCCACTTTCTTTATGCAGATAGGAGGTTTTCCCCCACTTTCTTTATGCAGATAGGAGGTTTTGCTCTTCGGCCATCGAGATGTGCATCAGGCACTGTATCCCAGTAGTTACGTTGATTTGAGCATTTCATATCTTTGTAATGTCCCACAGCACCGTGTGCTGGAAGAAAGATGTGCCTAATGCTGACCTGTTGTTTTGAACATTATGCAAATGATATGTTGTAAATAATGTCCCACAATGCCGTATGTTGTTTCAATACATTTCCTAGAAAAATGTACAGGTTGTACCTTTATTTTAATAGCAACCAGTGTGGTTTTCAATGGCAATCGATTGCTTGATTTAAACAACACAGGACACATTGCTGTAGATTGAGTGGGATAGGAAATGCAGCCATATTCCCTGGGTAACCTAGGTTTTTGAGAGTTGTACAGTACATGTTTACTAATATTTCTGGACTGTCTTGCACCATAGTATGCCTTGTGAAATTGGGTGTCGTTCCCCTTTACAGTATTTGCTTGTTTACCAACAGCTGCACAGATTCTCTGCAATCTTCAGCTCCCCAAAGAAATAGCTATTTTCACTCTTTGCAAAGCAGATTAAAAAGCTCAGCTGTAGAAGAATGTATGCCAGTATGATATATGTCCAACTATTATAGACACCTTTGGTGGTAACACACACAATTTGATGCTTTCAAGCTGTTTGAGTAAGGATTATGTAAAAATATGAGTAGACGTGCCGTTCATGTCACTTTTGTCATCGGCTTCACCAGAGGTGTAGTTATTTCTTCCAGTATCGCTGCATAGTTTCTGGCAAATTATCACCATTCTGCTGTGGCTCGTTTATCACAGCAGTATAATATGACGCCAAAATATGTTTCTAAGTGAATCCACTGTCTTGTCTATTGCCATGTGCAGAGCAATGTTTGCAGTGTTACAGCCATTCTGGAGGAAAGTGCACATCTGTGGTGTGGCCCCTGTCTGTGGTGGGGCTCCTGTTTGTGGTGGTGGGGCTCCTGTCTGTGGTGGGGCTCCTGTCTGTGGTGCAGGGGCTCCTGTCTGTGGTGGGGCTCCTGTCTGTGGTGGGGCTCCTGTCTGTGGTGGGGCCCCTGTCTGTGGTGGGGCCCCTATTTGTGGTGGGGCTCCTGTCTGTGGTGGGCCCCCTGGGGCTCCTGTCTGTGGTGGGGCTCCTGTCTGTGGTGGGGCTCCTGTCTGTGGTGGGGCTCCTGTCTGTGGTGCAGGGGCTCCTGTCTGTGGTGGGGCTCCTGTCTGTGGTGCAGGGGCTCCTGTTTGTGGTGCAGGGGCTCCTGTTTGTGGTGGGGCTCCTGTTTGTGGTGGGGCTCCTGTCTGTGGTGCAGGGGCTCCTGTTTGTGGTGGGGCTCCTGTCTGTGGTGCAGGGGCTCCTGTCTGTGGTGGGGCTCCTGTCTGTGGTGGGGCTCCTGTCTGTGGTGGGGCTCCTGTCTGTGGTGGGGCTCCTGTCTGTGGTGGGGCTCCTGTCTGTGGTGGGGCTCCTGTCTGTGGTGGGGCTCCTGTCTGTGGTGGGGCTCCTGTCTGTGGTGCAGGGGCTCCTGTCTGTGGTGGGGCTCCTGTCTGTGGTGGGGCTCCTGTCTGTGGTGTGGCTCCTGTGGGGCTCCTGTCTGTGGTGGGGCTCCTGTCTGTGGTGCAGGGGCTCCTGTTTGTGGTGGGGCTCCTGTCTGTGGTGGGGCCCCTGTCTGTGGTGGGGCTCCTGTCTGTGGTGGGGCTCCTGTCTGTGGTGCAGGGGCTCCTGTCTGTGGTGCAGGGGCTCCTGTCTGTGGTGGGGCTCCTGTCTGTGGTGGGGCTCCTGTCTGTGGTGGGGCTCCTGTCTGTGGTGGGGCTCCTGTCTGTGGTGGGGCTCCTGTCTGTGGTGGGGCTCCTGTTTGTAGTGGGGTTCCTGTCTGTGGTGGGGCTCCTGTCTGTGGTGGGGCTCCTGTCTGTGGTGGGGCTCCTGTCTGTGGTGGGGCTCCTGTCTGTGGTGGGGCTCCTGTTTGTGGTGGGGCTCCTGTCTGTGGTGGGGCTCCTGTTTGTGGTGCAGGGGCTCCTGACTGTGGTGGGGCTCCTGTTTGTAGTGGGGCTCCTGTCTGTGGTGGGGCTCCTGTTTGTAGTGGGGCTCCTGTCTGTGGTGGGGCTCCTGTCTGTGGTGGGGCTCCTGTCTGTGGTGGGGCTCCTGTTTGTAGTGGGGCTCCTGTCTGTGGTGGGGCTCCTGTCTGTGGTGGGGCTCCTGTCTGTGGTGGGGCTGTCTGTGGTGGGGCTCCTGTCTGTGGTGGGGCTCCTGTCTGTGGTGTGGCTCCTGTGGGGCTCCTGTCTGTGGTGGGGCTCCTGTCTGTGGTGCAGGGGCTCCTGTTTGTGGTGGGGCTCCTGTCTGTGGTGGGGCCCCTGTCTGTGGTGGGGCTGAGGAGGCTCAGAGACAGAGACAGCTGAGGAGGAGGCTCAGAGACAGAGACAGCTGAGCGGCTCCTGCAGCACAAGATAAGGACGAAGCACGATGCAGACTCCTTTTATCGCAGCTGGGATCCGTCTGCACAATGAGCTCCACAGCAGAGCAAAGGGACCTGTATCTTAGTAAACACTCTGACGCAGGGCTTTAATGTCTCCTGCAGGTGTATTAGGATAGGGCAGTAGTAAACTCAGTTTAACCGCCCATTGATTGAAGTCTGTATCTATTGTCTGTATCTAAGTCTTTGTATGCCGTGGCAGAGCCCAATTAATTTCCCCAATGTGGGATAATAAAGGTGACTAAACTAAAGACTAAACTAAAAACGTGATGTGATGCATTGGAAGCAAGATTATGGACAAATAATAAGTAGTTCATGTCACTTTAGTCATTGGCTTCACTAGAGGTCTTGCACAGAATGTTGCCACGTTCTTTTTATTGAGTCTCATACTGAGCCTTGAGGTAGTTATGTTCAGAAACTCTGACCGTACATCACCTGTACATCATCCATGCACTGAGATCTATCTGATGAGTCATTTTGAAACCAACCACAGGTCAAATCAATTAGGCCAATGCATAGAAATCCCCATGAAAACATAAACCCACAAAAGTCGCCACAATTGACACATGCTAACCTCTTAGGTGTCATTGCATCATATATAGAGCACATTTTCAGGAAAATAAATGCGCCCAAAATATTACTTTCTTGGGCTTATGTGGTGGTTAAAACACAGCTGCCTATCGCAGTGGTGCATTGGCAAACAATAACTACCAAATATTTCAGTAATGGTAAAAGATCATGAAGAATAATTGCTGACTTAATTTTTGTATCAAGGGGACTGGTAGGCCTATTGTCCTTTAAAAAACCTTTTTGACTAGTTAGGGTTATTGAATTTGCAGAGGCAGCATATACTGCACAGTTGGAGCCAGGTGAGTCGTCCACAATCTCTTGTAAATTCATAGTGGTTCAATAGTTCCTGCAAATGACTGCATCAGCACAGTGTTTAATAGATCACAGTTCTACAGTCAGTCTATCAGCAGGTGAGCGAACTGGATCAACAGCAGTGTTGTGTGCTGAAAACTGTGTCCGACATAGTTCCTACAGCATTGTTGTCAAAAGCACTGTGTTTCATAAAAGGAATAGAATTAGGTTATTTGGAAACAGCAAAGTCATAAAAAGAAACTAAAGCAGAGGTCATTATGTGACGTCTCACTCCCAGAGGCACTGCAACGAGACAAGCCAGAGCCGTCCACTGATCCATAACGGGCCTGTTAGAAGCCCATCCGACATGTTTACAGAGAAATAAAAACACTTTCAAATGACTAGAAGCTAACATTAAAATTAGCAAACAGTTTATTTTTTTTCACATGATGTCCGAGGACAATCAAATCAAATCAAATTTATTTGTAAGACCCGACAACACACGTTAATGTCCCCATGAACAATGAAATATGTTTCGGAACATAGTATCGTTGCATACATTAAAGGCAAAGTGTTTTAAAAGGGAATCCCTTTGGTGGCTGGGTAGTCTAGAAGTATAAGCATTCACCTACCACCGCGTAGACCTGGGTTCAATTCAGGAAGATTGGGGGATGGGAGAAAATGTCAAAAAGGTTAAAAAAAAAATTTTTAAAAGGCCTCATGTCTTGCCAGTAAGGTTTAGAGAGGGGATGTGGGAGTTACATTCCCTGAGCTGAAGGGGATTTCCTTTGGTATCCCTCAAGGCAGAATTCTGGGGCCATTGCAATCTTTTCTTTTTCTTTTACACATTAATGTTATCGAATCGGCTTGTTGTTATATGCGGATGACTCTGCTTTATTGGTTTCAGGCTAAAGTAAAGAAGCCGTTCAAGTGTCCTCGGGTAATGACAGAATAACATTCCAGTGTTAGCAAGTCATTGCATTTAGGCAAGACAGAATGCATGTTATTTGCATCTAAGCACAAACTAAGGAATTCAGACGGTTTTCAGTCGCATGTAATGTTGTGAAGATACATTACTATACCTTGGAGATAGACCAGCATGTGACAGGGGAACATGTGGCTCACAGGGTAATCAAAAAGGTATTTTTAATTTAAATTTTTTATCCTTTTACGCCAGATTCCCACCCATGACTTGCCCTCCCCCTAACCCAGCCAAATGGGTTAGTATAGCGATCAGCCCAAGCCTCAAGCAATGCTGACTCCGGGAGTCAAGACCGCAGCCTCTTGCATTGGTGACGAGCGCAATCTCCGCTACGCCACCTGACCGCCCATCGAAAAGGTATTTTAAGTATTTTACTCAAGTACTGTAACAAGTTCGAGCTGCTTGTACTTTACATGAGTATTCTCATTTTAGGGAACTTCTACTTTTACTCCACTACATTTCAAAGGAAATATTGTACTTTTTACTCCACTACATTCATCTGAAACCATCAGTTACTAGTTACTTTGAAGAAAACAAATGTTTGCATAGAAAACATGGCAAGAATGTATGAAGATTATATACTTTCACATTTGAATCCTGCCAATTTAAAGAGGACGTAATTAGAGCAGCATAACTGGACCACATACCACTTTAACATGACCTATAATCAGAGCAGCATAACTGGACCACATACCACTTTAACATAACCTATAATCAGAGCAGCATAACTGGACCACATACCACTTTAACATAACCGTTGTTAAGGGGCGGCTAAGTGGCGCAGTGGGCAAGGCGCTCGCCACTAACGCAGGAGATGCTGGGTTCGAGCCCAGCTCTCGGCGTTGCTTCCGGCTTGGCTGGTCGTTCATACTATACAATTGGCAGTGTTAGGGGGTGGGAAAGCCGTTGGGTGGGGATCGGACGTTGTGGACAGCACACCTACAGTACTGCAGGTCGTTTGGTGCGCCTGTACAGCAGAATCAGGAAGTATCGGGGGCAGCGTGAGCCTCCCACGCGTTACTCCTCGCCGCTGAGAGATCGCGCTGTACAGGTGAAAAAATGCAACAGCTGCCTCCTCGTGTACCGGAGGGGACACGTGATGCAAGGCTTCGTCCACATTGCAGCCGACCAGTGGGAGGCATGGTCTAACAACGTTCGAGACAGGGGAGGGTAGAATTGGATAATACGAAATTGGGATGGGAAAAGAAATAGAAAATGGGGAGAAAAAGTAGATTAAAAAAAAACATAACCGTTGTTAGAGGTCAATGGTTCAAGGGTTGAACGCCCCCAAGCACTGGAATACACAAACGTCATGTAGAATGCATACTTTTACTTTAGATACTTTCTTCAATAGAAAATACTTCTCTACTTTTACTCAAGTATAATTTTAATGGAGGACTTTTACTTACGGTAAGTAAAATTAGAATGGAGTACTCATTTATCTGGGTATTTCTACTTTTACTTAAGTAAAGGAACCGTGTACTACTTCTTCTACCACTGCAACAACGGATAGGCTTCAGAGGTCACAGAATGAACGAGGGCCGTCCTCAAGCTTAGCTCCAGACCTTATATCAGTCCAACTGCCTCCCTGTTCTGTTCATATAAGGGCGGTACAGTTAAAACCTATGGTTTTTAAGATTGTTCATGGCCTTTGTCCAAGGTACTTTTTCAGCCAAGTCAGGCATTATTTCATATACTGTAGTCATGATACAAGGGCTAGTGTGGGTAATGGCCATTTCTAGACGTTTTTACAACCAGGCAAAAGGTCATTTCTCAATACAGAGTGGAACAAACTGCCTAATGGAATAACATGATAGGCCGTTTGTTCCACTGTCCTGCACCTGTTCCTGAGAAATTAGCTTTTGAATGACTTAAAAGATGGCTGTTGGACAAAGTACAGTAGAAAGAGCATTTACATTCAGAAAAATCACAACTACCCACCTCATACTATAGTCTACCCATATACCCTGTATGATACAGTGCTGTATATACCGCATATTTACATTTATATTTTTATATTTACTGCATATATCCATATTTGTCTGAATATACCTGCATATAACCCCTATATATACCTACTTATACACCTGCATATAACCCATAGCTCTGTATGATAGCATGTACAATAATGCTGTATATATATATTATTTATTCTCACCGCATATATATCTATCCACACCTGACTGTACCTGACATGCACATAGTCCTTTTACATATCTGCTATACTATATCTATATCTGCACATATCCTACTCTTACTAGTTACGCTGCTGGCCAGTATGACTACTACCATAGTGTCTTTATACCTGTATCATTGTACTATTATTACAACTCTGTATACATCTGATTAGCACTACACCCAGTAGTACTCGTTTGTATTTTGTACCCAGTTTAATCACCTGTACATTGTTGCTGTTGCACTGTTACATTTGCACTCTGGATGCCAGACTTATTTTCGTTCTGTACCTGCGCTGTATAATCACAATACATTTGAATCTAATCTAATGAATTGCAAGTCATGTTTAATCTATGCTGACGACCATGTTTGTGTATTTATAACAATTTCCCGCCTTTGGGACCACAATGGAAATAAGTAATGTGGGGCGACAGTGGCTCAGGAGGTAGAGCAGTAGTCTGGTAATTGAAAGGTTACCGGTTTGATTCCGGATCTTTCCCCAGCAGCGTATGAAGACACTTAACCCCTAACTGCTCCCGATGAGCAGGTCGGCACCTTGCATGGTTGCTTTCGCCGTCGGTGTGTGAATGTGAGACATGAGTTGTAAAGCACTTTGGATAAAAGCGCTATATAAATGCAGTCCAAAGAGGATTTTCTGTGATATGCCTGTGGATATATTGTATTTAAATTTTGGCAAATAAATTCAATGAATCAATTTAATTCAATGAATAGCTTTTCATAAACTATGAGTCTCTACCCAAAATAGCACAAAAATATTTAGCAAACTGTATTGTCTCAGAAAACAAATTGGTGTAACCGTCTTTCACCAGAAGAGGGAGACCTCTAGCCATAGTGGAATAGCAAATCTCCTTGATTCTCCATTGTCCTCTGCAGATAAGGAGCGTCGAATGGCAAAGCTAACATTATATCGACCAATCATTCATTTGGAAATCAACCCTGTCTGAATACTCTGAATTCCAGCCCAATAGTTACCTCTCTGTCTCATGCGATTGTGTGCCAGTGTTCCAATGCTGTGCTCATTACGCCGAGTTTGACTTTGAAATCATTCCATCTGACACTGGTTAGATGGGCCAAATAGATGTGGGCCTTTTTCTGGGACGAAAGCCTTGTAAGTCAGACGGGGTGGAATGTTCATCCCTGGCGGTTATCTCCTTCACCTGCTCTCTGCCTAATGAGCCCATACCGGCCATACGGGAGATACACATTCAAATCAATCAAAGGCACCAACGGCTAACTCAAAATGGATGATTAATTTAAAGGTGCACTATGCAGTTTTCGGAGGAGGAGGATTTATTTGCAGAGCCTGCAAAAGACATTTACTGTAATTCTTAGAATTATTCATAAGATTAGATTCATTTGTTCAAATCTTATAGATTAGATTTGTCAATGGCCGAAGAGCAAAACCTCCTATCTGCATAAAAAAGGTGCACTTTGCGAGGCACTAATACCTGGTCGGTATAGTTAACACATAATATAGTAATAGTGTCCAAAAACAATGTATTGTATTGGGTATCCTTAAAAAATTGCATTCTGCAAGAGAAAACACTTTTTTTTTTTTTAAATAAGATTTTTCAAGAGGTTTTGCTCTTCTGCCATATGTGATCATAAATTAAAACCAAGTATTTTTTAGGCACTGTGAATAAAACATAAGCCTATAATATGATAGTTAACTAAATTGCGAGCCCTGCCTTTTTGTAAACAACAGCAGTGAAATTACTTTTCAGGTGGTTTTCTAGCTTCAAACAGTGTTCCAGGGATCACATTTTCCTCTGAGGACAGTTTGTTTATTCAGTTATGAAAATATACCTTAGAAATTATTCACTTCTCTGACGTTCACAAAACGACATGGTGCACCTTTAATGAATGAATTAGTTCAAACAGAGTTCACAAAAAAGAGGCATTGACCTCGTTCTGTCGGTTTTATTTAGGCCTACGTATTTCATCTTTATTTAACCAAGAAGTCCCATTGAGATAAACTAAAAAAAGTCTAGCGCATTGCACAGGTCAGATGAACAACAGAAGCGCTGAACCTTACCTGCTCTGCCCTGACCAATTCTGAGTGGTTTCTCCTGCCCCCCGGGGCATATGGCCCTGAGCCATTGTCTTGTATCTCATCCTGTATACATACGCTTGCAGTAGTTCTTAGTTCTATCTATTACTATACATTTCACAATTTTCTTATATACTTTGATTATACTGTCACCATGCTCACTACATGTATTTATTGCTCCATCTCAGCCCACAAACAAGGGAACTCTCTAACCCCCCCCCCCCCATCTCTCTGAGTGGTTGTCTTGTAGTGTTGATCAAGGATGTCTCGGGGTCTTGGCCAAGATGGCAGTGACTGTTCTACGTGCACCACAGAGGCCATGGATCAGCTTCTTACCGTCTTCTGTCCGTGGTCTGTCAACGTGGTTTAGACGTTGAGTTCATTGCTGGGTTAAGTACTTCTATTCTATTCACATAATATGCTTACTACATATATCTATTCTATTCACATAATATGCTTACCACATGTATCTATTGCTATGTCCGCCCATCACAATCACGCTAACTGTCTAACGCCTGTCCCGTCTCCCTGTCAGTGGCTGTCTCGTGGTGATGACCGGAGGGGTGGACGTCCCGTGATGATGACCGGGAGGATGCGACCCCCCTCTCTGTGCCGCCCCCCCACGCCTCAAATAGATCCGCCATCAGCTCTATTTTTCAATCTTTCAAAATGTTCAGTTGCTATTGCATGCACTTATCTGTGTTTCATTACACATATGTGTGCATGCTTACCAACTGTTTCGCCTGTTTTATTGCAACACTACTATCACCGACATCTGAGATGGGAGATCCCCCCCTTGAACAGCCCTTCTAAGGTTTCCTGTTTCGCCTGTTTTATTGCAACACTACTATCACCGACATCTAAGATGGGAGATCCCCCCTTGAACAGCCCTTCTAAGGATTCTCTCCTCCACATTGCCTGTGGTGCATTTTTTCCTATTGCTAGGTTTTAGTGTGTTTTTCCTTACCTTTGCGTGGGGTATGTCTGGGAGTGTTGCATTCATTTATTTTACATTTTTTGGACTTCATGGTGTTTTTGTTTTGTTCTTGATTTATTGCGATGTTTCTTCTTGACTTGTTTAAAGAAGATGTGTCCGGCCCATGGAGACATTAACATTTGTTGTCTGGCCTTACAAATAAATTTGATTTGATTTGATTTGGAAGAGCCACTCTCGACACGGTGATACACCACGCCAACTCTCTTCACACAGACAGATAGTTTGAGAAAAGAAAATTCCAGACACGGAGTGTTACTGTTATTATACCGTTTGATCATTTACACCTCTCTTTCACATGCATATATTTTATTATGACCAGGTGGCTACCGGACTGATAATAACACCTGCACATGACAGTAGCACCGTCACTTTCCAATAGCAGTGTTAAAATGTCCATAATATGTGCATTAAAAGTCATCATCATTATCATCATCTCAGGTATTTATTTTTACTATCTTTTGGGAAGTACCTTTTCACTTAATTAAATTTCTTATTTTTGCATCATCATCACCATCATCATCATCATCATCATCATCACAATCATGATCATAATAAACTTAATTCGTATGGCACTTTACAAAAAGAAATTAAAAAAAATCCAAGACAAATGAATAAATTAAATATTCTAAAGGGAGTGATCTGGAACAGAAAGATCAATGACATACTGCAGACAGAGAGGAGAGAGGAGTAAGTCTTGTCCGTCAGCACCATGCAGGACAGCAGACAAGAACAGAGTTCCTCTTGTCCCCCCCCCCCCCCCCCCCCCCCCCACTGCCCCGTTGAGAGACGATACCTTTGGATTCCAAATGACCGGGATTGACATGATATGAGGCTTTTCAACAATCTGCAATTATAACCTTTGCTCCACGACCAACGAAATTGTCAGCTAATAAAGTTCTTGGGTGAGACGCGTGTGAAGACACAGGTGAAGGTGTTACCTAGCAACACACCGTCCTATCCATGGCCGGCTGGGGGGGGATCTCTGGAGATGTCGTCCTCCTCCTCCCCCCCCCGCCTCCCTCCCCCGACAAAGACCTGGTTGGGCCTACCTCCCCAGGCCCCGTGACCCCCCTTGGACAAACAACAGCCTCATTCTCTGTACCGCTGCTGACCTCATTGTCTCTTTGTGAAGGGAAAATCCAGAGTTGCATTCTGTTAAATGGCAAACGGTCCGGCCAGCTGCTGCATGCGGATCACATCTCTACCTCCAGCCCAGGCCTACAGATGAACACTGAAGAGCTCTCCTCCCGACTACGCACAAGGAAAACATGGTAGGTGGCCATCAGACGCCGACTCTCTCTCTCTTCACAACGGTGTACTTTACAACCTCTCTCGTCCTCGCATGCATGATCCGTCAGTGTCACTTTCACCTGCACCTGTGTACGCTCGCTGTCACCCACCCTTCTGCATCTATACCGGGCGGCGGGTGTGTTTACATGTCAGAGCGCCATGGCCGTGCTGTGCCGTGCATGTTGTTGAGCCGTGGGTGAGGTTAATAAACCTGGTCCGTCTACTTTCAGCCACGTTCTCCAGTGCACAGTGGTACTTAACGTGTAATCATAATTGATTCCTCTTTCTATGCGATTGTTAATTCTGAAAACGAGCATTACATATTCCCTCCGGCACTCAGGCCAACAAGATACCAGATGGTTTGAGGGCATTTTGCAAATGTATAATGTCAATTCCATATGGCATTTTCTTAAAGAGAGCTCTATTATAATTAGCCTACTACTACTGCAATAGGCTACTCCGAGTATCATTTGTGGCAACAAACAAGTGCTCCTTGGAAAGGTCGCTCGGGGCAAACGGATTTCAAAGTGACGAGAGACACACTGGTGTCTGAGTGGCAGGAGCATACAAAGCGTTATTATTATGACTCATGTGGACTCAAGACGGCATGCAAGCGCCTCACACACCTGCAGACATGTGTGACGCGCACGCTTCCACAGCTGCACATCCACGCACCTGCCCTGCTTAATCACGCGTGACATCAGGGTTTAAAATACTCCTGCTCAAGTCTTAACAGACTGGTCGAGGAACAGATGGCGCAATTATTTTTCTAGTTTTCTCGAAGACGTTTTCACCAAAACGTCATCAATAGAAACATATAAAGAGAATGAGATCTGACGTACCCCCTGTGTTGTACCCGATTACAGAGTCTCGATGGAGACACGTTATCAGTGATCGAGAACCCCGTGGCTGTCCACTCTGAGAAGACTGCAGGAGGAGGAGTGGGAGGGGTGCGGGGAGTCCAGGGCTGCCACGCTTGGTTAAAAGGAATTCATTCCACAAAACACGGTAAGCCCCTTATAGTGCTCCGCCTAATGGGTCTCAAACCACAGGCACTCACAGGAATCTCACCTTATTAATACACACACCGAGGCTATAGCGGCAACCTATCACTATAGCTATTCAGAAACGCACAATACCGCCTGTCACAATGCCAAGGCCAAAGATGACTTCACACACTTTATCAACCTATTACCCTCTCCGCGGTGTGTCAATCCTTCACGGGGGGGGGGGGGTTACCGGCGGTGCACTCTTACAAACATGTCATTACAGACCTGCCGGTCGTCGGGTCATATCTGTCGTCCAGCATTCCCACGTTATCCCTTTCACTACCGCACTACAGACGGTTAACCGTTCACTACCACACTACAGACGGCGGTTAACCGTAGTGAAAGGGTTAACCTTCTGTAGTGCGGTTGTGAAAGGGTTAACCCTTTGTCGTGTGAGAGTGAAAGGGTTAACCTTCTGTATTGTCGCAGTGAAAGGGTTATATAAGTATAACCCTTTGGTAGTGTGGTGTAGTGAAATGGTTAAAGACATGCTCTCATCACGCTCAGCCACGTGTGAATGCTCAGTGGACTCTTGTGGCATAATATATATATTCCAGTGCGGCCTCTTTATTATCATCATCATCATCTCTCTGTGTGTCAATGCATGTGTCTCGGCTGACATTTTTAACATTCTCCACAGCCCTATCATTCTGGACTCAAGATTGAGTTAATTGACCTGTCTCAAACCCTGCCCCTTTTCTTGATCCTCCAATCACAACTGTCGCTTACCTCGGACAAACCAAGTTTGTCCGAGGTAAGCGACAGTTGTGATTGGAGGATCAAGAAAAGGGGCAGGGTTTTGAGACAGGTCCATTGTAGTTTCTACTGTGGTGACTACCAGCCCTTAGGTTGGTGAGGCTGCTCGCAGCAGTGTGTGCTCTGGGACTCCTGGGAGGCTTGGCGGTGGGTGTCTGGTTCCTAGGTAAGATACTCTGCTAATAAAAGAATCACCTAGAGCGGTTTAACGGTATTGTACCATTTCTGTACCTGGCTGCGCGGCTTGGCTTGTCCCACGCCGTATTCTTAACCCTCTCACTACTACCACACTATACAGAAGGTTATCCCTTTCACTATACCACACTGCAGACGGTTGGTAGTGAAAGGGGTTAACCTGATGTCGTGTGGTGGTGAAAGGGTTAACGCTTTGTCGACGTGGGGCAGTGAAAGGGTTAACCTGCCGTATTGTCGCAGTGAAAGGGTTAACCAGTTGGTAGTGTGGTAGTGAAAGGGTTAACGCTTTGTCGTGTGGTAGTGAAAGGGTTAACGCTTTGTCGACGTGGGGCAGTGAAAGGGTTAACCTGCCGTATTGTCGCAGTGAAAGGGTTAACCATTTGGTAGTGTGGTAGTGAAAGGGTTAACCTTAATGTCGTGCGGTAGTGAAAGGGTTAACGCTTTGTCGACGTGGGGCAGTGACAGGGTTAACCTTCTGTATTGTCGCAGTGAAAGGGTTAACCATTTGGTAGCGTGGTAGTGAAAGGGTTAACCTTATGTCGTGCGGTGGTGAAAGGGTTAACACTTTGTCGACGTGGGGCAGTGAAAGGGTTAACCTTCTGTATTGTCACAGTGAAAGGGTTAACCATTTGGTAGTGTGGTAGTGAAAGGGTTAACCATTTGGTCGTGTGGTAGTGAAAGGGTTAACCTGATGTCGTGTGGTGGTGAAAGGGTTAACGCTTTGTCGTGGGGCAGTGAAAGGGTTAACCTGCCGTATTGTCGCAGTGAAAGGGTTAACCATTTGGTAGTGTGGTAGTGAAAGGGTTAACCTTATGTCGTGTGGTAGTGAAAGGGTTAACACTTTGTCGCGGGGCAGTGAAAGGGTTAACCTTCTGTATTGTCGCAGTGAAAGGGTTAACACTTTGGTAGCGTGGTAGCTCTTGATGCTCCCGGGTCTGATTGTCTCGTGTGGTTTTTAATGGATCTCTCACGCCTGCCAGGGCATTAAGGGCTGATTAACCTCCCGTGTAATCAAGTCTTCTCCACACGCAGTTAGACTCCTGCTAAGGCCGTCCTCGTCGCAGAGCCCCACGGGGCTGGGGGAGACCAAGGAGACGTCTTTCTGCAACGTGACCGAGGACATCTCCGCCGGTGACCCCAGGAAAGGTCTGTGTTATGTACGTTGCCCTCTCTTTTGTCACGTACTCGTCTGCCTCGTTATCACTAACAAAAGAGCGTAATAGAACACTCTGTAATTATGTGCTCTGAACTGTGGCTAACATTTGAATAGAGTGGAAATGGTAAAGTGGAATAATTACTATTTGTATTCATCAAATCACTGCGACTTCCAGCGCCCTGGTCCCTGGTCTATAGAAAAGTGTCGACCGACATCACACAATATCACACGTAACGATCTGTTTCTGAGTGAACTATGTTAGCGTATAGTCACCAGCCGCGTCTACGACGCAGCTCCCTCTCAAAACGAGAGGCGAGGTTTCTTTGCTTGTTTATTGAGCTCGTCTCTGGAGGGGTTTTCAATCAATCAGGTTCAGTGTTTTACAGAATCAGCCCAGAGAACTCCCTCCTGGAGATCCAGCTGGAGAAGGCCGCCACCTGGCTGCCGGTGTGCTACGAGAGATGGAACTCCTCCCTGGGGACCCTGGTCTGCCGCCAGCTGGGCTACCTGAGGTGGGTCAGCTCTTGATGACAAGACAGCTGTCAGCGCCTCGCACTGACGGAGAACCCAAACAGCCCTTATACTAACTAACACACAGTTACCCTCTCGAGTTCAATTTGGCCACAGTTGATGGCGGCGTGTTTGAAGAACTGTAAAATTACACATGTTGTAATCTTGCTTCTTCGCGCCCTGTCCTGTCGGGGTGGGAATCACCAGAGGCCCCGTGATATTAGAGTCTCGATACTGTAATATTGCGATATATCCCACCCCCTCTACGATGAGCTAGTCATAAGATGAGAAGCACGTTCAGTCACAGACTCATACCCCCCCGACACTCAACTAACCGCCTCGGCCAGTCCTTCATTCCAGCGGCCATCAGGCTCCACAACAGTGGGCAGGGATTGCTGCCAGACATCCAACTACAACTACTAGGAACCTAAAAAGGACAATAATACTACCTTATTTGGTAATAGGTAATTTGTTAAGTAATTGGTAAAGTATATTATTATATACTTATTGTTATGTGTCTTGTAAGCCCATATGGGCTGGGCATACATCTGTATGTAAGACACGAAAATAAAAAATATCAAATCAAATCAAATCAACCTTATGCATACTGCACCTTATGTGAATACTGTATATTTCAGTTAGTTAGTTAGTTCATTATATTGATTTGTTATATTGTTTACACTGCTTGTTCTTACTACCTGTACCTCCCCTCGCCCTCCCCATGCTGCTATGGTGCCTGAATTTCCCCAAGGGGATCAATAATGGAATATCTTATCTTATATCGCACTTTATTACCTTTTCAACTGCAAACGATGTCCCCAAATGGAAAACATCTAGTAAGATAAGGTGTTCAGTCTGCTCACCTCACTCCAATAATTTGTATTGCAACAAAATGGGATTGTCAAGCAAAAACACAATATATAATATATTATAATAATCCTTTTTTTTATAATCGATACTTGGCATAATATTGTGATATATCACTGTATCGATTTCCCCCTACCCCTATACTGTCAGGCATTATTATTATTATTATTATATATTTATTATAGAATTATTCAATACCGACTCTTCTTATTTGCCTTTTAATATGTTCTCTTTCCAGATTGACTAAGCACAAGGGAGTGAATCTAACGGATATCGGGCCAAACTATACTGACGGCTTCATACAGATTACCTCGGAATACAAGAGCAGCCTGGAGAATTTATGGCAGTTCAGGTAAGGCAATTTGTCTCTGGACAGCCTACTCTTGTCAGAGGGCATAATGATTATGAAAGCTATGGCTGATAACACATTAACCACGCATGGTCAACTACCTCATTTATTTTCATTTAGGGGGAGCTGCGCCACAGGGAAGGTTATAGCGTTAAAATGTTTTGGTAAGTTGTTTCAACATAACTTTTGCTTTCTAACACTGCCTTATTAATTGCTATAACGTTAAAGCCCCAATCATCTAAAAAAGATCATCAGGAAGACGCTACACATTAGTGACCAATAATAATAATACACATTATTTGTATAGCACCTTTCATACAAGAATTGCAGCTCAAAGTGCTTCACAGCGATAAAAAAAGACAGGCATAGAATGAGCACACACAATTTACAGAGCAAGAGCAATGCATAAAGTGCAGATATTTCACATTAGGATCTAACATCTCAATAGGCCTCTTTGTTTACGGTTTGATTATCACTGACAATTTAAAAATAGACAGTAATAGAAGAGAGAGTAAGATAGAATAGACGGTGCAATACAATAGAATAGAGAGTAAAATAGTGCAGTGGTTCCTGTTTGATACGCACACAGTTTAAAACCAGACAGTCTTTCTCCCGTTTGATATAATACATATTATATCATAATGATGAATAGAATCAATGAAGGAGTTCTATTATGATGCTGTGACTTACTGTGCCAGTCAATTCCCGTCTGTTTGTGTGTACGTTGTGTACGGTGTGTGCGGTGTGTGCGGTGTGTACATTGTGTACATTGTGTACGCAATGTATGGCCATCAGAGCCATGAACAATGAACATTGAGTGCTCAGAACATTGAACTATCCACACACAAGCACACATGAACACACACACGACACGCACGCTGTGCACGCAAACACACGAGCAGCCACTTAACACTTTAACATGAACGGGCACACACTCATGTCGCACACACGCACACTTATGGCCAAAGGAAAGGACACTTTAAATTAGAATAACAGGAACAGTGTATTGCACTACCAAAGCTAACTAGCATGTCCCATATGCTCTGTAAATAACTATGTACAGATACCGAGATGTCACTCCATGTTACCTGTTACCTGTTTACTGCACAATGTTGTTTTTAAATTTTTTGATTCTATTATATGTACTACTGTATTGCACATCGTTGCGGGCAAGACCACCCGCATTTCATTGTATACCTGTATGCCGTGACAATTAAAACTCTTGACTTGACTCTTGACTTGACTTGTGTGGGTGCAGAGTGTGGAACGCGGGCCAAGCTGCCCAGGATCATCGGGGGGGTGGAGGCCACCCTGGGGAGGTGGCCCTGGCAGGTCAGCCTCTACTACAGCAACAGACACACCTGCGGGGGCTCCATCATCACCAGCCAATGGGTGGTCACGGCTGCCCACTGTGTGCACAAGTAAGAGACCCCCTTTGTTGACCTTAACCCCGGAATCTGTGGTTTTGTAAGAGAGAGGTCATCGACTCCGTTGTTATAGGGTTGTTGCACGATACACGGATACTAGAACAGTATCGCCGTATCCAGCCGTTAAAAATACTGTCTTGTATTTTACTGCATGTTATTAATATCGATACTTTTAGAATAATGGATAATAGAGTTGAGTGATTGGAGTAGGGTGTGTGTGTGTGTGTGTGTGTGTGTGTGTGTGTGTGTGTGTGTGTGTGTGTGTGTGTGTGTGTGTGTGTGCAAGATTTGCGTAGTGGGCAGGTCAACAGTGTCAGCTGATTTTAAGTAGCCAGACGGAGATTAGCTATATAGCTCAGCAGCTGTAACATAATATATATATATATATATATATATTCTTTTGACAGCATACGTTCAAAATATTTTCCGTTATTCTATTAATAAAAATAATTGTATAAATAATTTTTCATGTTCTGTCATCTAATATATATATGTATATTCCATTACGTCCTGATGTTTTAGGTTTTTGCCGTGGTATCGTTTTAGAACCGGATATCGTGATACACTACCATGTTATCTGTCATTTTGGAGATTATTCATACAGTGGTTCTCTCTCTCGTCACCGTGGTTCTCTCTCTCTCGTCACCTATGGACCCAACTCTTTAGATGAGGGAACGGGTACATACGCATACAATACGCGACCACTGATGGATCCATGGGGCTTGGATAAGCCCTATGGACCCAACTCTGACCACTAATAAAAACGTAACTACACTAACGTTATAAGAGCTAACATTGCTACCTACTGTACAAGTGCATTGGTTTAGTGCATTTCCTACTTCCGGTTGCTACTGAACGGACATGTTTGTGCGGACCTGTTCTCCCAAACTGGTCAGCAAATGACTGTTTTCATTTTTACGTTATTATTATTATTATTATTATTATTATTATTATTATTATTATTATTATTATTATTATTATTATTATTATTATTATTATTTTTTTTTTTTTAAACATTGATCTTAACTGATCACTGCGACTTTATTGCTTTTATCGTTATATATGCCTATGTTTGTGTACAGCACTTTGAGCTACATGACATGTATGAAAGGTGCTTTATAAATACTTACTTACTTACTTACTCTCTCTCTCATCACCGTGGTTCTCTCTCTCTCGTCACCGTGGTTCTCTCTCTCTCGTCACCGTGGTTCTCTCTCTCTCGTCACCGTGGTTCTCTCTCTCATCACCGTGGTTCTCTCTCTCTCGTCACCGTGGTTCTCTCTCTCGTCACCGTGGTTCTCTCTCTTGTCACCGTGGTTCTCTCTCTCTCATCACCGTGGTTCTCTCTCTTGTCACCGTGGTTCTCTCTCTCTCGTCACCGTGGTTCTCTCTCTTGTCACCGTGGTTCTCTCTCTCTCGTCACCGTGGTTCTCTCTCTCGTCACCGTGGTTCTCTCTCTCTCATCACCGTGGTTCTCTCTCTCGTCACCGTGGTTCTCTCTCTCTCGTCACCGTGGTTCTCTCTCTCTCGTCACTGTGGTTCTCTCTCTCGTCACCGTGGTTCTCTCTCTCATCACCGTGGTTCTCTCTCTCATCACCGTGGTTCTCTCTCTCTCATCACCGTGGTTCTCTCTCTCGTCACCGTGGTTCTCTCTCTCGTCACCGTGGTTCTCTCTCTCTCGTCACCGTGGTTCTCTCTCTCCTCACCGTGGTTCTCTCTCTCTCATCACCGTGGTTCTCTCTCTCTCGTCACCGTGGTTCTCTCTCTCCTCACCGTGGTTCTCTCTCTCTCATCACCGTGGTTCTCTCTCTCGTCACCGTGGTTCTCTCTCTCTCTCTCGTCACCGTGGTTCTCTCTCTCTCTCTCCTCACCGTGGTTCTCTCTCTCTCCGTGGTTCTCTCTCTCTCATCACCGTGGTTCTCTCTCTCTCGTCACCGTGGTTCTCTCTCGTCACCGTGGTTCTCTCTCTCTCTCTCCTCACCGTGGTTCTCTCTCTCTCATCACCGTGGTTCTCTCTCTCTCATCACTGTGGTTCTCTCTCTCTCGTCACCGTGGTTCTCTCTCTCGTCACCGTGGTTCTCTCTCTCTCGTCACCGTGGTTCTCTCTCTCGTCACTGTGGTTCTCTCTCTCTCGTCACCGTGGTTCTCTCTCTCTCATCACCGTGGTTCTCTCTCTCTCGTCACCGTGGTTCTCTCTCTCGTCACTGTGGTTCTCTCTCTCTCCTCACCGTGGTTCTCTCTCTCTCATCACCGTGGTTCTCTCTCTCTCATCACCGTGGTTCTCTCTCTCTCGTCACCGTGGTTCTCTCTCTCGTCACCGTGGTTCTCTCTCTCTCGTCACCGTGGTTCTCTCTCTCGTCACCGTGGTTCTCTCTCTCTCGTCACCGTGGTTCTCTCTCGTCACCGTGGTTCTCTCTCGTCACCGTGGTTCTCTCTCTCATCACCGTGGTTCTCTCTCTCTCGTCACCGTGGTTCTCTCTCTCATCACCGTGGTTCTCTCTCTCTCTCCTCACCGTGGTTCTCTCTCTCGTCACCGTGGTTCTCTCTCTCTCGTCACCGTGGTTCTCTCTCTCTCGTCACCGTGGTTCTCTCTCGTCACCGTGGTTCTCTCTCTCTCTCGTCACCGTGGTTCTCTCTCTCTCGTCACCGTGGTTCTCTCTCTCTCATCACCGTGGTTCTCTCTCTCGTCACCGTGGTTCTCTCTCTCTCATCACCGTGGTTCTCTCTCTCGTCACCGTGGTTCTCTCTCTCGTCACCGTGGTTCTCTCTCTCGTCACCGTGGTTCTCTCTCTCGTCACCGTGGTTCTCTCTCTCGTCACCGTGGTTCTCTCTCTCTCGTCACCGTGGTTCTCTCTCTCGTCACCGTGGTTCTCTCTCTCTCGTCACCGTGGTTCTCTCTCTCTCTCCGTGGTTCTCTCTCTCGTCACCGTGGTTCTCTCTCTCGTCACCGTGGTTCTCTCTCTCTCGTCACTGTGGTTCTCTCTCTCGTCACCGTGGTTCTCTCTCTCGTCACCGTGGTTCTCTCTCTCATCACCGTGGTTCTCTCTCTCATCACCTGGTTCTCTCTCTCTCGTCTCCGTGGTTCTCTCTCTCGTCACCGTGGTTCTCTCTCTCTCGTCACCGTGGTTCTCTCTCTCTCGTCACCGTGGTTCTCTCTCTCTCTCGTCACCGTGGTTCTCTCTCTCTCGTCACCGTGGTTCTCTCTCTCGTCACCGTGGTTCTCTCTCTCGTCACCGTGGTTCTCTCTCTCGTCACCGTGGTTCTCTCTCTCATCACCGTGGTTCTCTCTCTCATCACCGTGGTTCTCTCTCTCGTCACCGTGGTTCTCTCTCTCGTCACCGTGGTTCTCTCTCGTCACCGTGGTTCTCTCTCTCATCACCGTGGTTCTCTCTCTCTCATCACCGTGGTTCTCTCTCTCTCGTCACCGTGGTTCTCTCTCTCTCGTCACCATGGTTCTCTCATCACCGTGGTTCTCTCTCTCTCTCGTCACCGTGGTTCTCTCTCTCGTCACGTGGTTCTCTCTCTCTCGTCACCGTGGTTCTCTCTCTCATCACCGTGGTTCTCTCTCTCTCGTCACCGTGGTTCTCTCTCTCGTCACCGTGGTTCTCTCTCTCATCACCGTGGTTCTCTCTCTCTCGTCACCGTGGTTCTCTCTCTCGTCACCGTGGTTCTCTCTCTCTCGTCACCGTGGTTCTCTCTCTCGTCACCGTGGTTCTCTCTCTCTCGTCACCGTGGTTCTCTCTCTCTCGTCACCGTGGTTCTCTCTCTCGTCACCGTGGTTCTCTCTCTCTCTCGTCACCGTGGTTCTCTCTCTCGTCACCGTGGTTCTCTCTCGTCACCGTGGTTCTCTCTCTCTCATCACGTGGTTCTCTCTCTCTCGTCACCGTGGTTCTCTCTCTCGTCACCGTGGTTCTCTCTCTCTTGTCACCGTGGTTCTCTCTCTCGACACCGTGGTTCTCTCTCTCGTCACCGTGGTTCTCTCTCTCGTCACCGTGGTTCTCTCTCTCTCATCACCGTGGTTCTCTCTCTCGTCACCGTGGTTCTCTCTCTCATCACCGTGGTTCTCTCTCTCGTCACCGTGGTTCTCTCTCTCGTCACCGTGGTTCTCTCTCGTCACCGTGGTTCTCTCTCTCGTCACCGTGGTTCTCTCTCTCTCTCGTCACCGTGGTTCTCTCTCTCATCACCGTGGTTCTCTCTCTCTCGTCACCGTGGTTCTCTCTCTCTCTCGTCACCGTGGTTCTCTCTCTCTCTCATCACCGTGGTTCTCTCTCTCTCGTCACTGTGGTTCTCTCTCTCTCGTCACCGTGGTTCTCTCTCTCGTCACCGTGGTTCTCTCTCTCTCGTCACCGTGGTTCTCTCTCTCTCGTCACCGTGGTTCTCTCTCTCTCGTCACCGTGGTTCTCTCTCTCGTCACCGTGGTTCTCTCTCTCTCTCGTCACCGTGGTTCTCTCTCTCTCATCACCGTGGTTCTCTCTCTCTCGTCACCGTGGTTCGCTCTCTCGTCACCGTGGTTCTCTCTCTCTCATCACTGTGGTTCTCTCTCTCCTCACCGTGGTTCTCTCTCTCTCGTCACCGTGGTTCTCTCTCTCCTCACCGTGGTTCTCTCTCTCTCATCACCGTGGTTCTCTCTCTCGTCACCGTGGTTCTCTCTCTCATCACTGTGGTTCTCTCTCTCCTCACCGTGGTTCTCTCTCTCTCGTCACCGTGGTTCTCTCTCTCTCGTCACTGTGGTTCTCTCTCTCTCATCACTGTGGTTCTCTCTCTCGTCACCGTGGTTCTCTCTCTCTCTCGTCACCGTGGTTCTCTCTCTCTCGTCACCGTGGTTCTCTCTCTCTCGTCACCGTGGTTCTCTCTCTCATCACCGTGGTTCTCTCTCTCTCTCATCACCGTGGTTCTCTCTCTCTCGTCACCGTGGTTCTCTCTCTCTTCACCATGGTTCTCTCTCTCTCATCACCGTGGTTCTTTCTCTCTCATCACCGTGGTTCTCTCTCTCTCATCACCGTGGTTCTCTCTCTCTCTCATCACCGTGTTATCTGACTCATCACTGTGTTATCTGACTCGTCACCGTGGTAATCTGACTCATCACCGTGGTAACTGACCCGTCACCGTGGTGATCTGACTGGTCCCCAGCTACAGGCTCCCGCAGGTCTCCAGCTGGGTGGTGTACGCCGGCGTGGTGACCCGCAGCACGGCCAAGATGGCGCAGTACACCGGGCACGCGGTGGAGAAGATCATCTACAACAAGAACTACAACCACCGGAGCCACGACAGCGACGTGGCCCTGATGAAGCTGAGGACGCCGCTGAACTTCTCAGGTCACTGCGAAGTATTCAGACCACCGAGAGATTTACATCATTACTGTGATCATCTCGCTCTCAATCAAGGTGCCATTCTGTTAGAGGCAAAGTTTTAAATGGCAAATTAACATATTATGGCTTTTTCTTTCTTTTTTTTATAGATACCATTAGGCCCGTGTGCCTGCCTCAATATGACTATGATCTCCCGGGAGGGAGCCAGTGTTGGATCTCCGGCTGGGGCTACACTCAGCCTGATGACGGTAGGCTGCTGGAGCGATTCTCTTGAACTCTAGAGTCCTGTTACTTTACCAGTTACTTTACCCTCTTCAGCGCAATCCCTGCTGTTCCTCGCATTACAGTAGCTCCGGATAGTTTGTCCACAAATCAATGCAAAGTCGATGGCGTCGCGCTCCCGTCCGTACGAGCTGACTGAGGCTCACTGAGGGAATCTAGTCTACTGCACACAGTGCAACACAAATACACTTCAGCGAGACTCAAGTCGGCTCGTACAGACGGGAGCTCGGCCCCATTGACTTTGCATTGGTTTGACTTTGTGGCTAACTATCCGGAGCTGGTGCGAGGAAGGACTCGATCGACGACATCGATCAACCGATCAATCAATCACTGGTAGGTGGGAAATATGGCTAGGGTTCCAAAAATCTGAACTACCCCTTTAACCAGTAGTGTAGTCTAGGCGGGGTACACTGGGTACACTGCCTGCAAAACTTTGAAAATGATGGGTGTACCCTCTCTGCAATTTCTTTAAAATCAGTCCAAAGCATTTAAATCTCCCCGGCTGTAAAAGCTGTAAATGTTAACAGTGTGTGTTTGTTTGTAACACCTTTGTTTTCTCCTTTTCAGTTCACATCCCCGACACTCTGAAGGAAGCCGCGGTTCCGCTAATAAGCACCAAGAAGTGCAACAGCTCCTGCATGTACAACGGAGAGATCACTCCACGGATGCTGTGCGCCGGATACACCGAGGGGAAGGTGGACGCGTGTCAGGTCAGTGGAGCGCGGGGGCGGACCTTCCTACAGGCGATATAGGCGGTCGCCTAGAGCGCCACCCAGAGGGGGGCGCAACATTTTTTTTTTTTTTTTTTTTTTTCTGTGCAGTTTTGGCGCCCCCCTCTATATCTGCAACCATTATTTTTACATAAAAAAAATTCTAACATAAGGGAAAATGAGCCAAAAATCTAAAACGGTCGGTCGGTCTGAGCCTCAGCTTTAGGTGTTCACAGTCAGAACATGCTAGAGCGCTGTGCATTGATGGGTATCGGTCAAGTGTTTATAGAATTGAGCGTTGAGGAGAGAAAGACTAACATTAGAGAACTATGAAGAGGCAAAAGCCATAAAAAAAAAGAATACAAAAAAAAAAGAAAATTACAAAAAAATTTAAAAAAATCTTTTTTTGGGGTGGGGGGGGGGGGGGGGGGGGGGGGCCCAGTGGGGGCGGCCCAGTGGTGAATCTCGCCTAGGGCGCCAAATGTGCTAGGTCCGCCCCTGAGCGCGCGGCACGTTCCTCGTCGGGTTGGGTTCTAGAGTTACCGTCGATTCACCCGCTTCCGAGTGTGCTTCTCACGCAAACAAACCTTTGACACGGCATATAGCTTGCATCTTAGTAGGTGTGGTATGTATTCAGATTATTATTCTCATGACGCATCAAACCTTCTTCCCTAGTGATATGGCACAATGTCATAAACACAGCTCATCGGTATGGGTTCACATTTGAAACGATACTGGTACCGGTACCAGTTACTGGAATTCGGTATCGGTACCCGATGGTACGTTTTTTTTCGGTTCCAAACTTCTCAATTTCAACATTGTTATTTATTTAGCATGTATTGTTTTTAAATGTGTTAAGCCTATAGGGGGACCCTGCTTTTCTTTATCATAAATCGACCAATTATCATATCATGGGGTAACATTGGAAAGCCACACTCATTGGCTACAACCCTGTGCAAAGATTTTCGAGATCGCCAAATGATTGACGGAGCTAGAGCCCCGGTAGTCGGCGGTGGTAATGTGTACTTTTGCGTACTTTGGGGCACGCATCACATATCGGCATGTAACTCGAGAACCGCTGAACGGATTTTGTCACCTGAAAGGGCAATCAACAGGCAACAATTATGGCTTTAATTCTATCTATATATTGTATTAAAATAAATGCACACGGGGCACCCTTGTGGCGCATACTATAGTGCCTTGCGCACCTACGCGGCCGGGTTCGATCCCAGCTTCCGTCGTTATTTGTCGCATGTCCTCCCCACTTCTCCTCCCGTTCGCCCTCTCCTCTGTCGGTCCTGCGTGACCAATAAAGCTGTAAAAATGATAAAAAATTATAATAAAAATAAAACAAAAGAAAATGCACACCCGAGCCATTAGTGGTCGGCAAAGTGGCATCGTGAATCGTCCACATGTGGGCCCTTGGATGTTAAGAGGTTAATGTTTTTTTTTATTTATTTTTTTGTAACCAAGAGTAAAGACCATAACCCTATCAAAAACAGTAGTCAAAGTGTATATTTTCATTTTTACCAATGTTTTATACGATTTATCGGAAATACGAATTTATCTAAAAAATGCTAATTATCGTAAAACCGCAAGGAAATGACTAAATCCAGATTCAACCCTGCCATTGGAAAGAGGAGCATTTTCCCTATCCATAGATGTATGATTTGGCCATAATAAGGTCAAGTTCAAGGTCAAATATGAATTCATAATTAAAATCGATTATCATTTATTACTGTATCTACAAATCCTTCTGTTTAATCATCTTCCCTTTATTCATTTGCTTAGATTTTTTTTACACTTGATCTCAATAAGGTGGTGAATGAGCTCAGTGAGCGACCTCGGTTACGGCACAATTGTAACATGGTGTTATTCACCGGCACAGATGCAAAAATAAATCATAATTTATATTCTCCTTTTCTTCATTAGTTTACTCAAGCCTAGTAACAGACACAATATTTCGGACACTGGAAATACATATCCCCAGGTCCCTAGATGTTCCTAGATACCAAGAACATGCAAATTGACCTTGCAGAAGTGGAGCAATCTTCCATTTACTTAGGCATGTACCTTTAGGTGAAATAGGGCTACAGCTTAAAAGGTTAAATATCAACATTATCTGGCCATCCTCAGTAAATATTATCAAACTCCTCTGACCTCGTTTGGTCTTTCCAAAGACCCAAGAGACAGTAATATATATATTTGTGGAAAAGGCTCCCTCTTGTCTATTATATTACACTCTTACTACACTAAACATGTAAAGGTACCGAAATATGGTACTGATTGATCTAGCGTGAATCGGTACCCAGAGTAACCGATGTAATTCGGTCGGTACCCTTAAAAGTACAGAGTTTGGGATCGGTACCCAACCCTACTCATCAGCCACTGTTGTCATTTAATGATAATCACTCAATTATTTTGATTACACTCACCTGTTATTTGATTACATTCACCTGTTATTTGATTATACTCGCCTGTTATATTACACTCACCTGTAATTTGATTATAATACACTCACCTGTTATTTTGATTACACTCAGCTGTTATTTTGACTACACTCAGCTGTTATTTTGACTACACTCACCTGCTATTTGATTACACTCACCTGTACACTCACCTGTTATTTGATTACACTCACCTGTTATTTTGATTACACTCACCTGCTATTTGATTACACTCACCTGTACACTCACCTGTTATTTGATTACACTCACCTGAGGGCCCTCATGCATCAACGTGTTCTACGCACAGATCTGTGCGTAACCCGTGCGTACGATCATTTCTAAGCAAAGAGTGGGATTCATCAATTTCGATTTGAACTTGACTTCGTGCGTACATCTACGCACATTTCAGACCTGGCGTACCTAGCTCCCAGTGGTAGAATATCGTTACTACGCATAAGCACTCCTCAGTCCTGCATTAGTTCCAAGGCGGAAATAAAGTCACTGGCGCGTGTTCTGTATGACCCCCGTGATTCATCATAGTTCATTGTGAAACAGCGATATTAGTGTAATTATGGTCAAAACCCTATAAATAGCATTTGGAATAATAGATCTTTCTCTCAGAATGAATGCAGCATGTCATATATGTTACGATGAATTGAAAATGGGGGACCCTGATGTAAACAAGACGAAAGTCTTTCTCTGGTCTGCATCCCCTTAACAATTGTATGTATTGAGCTGTACTGTACTGTACCCATTCTGCAATCTGTTAATAAAGTTCTCATTCATTCATTCATTCATGGTTTATATAGCGTTATCGGAATATACGGGGTGTAGGCTACTGACTGACTGCGCTCCGCGTAGCTTGATTGATTGATTGATTGATTGAAAAGTTTATTAACAGATTGCAGAATGGGTACAGTACAGTACAGCTCAGTACATACAATTGTTAATTGGGGATGCAGACCAACTTTCGTCCTGTTTACATCAGGGTCCCCCATTTTCAATTCATCATAAATCATAAAGCTCAACTCGTTATTATTTTGCGCACAGACCGCCGAAACACGGGAACGTTTTGATTATATTTAAAAGGCTTTACGTTAAACGAAACAAGTGGAATTTCGAAGCTGTAAGCAGAATAAGTCATATGAATATAGTGTTCTTCCCCCTTTTTACTGTACAAGAAAGAATAGAAAACGCATTGCAATGACACCATGCAGATAGTGGACAGACTATATGATGGAATTCAAGTTCATGTATTGAAAGGCAGGATACATCATACATGCAGTGAGATTCATTGTTCTTGTATATGCTCTCGTATTATATTGTTTATATAGGCTACCCAATACTGACATCAAAATAGATTGTAGTAGTATGCCTCTAGAAATCATGCAGCAGGTAGAAAATTGACGGGAGATCCATCGCGATTTGGAATAGAATTGAGGAGAACTTTAATCCGTGGGTATTAATCAAACAACACGGGAAAAGGCAGTCATATTCCAGCGCGGTCTTTATTAGCCGACAACAAAATAGATGCCTCTAAAAATCATATAGCCAATCGAACACAACTAATAAATAAATAAAGGCATTCATATTGTACAGCACGGTTATAATGACACACAACACAACCAACGCCAAACAGTGGTCAACGAACGGTCTTTATTAGTATTTTGAGCTGTCCAGGCAGAATTGCAGCAATGGTCTTAGGGAGCCGTTGATATCTGACATCACCGTTTACAAATCCGCCTTTTATTTATCCACCTCTGTTACGAGGACCTCCACCTCGGTGTCTGTGTAGTTTCTCTTTTTCGTTCGCTTTGCCATCCTCCAACATTCCACGCACAGGGATTCCCTCATGGTATTTGAAGGGGAGGGCCTGACCATATTTGGTTGGTCGGGGCGGTTTTGGTATGCAAATACGTGAAAGCGTGCACGAGCTGCGGCGCAGGGCCAAGGTGGGATTCATCATGACAGGTGTGCGTAGAGCCTGCTTACGCACGTGTGATGAATGCCGACTTCCCTGTGCGTGCGCTAGTTCTAAATTCCGTGCTTACGTGTGGAAGTAGGTCAAGGTCAAAGTCCACGTTGATGAATGAGGGCCCATGTTATTTTGATTACACTCACCTGCTATTTGATTACACTCACCTGTACACTCACCTGTTATTTGACTACACTCACCTGCTATTTGATTACACTCACCCGTTATTTGATTACACTCACCTGTTATTTGATTACACTCACCTGTTATTTGATTACACTCACCTGTTATTTGATTACACTCAGTCACCTGTTCTTTTGATTACACTCACCTGTTATTTTGATTACACTCACCTGTTATTTTGACTACACTCACCTGCTATTTGATTACACTCACCCGTTCTATCCCTTCCAAGATGTCTGCGATGACGATGTTATAGTACACTATTAGGGCTGGGTATCAAAAATGTTATACTTTTATGGTATCGATCGAAAAATGCTGAAACATTTCGATACCTAAGTAGTAGTTAATCTTGTCACTGTCAGTGAGCCAATAAACATTTATTCTGTTCAACCACAATCCAAAATCATCCAAAATGTAACAGCGCCTCTGATTGGCTCACATAACTCAAAATAAACTAAATAAACAAAATAAGGTATCGAAAGAAGATATTGTTTCTGTATCGGTATCGAATCCCAGGTATAGGTATTGGGACCCGGTATCAGAACCTTTTCAAATGATACCCAGCCCTATATAGACTGTGAATAAGTGCTCTCACATGGCCGTCTGTAATGGACCGCAGAGTGGGCTGTGTCTGTTGTTGTCCCCCCCTCCAGGGAGACAGTGGAGGTCCTCTGGTGTGCCAGGATGATAACGTGTGGAGGCTGGTGGGGGTGGTCAGCTGGGGGACGGGCTGCGCGGAGCCCAACCACCCCGGGGTTTACACCAAAGTGGCTGAATTCCTAGGCTGGATCTATGACATGATTGAGGTGAATAGACAGGAGGAGGTGACTTTAAGTGTCTCACACAGGCTAGGATGGGCGAGGTAGCGTTACAGTGAGTCAGTCAAATCAAATGTATTTGTATCGCCCGAAATCACAACGAATTGCCCCCCCCCCATGGGCTTCACATATTAAGAAGAAATATCACAATAGATCCACAACAAAAAACCACCATAAAATCCACAATTTTGCAACACGCCCAGACTTTCCCCAATGATGATAAGGAACACAGGTTAGCACGGCTGCCTCACAGGAAGAAGGTCCTGGGTACGAACCCCAGCAGGGGGCCTTTCTGTGTGGAGTTTGCATGTTCTCCCCGTGTTTGCGTGGGTTTCCTCCAGACATGCATGGTAGGCAGGGACTACAGATGAAAACTAGCTCATTAGCTATGTGGAAACTGAGGATTTTGATTAATGTGCACTGTCCCTGAGTAAAAAAAATTATGAAATACTTAAAACTCCATAAAAACTAGCAGTAGGGGAGGGGGGCCTCAAATGGGCAAATCAAAGGAAATCCCCCATCAGGGTGTCATGTGGTGTTGCAATGGATGATAAATGGATGGAGGATAGAACAAGCGAATAATTGGTATGCATAGGCGGCGCGTATATTAAGGCTAGGGGAGGCTATGCCTACCTAGAATATTATGCTCGGAATCTTGAAATGTATATAATATATGCGCAGGCTGCTGGCTATTGTGTGTGTCTTGTGCTGCAGTCGGCTGGCCGAGGTGTCAACGACGACGAAGGTGTCAATCGGTGGCAGCGTTTAACATTCCCGGTACACGCAGTAACCAATCACGCATAGGCTCAGGTTAAATAATGTAGGCCAATCACAGTGACATCATTCACATGATCATCCTGATCCCGCAGGCAGAGTAAACTAAAGCAAACATCTGTGTTCTGAATTTCAGCCCGCCGATCGCTTTGTAGCGAACACCAGCACGCTATTTTGAGTCAAATTTCTAAAAGCTAAATGGATATACGGTATTTTTCCAAGGCATAAACAAAGTAAATTAGAAGCTGCACCGGGCTGCCCCTGGGCACAACTACGGATCACCTGAGGCTGTATGTTGTTTTATCTTGGCAAACAAGGGCTTGCTCTAAGAGGACATGATGAGAGTCAGAGTTCATCAAATCGTGGAAACTTTTTAGAGCTACTGTATGTACATTGTTTTCAAAGCATGATGAGATCTAAATTACAAAAAACTTTCACTTCATTGCAACTTGTGATTCAAGTTGTAAACGGTCTTTCTCACCAAGACGAAACGTCGCATTTATCTGACAATGGTTAATATATTATTGGATGCCTTCATTTGAACACTTAATTTGCACTATATATAAATGAGTGGGGCTCGCTGTAGTATAGCCTAGTAGTAGTGTGTGTGTATATGAAATCAGAACCTGGACAGTTTGCGTGCAACCAAAAATAAAAGGTCAAATTTTTCGAGCTGCTAGCGGGGGGGGGGGGGGGGGGGGGGGCCTTTCCCAGCCTTCCGTGATCGTAAGCCCAAGCGCCGCCTATGTTGGTATGTATATGCATATGTACATGAAATATAAACGCATATACGTACATACATAGTAGCAATAGTATCTAAAGTATATAAGAACATTTAAAACATAAAATTAAAATAATAATAGAACTAAGAACAAAAACGCATAGAAATACAAGCACTGGTATGAAAAATAAGATGATGACTCAGTCAGTCAGTGGAGAGGACGGTGTGTCCTGTACATGTACACGATGTTACACTGTTATTGGAGGAGTTTGGGAAGTCTGTTCGTGGCGGGCCTGTGTGATATCACCGCAATGGAAACCATTTTATTTACAACCATCTCAAGATGTTGACATTTGCAGTTTACGCCAGATAATTGTGGGACGTTGCATTGATATAGTGTTTTATTGTTTCTCTTTGCAGAGTAATTGAGAGAGATAGCCTAATGAAAATGAGTGACATTGTCATTAAGGACAAGAACAGAAACAGAAGATGCCGCTGACATCTCCTAAAATCATATAACGAGCCAATATCTTCTTCTTCTTATTTTTTTTTTTACTATAATTTTAAATGTCTGTCATATAATGTATACTCTAACGGAGACTCGAAGGAAAACCATATATTTGTCATGTAATAAAAATAAATAAACGATGCTCTAAAACCACCTGTGTCCAATTTCATTATGAGAGCAGAGCGTGAAAATATGATGAGCCTGTAACTCTTGTCCAAATAAATAGGTCGACCGATTCTCTCCACCAGGGGGCGTTTGTGTATCATTGCCGCAGAGAAGCAAGCAGCTGCAGAGCCGCAGAGCCAGCGGCGCTCTCAGGGCCGCGCTCTGACGGCCGCGCTGTGAGGGCCGCTCAGCAGCGCCACCCACCCAATGGCTGAATTGGAGTATTGCACTGTGCGGGCACAGAATGAATGAATGAATCAATGAAAACTTTATTTTAACAGATTGCAAAATGGGTACAAATACAATACAGTACAGCTCAATACACACAATTGTTAAGGGGATGCAGACCAGAGAAAGACTTTCGTCTTGTTTACATCAGGGTCCCCCATTTTCAATTAGCTGTGAGATGCGCGATGCCAGAGAGGATGGTAATACTGTATGAGTAAATTAACTATACTTTTGCTCAAACAATATCTTGAATGAATGCGTTTACTTATTTCGAACATGAATTGAAAATAAATAATAATAAAAAACAAGTAATAAACAGATTAAAAAACAAACAAGCAAGCAGGAGTAGGAGGATGAAGTGTAAACGTATGTATTTCCTACCCCCTTGATTGATTGATTGAAAACTTTATTAACAGATTGCAGAATGGGTACAATACAGTACGGCTCAATACACACAATTGTTAAGGTGATGCAGACCAGAGAAAGACTTTCGTCTTGTTTACATCATGGGTCCCCCATTTTCAATTCGTCATAACATTTATGACATACAGTACATGACATCAGTGATGCGTTCCTCATGTGCAACCAAAGTTTTGTGAGCAGAAGCGCGTGCACGCACACACATGGATGTGCACGCGCATGCACACAGGAATGCGCTGCACTCGACTGATGCGCCAACTGGCAGTACCCACCTGGCTACTTTGCATATCAATAGCGCCGGTCGTCAGGTGTTACATTCCATTCGTATGGCAATTAGGCACTGTTTTTAGTCTGTCCTTATGCGAGGGAACATGTATGGGCATGCGCGGGCAACCAGTGTTGATATGAGCAACGCAACACTGCATGACATACAGATAGACAGTATTCAGTATACCTTCACACTCTATTATCTTATGCAACTCATATTCACTCCACAAACTGAAATATACATACATTGTTGAATGAACAGCCTGTTTCTTGAAGTTAGACTCTCCTCTTTCATTGGTCTATATTAATAATAATAATAATTAATTTAATTTATATAGCGCTTCTCAATGACCCGAAGTTGCGTCCTTAGGCCGCGCCCCCTTTTTTTATCTTTTGAACCATTTGTCATAGAGACAATACAGACCCTCTCCTGTTGGCTGCGGTGCACAGGCATCACCCACACTTTCACAATTTCCCTGCGCGGAATTGTCTATTTTTTGTCTATTTGTCTAATTGTCTATTTTTTTAATTTTAATTAAAAACGAAGGTTCGAACGTCCGTTCGAAGAACCATGACAAAGTTTGAATCCCAAAAACAGGCTTCGGGGACAGCCTTACCAAACATATAATTTATATTATTCAAATGGGACTCCGTTGTGATGTCACAGTATGATGTCATAATAGCACATTCTAGAACATTTGTGATGTCACAGTATGATGTCATAATCAAACATTCTAGAACATTTGTGATGTCACAGTATGATGTCGTAATCAAACATTCTAGAACATTTGTGTATCTATTCAACAATTCTCTCAGAAGATCTCATTGAAACAGTGCTGAACAGATAGACTAAACAACATAGATTGAAGCCTGCATTTCTCAATCAAGGTGCCTTGCCTACCGTTTTGCTGTGGAAAGAGACAATACAGAGACAATACAGACCCTCTCCTGTTGGCCTGCACAGGCATCACCCACACTTTCACAATTTCCCTGCGTGGAATTGCCTAGTTTTTTATTATTATTTATTTTCAATTTATGTTCGAAATAAATAAACGCATTCATTCAAGATATCTGGCCCTCGCGCGGATCTCACAGCTGTGCCCGCACAGTGCAATACTCCAATTCAGCCATTGGGTGGCTGGCGCCGCTGGCTCTGCGGCTCTGCAGCTGCATACTATTGCAACTGAAAGCCTTCACCTAGTTTCTATAGCAACAGAGGCAAAGCTACAACAAGAAGTTGATTTTGGGCAAAGGACACATTGAGCCATTTCCGTGACTTCTTTGCTTGCGATAACGTTACCTCGTAAGGTTTTTCTTCAACTTTGGAAACGCATGTCTAATTTCAGTTTCAAACTTTCAACGTAACCCGTAACGTTAACTATTAACTAAAACGTGTTTTCGCCCTTTCCAGAGGGCTAACTTAAGGTAACTAAGAGCGAAGCTAGATAACATAACGTTAAGTCACCTTGGCGAGATGTCGTCGGTGGGCTCTTCAGCAGGTGATGTTCTTCAGCAGGCCAGCCAGATTTGGTCCATGTTAGATGATCTTTCTCAAAATGACCCCAAAGCCTACCAGAGGTTCATGGACAAACAGAAGAAGGAGGGGATCGAGTTCGCTGCGCCGCCTGAGCCGCATCACTGTCTGCGCACTGAAATACTGGTAAGTATAGTCAGCTGGTTGATTGATTGAAAACTTTATTAACAGATTGCAGAATGGGTACAGTACAAACAACTGCTACGAGGATGCAGACCAGAAAAATACTTTCGTCTTGTTTACATCAGGGTCCTCCATTTTCAATTAATCAGGACATTTATGACATACAAGAGATATACAGTACTGTGTAAGAAAGGGAAAAAAAGATCATAAGAAAAATACAATATATTTATATTTGGACATTTACCGGGGCCAGTTTCTAATTGGTGATGTTATAGTGGATATAATACACTAGCATTCTCTCTCTAGTTCTTTGATCTTGTTTTCTCTCCTTCCTCCTCAGTACTGGTTTACTAGCATCTGTTATCTATTTTACACCTTCTCTCTCTCTCATACATGTCATACACTCACAAATGAAATATGTCAACACTGTCCTTTATGCCAGTTATCATAGCCATATAGTCCTGTTATGCATCACCTGTGTTGTGCCAGTTTGTTTGCATTGGTTTTGATTCCCATCCCTGTGATTAGGGACCAGAGAAAAGGTTGCTGTACATCAACGTGTGCGCGTGGAGGCGTGTGCCTGCACCCCAGGACCCCAGCAAACCAACACCTGTGTTGGCAGGAAAACTGGAGACAGACACATGCGGAGGCGGAGGTAAGAGTCAAAACATGTGCTCCGCATTCCAACACAAAAGGTTGGCCATTTTGCCTTGAAGTCCCATCATCTGACAAATTGAACCCCTTCACTACTTTTATTAAGGACTCTATCGCTTGTGTTGTTTGTACACACACCTGCAACTGTCACCCAGCCTTTTAACTGTAATTTGACTAGTTCTGCTTCATGCATTACACACCTTGTAATGTTCACATACATCACGCCCTCTGTGATGTGAGTATAGTCGATTAGTCTGTCTCTTTTCTATTTAATTTGATTTCTTTCGTCCCCTTTCCCTGTTATCCTTCGAGAGGACTTTTTTCCTCTCACCAGGCCGTCATTGTAAATAAGAATTTGTTCTTAATTGACCTGCCTGGCTAAATAAAGGATATCTTTTTTTAAATAAAGCAGTGGTCATTCTGTCATATTTTTGTGTAGTTCATATTTCTGTTAATTTCATCGTGTTTTTTGTTCGTATGTTAAAAAAAATTGTTAGTTTCACGTTTTGTCACATATAAGGCACATGTACATTACAGTGAAATGCTTGGTTCTGTATGAGCCCCCTGAGATTGTGCTTCATAGAGTAACAAAAAAGTAAAAAGAATAAAGACCAAACACTATAAAATATACAAAAATAAAAAGTACAAAATGCAAAAACGAGGTAGAGATGAAGTGCAACTCTTTTAGTAATAAATAGATAAAATACGGTGTACCGTTAAAAAGCGTTTAAAGTGTCTAAAATGAATGTTATCATCAATGATCTTTATTTCTTTTACTCATCATATCACATAGACAGCATTGAGTGAGCGCCGCGCGCCGGGAGGCTGGCATGTCATTAATGTATGTCATCGTGTCTCCCTGCACAGCGGAGTACAGTGTGCTGGACGTGGCACTGAGCCCCGCGGTGCTGCGTCAGACGGAGGACGACAGGCGAGAGAGGGAACAGGTCCACCTGCTGGTGCTGAGCTTCGCCCAACGGCAGCACGCGCTCAGATTATCCCAGCAGTTCGCCGTCACCGGTGACAACCTGAAGGGCAGCGTGGAGGACATGCGGCGGCGCCTCGGCTTCGGACGCCATCCCGCCGGACCCGCCGGTAGCGCATCCGTGCATCCCGACGCAGGTACGACAGACAGCGAGGCCTCTCTTGACGCCCCCCTGGTAAACTGGAGCGTTGGCGGTGCCGAGGACCGTGTCAAACCTCTGTCCTCTCTGAGAGCACCGGCCCGAATCGTGTCCATTGTGTGTCGAAAACTGACTTTTTGAGTATTGAAAGGTGCTTTTCCCAGTTAACCTACTTCTCGTCTGCCATCTCCTTTCTTCCGCTGACTTGCTGAGGGCTCTCGATGCCTTATTCCATATTGTTTTTGTGCTAATGGTTATTCTGCAATAACAAAACATTATATTGATGGAAAAATAGGAAAAGGACTCTATATCGCCACATGAAGTAGCAATCACAGCCCACAACCCTACACTGAAGCATTTGAGAAGTTTGGGCACATTTTCTGGTTATTGTGGGGAAAAAAGTATCACACTTACAAGTATCGTTTTGGTATCGAATCCCCAGGTATCGGTATCGGCACTGGTATCGGTATTCAAATGATAACCCAGCCCTACTGAAGAAAAGGCCTCCTTATGACCTGGCTGAGCTTGTTAGGGTTTAGATGCTCTACCCTCTTTTCACATTAGACTCGTTTCGAGGGCGAAATCCTGTAGCTGCTGGCAAGAGATGAATCGCTACTAAAAAGCCTGGGGTCTCTTCTACTTTACGCTAATGTCCTCTCCACAGCCACACAGAGCCCCGGCTCTCTCCTGAAGCAGGTCTCCTCTCTCCGCGAGGGCGATGATGAGGGTGGCTCCACGGTGCGGCTCACCGCTGAGCCTCCACAGAACCCAGGGAAGAACTTAATCCAGGTGATCTCCAGCACCACCGCAGCCCAGCCGCAGAAACCAGAGTACCGGCTCAGTGTCGACAGGGACCCCGGAGGCAGCCCGCGCGGCGTGGAGGTGACCGTAGAGCTGCCGAAGGTCCGCTCCATGTCGGAATGTCAGCTCAGCATCTCACAGGCCAGTGTTTTATTAAATGTCTTGTCGCAAATTGTTTCGTCAGGACAGGCAGGGCAGAGGGGGTCTTTGGGTCCTCGCAGCATTCGTGCAGCGAACACAGAGACTCAGCTTTTCCCCCCAGGCCATCAGAACACTCCAAGACCAATACTGATTTCTCCACATACAAGCACACATGAACACACACACACACACACACACACACACATCCTCACTTACACTCTCACACACCCTACAAACATAATACACTACAAAAAGGTCACTTTAAAAATGACTTTTTGCAATATCCCGAACCCATTGTATATTATTACCTTTTACTCTTAAGTTTAGCATAGTATTTTATTCTCACGACTTTTTATTTTATCATGTCTATTTTTAATTTTTTTTGTATTTTGCACAATCTAGGCGGGCATGGCCACCTACATGTCACTGCATACATGTGAATAAAACTCTTGCATCTTGAATTCAACGATACGACTCTCACAGTGTGTCGGGATGTATTTTCTCTCTATAGGATGATGTCCTATTGGAAGTGGAACATCTGTACCGTCTCCTCGTGGCGCTGCCGGAGAGTGTAGACGAAGAGAGCGCCTCAGCGACCTTCAACAAGACGACGCGGAGGCTTACTTTGAAAGTGGCTGTTCTGTGACACACTCCATCATCTGCGGGGAAACCAATCATACCGAAATGTTGTCCCCGGTGGCACACTCACTGTACTCCACCCAGACACCCGGAAGGTGATTAGCTTCCCCCGCGGGGCACGGCTGATGGGACCGTGGAGCTTAACGGTAGTACTCTCAGCGACTAAAGGACACCTCAAAGGGAAGCCAAGACCAAGAGAAACTGAATCACTGCTGTATTCCCAAATGCTTTTTTAGAAGTACTCTTATCCGTCATAGATTAACGACGTGTTCTTTTTGGACTTAACAAGCAGTAAATGGTTCCCCAGTAAAATGATGCTCTGTCTACCAAGAAAACAAGTGTCAATTGCAGCTATGTTCTTTCGCGCCGCGTGGAGTGGTTACGTTTCAGTAGATGTAAGTGATTAAAGGAACGCGCAAACATTACGGGAAATTCGCTTACCGTCTTCTCCAGAGTCCGACGAGAAGATAAGATACCAATTTCCTCTCTGTTCTAGCCTAGCGGAGAGGAAATTGGCATCTCATCTTCTTGTCCGTCTCTGGAGAAGACGGTAAGCGTGTTTCCCGTAATGTCCGCGTGTTCCTTTAACGGAGAACATCGACTGACTGCAATGGATAATGTGTTCTTTACGAATGTGTGTGTGTGGGTTGTGCGTCAATAGGCTCCATGTGGAAGTTCAATGAGAGCAGTTGGGTGAAGAGTTACACTGCGTATACCATTACACGCTTGAGGAATGATGAACAAAGAATCGATATTCATGCGGTAATCCATGTTTATTATTAAAACATCAAAATCGACACGGAACAACAATGTCAACGTTTGGCAATCTACAACTCGTGAGAAACACTATTTTAAGGTTCACATATTAAGCACAGTTGCCTTACAACTGGGCATGCCTAGCTTATTCAATAGTTTCCTATTCATACTGTAAGCTATTAATTGCCAGTTCTCCCCCCGATTTATTTGCCTTTTTAAGTATTAAATCAAAGGAAGAAATGCATTGTGGGTTTTGGTCTGTACTCTATAAGTGTATGTTCACAATATAAAAATTAAATAACACTGGCCTTATCCTTTTAACACTTTCACTACCACACTACAGAAGGTTAACCCTTTCACTACCACACTACAGACGGTTAGTGAAAGGGCTAACCGTATTGAAAGCGTTAGCCCTTTGAAAGGGCTAAGTAGTGCTCTACATGTATAAGTTATAACCTGTGGAAAAAGTGACTAATTACTTCCTGTAACGAAGTAGTACCAAAACGTCAAGTGAAATTGTTCATACAAAAAAAAGAAAACGTACATTTTGGAAAGTGTGGGTTTTGTACTGAAATACTGTTACATCCATTGGTCCCCATTTACATGTATATCTACTCTCTACTGTATATTAATAAGAACATTTGAATGGAAACTAAGTCCAGTGGTCTTCGTCGTTGAGGTTTGTACTGTAGTGGCCGGGGTGGTCTCTCTCTACCTCCTCTCGCCGTGGTCCTCTTCTACCCACGCGACTATCTTCCCCTCCCAGCCGGGCACGACCGCGCCGTCCTGGAAGACCTGAGGAAGAGGAGGAGGAGGCGTCCCAACCAGACGAGATTACAAGTCAGCTTTTTCCAACGCGGGGAGAAAACCTTCATCTAGGATCTGTACGACGGCTCAGACATCCAGTGATTATGAGCAGGACTTAGCGGAGCGCCTTGATCTTATTCTCTTTTTGATGGAAAGCGTTCGCCCCCACCCCCGGGGTTTTTAACTATAGATTATGGACATTTTCGATGTACAATAGAATATCTTAGAATTGATGAGGCCCACAAGGGCAGACCTTATGTGACTTTGTGAAATATGGATGTAAGAGAATGGTGAATGCCCTAATTAAAAATAATTACATTTTAAAAGATTTTGATCTTTTAATAAAAAAAATTTCAAGAGGGTTCTTTTTCTTTGTATGTATATTGGAAGAAAAAATTATATATAGTGTACATTTGGCATTCCCCAATGCTCCCCAGTCCCACCACATCTGACCACCCTTCAAACCACCGTGAGTCCAGGATCCCTGGCTGCCCCCCCCCCCCCCCCCCCCCACACACTTGCCTCCTCCTTCACTGTGCCCCCCCCCCACACACACACTTGCCTCCTCCTTCACTGTGCCCCCCCCCCCCACACACTTGCCTCCTCCTTCACTGTGCCCCCCCCCCCCACACACACTTGCCTCCTCCTTCACTGTGCCCCCCCCACACACACTTGCCTCCTCCTTCACTGTGCCCCCCCCCCCCACTTGCCTCCTCCTTCACTGTGCCCCCCCCACACACACTTGCCTCCTCCTTCACGGTGCCCCCCCCCACTTGCCTCCTCCTTCACGGTGCCCCCCCCCACTTGCCTCCTCCTTCACTGTGCCCCCCCCCCCCACACTTGCCTCCTCCTTCACTGTGCCCCCCCCCCCCACACACACTTGCCTCCTCCTTCACTGTGCCCCCCCCCCCCACACACACTTGCCTCCTCCTTCACTGTGCCCCCCCCCCCCACACTTGCCTCCTCCTTCACTGTGCCCCCCCCCCACACACACACTTGCCTCCTCCTTCACTGTGCCCCCCCCCCCACACACACTTGCCTCCTCCTTCACTGTGCCCCCCCCCCACACACACTTGCCTCCTCCTTCACTGTGCCCCCCCCCCCCCCCACACTTGCCTCCTCCTTCACTGTGCCCCCCCCCCCACACTTGCCTCCTCCTTCACTGTGCCCCCCCCCCCCACACTTGCCTCCTCCTTCACTGTGCCCCCCCCCACTTGCCTCCTCCTTCACGGTGCCCCCCCCCCCACTTGCCTCCTCCTTCACGGTGCCCCCCCCCACTTGCCTCCTCCTTCACTGTGCCCCCCCCCCCCACACTTGCCTCCTCCTTCACTGTGCCCCCCCCCCACACACACTTGCCTCCTCCTTCACTGTGCCCCCCCCCCCACACACACTTGCCTCCTCCTTCACTGTGCCCCCCCCCCCCCACACTTGCCTCCTCCTTCACTGTGCCCCCCCCCCCCACACTTGCCTCCTCCTTCACTGTGCCCCCCCCCCCCACTTGCCTCCTCCTTCACGGTGCCCCCCCCCCACTTGCCTCCTCCTTCACGGTGCCCCCCCCCACTTGCCTCCTCCTTCACTGTGCCCCCCCCCCCACACACACTTGCCTCCTCCTTCACTGTGCCCCCACACCTCCTCCACTGTGCCCCCCCCCCCCCCACACTTGCCTCCTTCACTTTGCCCCCCCCCCCCCACACTTGCCTCCTCCTTCACTGTGCCCCCCCCCCACACTTGCCTCCTCCTTCACTGTGCCCCCCCCCCCACACTTGCCTCCTCCTTCACTGTGCCCCCCCCCACTTCACTGTGCCCTCCCCCCCCCACTTGCCTCCTCCTTCATGGTGCCCCCCCCCCCCCACACACACTTGCCTCCTCCTTCACTGTGCCCCCCCCCCCCCCACTTCACTGTGCCCCCCCCCCCACACTTGCCTCCTCCTTCACTGTGCCCCCCCCCCCCCACACTTGCCTCCTCCTTCACTGTGCCCCCCCCCCCCCCCCCCCCACACTTCACTGTGCCCTCCCCCCCCACTTGCCTCCTCCTTCACGGTGCCAAACTCCGGGTCGAGGGCTTTGAAGTGGTATCTGAAGCTGCCCTGCCGGTCCACCGCTGCCTTGAAGTCGCGCAGAGTCACCTCGCCCAGCCTGGAAGTACAGTGGACACCGTCAGACACACAGACACACAGACACACACACACAGTCACCTCGCCCAGCCTGGAAGTACAGTGGACACCGTCAGACACACAGACACACACAGACACACACACACAGAGTCACCTCGCCCAGCCTGGAAGTACAGTGGACACCGTCAGACACACAGACACACACAGAGTCACCTCGCCCAGCCTGGAAGTACAGTGGACACCGTCAGACACACAGACACACACAGACACACACACACAGAGTCACCTCGCCCAGCCTGGAAGTACAGTGGACACCGTCAGACACACAGACACACACAGACACACACACACAGAGTCACCTCACCCAGCCTGGAAGTACAGTGGACACCGTCAGACACACAGACACACAGACACACACACACAGAGTCACCTCACCCAGCCTGGAAGTACAGTGGACACCGTCAGACTGGAGGAACACTGATCCACAGTGTGTACACACACAGACACACACAGACACACACGCACAGACACACACACACACACAGAGAGTCACTTCGCTCAGCCTGTAAGTATAGTATAGTGTACACACCGTCAGTCAGACTGGAAGGAACACACACACACACACACACACACACACTAGGGTTGTATCAGCATTTTGAGCGATTCTAAAGAGTTACCGCGGCAAAAAAAAAAACGTAAACATCAGGACGTAATGGAGTATAATATTAGATGACAGAACATGGATTTATCTTTTTTTGTACTAATAGAAGAATTTGACGCTGTCGACACTTACATTTTCAAAGAATAATAAATGGATTATTCTGTTACCGCCGCTGAGCTATATACATTAACTAATCGCTGTCTGGCTACTTAAAATCAGCTGACACCGTTGACGGGCCCACTCTGCAACGCTTGCACAGGCGCGCACGGCACGCGCACACACACACACACACACACAGACACACACACAGACACAGACACACTACTCCAGTCACTCAACTCATAGGAAATAAATCAGGCTATTATTCTAAAAGTATCGATACTAATAAAATGGCGTATTGGACCATTGGATTCTTAACGGCTGGGTATCGCGATACTTTTCCAGTATCGGTGTATCGTGCAACCCTAACACGCACACGTGCACACCGACCAAAAAAAAACAACACCGGCGCCGAGAGCGGATTAATCTCCATTTCAAACGGAAAACGGAGCCTCTCTCGTATGATTAACAAATATTTAACCGACAAGCGGGCGAATCCAATCACACTTGTGTGCAGTCGTCGTGTACCTAATGAATTATGCAACTGTACACACGCGGCGGGTCCATATACACGCGTGTAGTACAGCAGCTGCGCGCAAAAACAAACAACACAGCTGCGTGGCGGCGGCAATGCAAACGCAACACGCGCGCGGCGCTAATGGCACACACACACGCCGGCGGCGGCGGCGCGGCGCGGCACTCAAACCTTTTGGGGATGTTAACCAGGAAGGGCGTGAGTGAGCGGTCGGTGAAGTAGAGCACTTTAGTGGAGACGGAGGAGGAGGAGTCCAGCCCCGGGCTGCTGTGAGAGTGGGCTATTTCTGGAGACAAAAGAAGAGACAAAAACAAGTGAATCACAAGTGGATCCTTTCCCTTAAAGGCGATAATGCCCCCCCCCCTCGAATACAGTATGTCGGGGGGCGTAAATTGCCGCTTGCGTGGCGATTAGATTACAGTCGCGCCGTGAGTGGGATAACGGGTAATAAAAACACAGAGGAGGATGAGAAAAGTCTTAACCCTTTCACTACCACAC
>NC_140165.1:304554077-304574077 GCF_963971535.1 Notolepis coatsorum | reverse complement strand
GCATCAGGGTGTAACAGGGTGCTAGAGCATCAGGGTGTAACAGGGTGCTAAAGCATCAGGGTGTAACAGGGTGCTAAAGCATCAGGGTGTAACAGGGTGCTAAAGCATCAGGGGTGTAACAGGGTGCTAAAGGATCAGGGTGTAACGTAACAGGGTGCTAAAGCATCAGGGTGTAACAGGGTGCTAAAGCATCGGGGGTGTAACAGGGTGCTAAAGCATCAGGGGTGTAACAGGGTGCTAAAGCATCAGGGGTGTAACAGGGTGCTAAAGCATCAGGGGTGTAACAGGGTGCTAAAGCATCAGGGGTGTAACAGGGTGCTAAAGCATCAGGGGTGTAACAGGGTGCTAAAGCATCAGGGTGTAACAGGGTGCTAAAGCATCAGGGTGTAACAGGGTGCTAAAGCATCAGGGGTGTAACAGGGTGCTAAAGCATCAGAGGTGTAACAGGGTGCTAAAGCATCAGGGTGTAACAGGGTGCTAAAGCATCAGAGGTGTAACAGGGTGCTAAAGCATCGGGGGTGTAACAGGGTGCTAAAGCATCAGGGGTGTAACAGGGTGCTAAAGCATCAGGGTGTAACAGGGTGCTAAAGCATCAGGGGTGTAACAGGGTGCTAAAGCATCAGGGGTGTAACAGGGTGCTAAAGCATCAGGGGTGTAACAGGGTGCTAAAGCATCAGGGGTGTAACAGGGTGCTAAAGCATCAGGGTGTAACAGGGTGCTAAAGCATCAGGGGTGTAACAGGGTGCTAGAGCATCAGGGGTGTAACAGGGTGCTAAAGCATCAGGGTGTAACAGGGTGCTAAAGCATCAGGGGTGTAACAGGGTGCTAAAGGATCAGGGGTGTAACAGGGTGGTAAAGCATCAGGGGTGTAACAGGGTGCTAAAGCATCAGGGTGTAACAGGGTGCTAAAGCATCAGGGGTGTAACAGGGTGCTAAAGCATCAGGGGTGTAACAGGGTGCTAAAGCATCAGGGGTGTAACAGGGTGCTAAAGCATCAGGGTGTAACAGGGTGCTAAAGCATCAGGGGTGTAACAGGGTGCTAAAGCATCAGGGGTGTAACAGGGTGCTAAAGCATCAGGGTGTAACAGGGTGCTAAAGCATCAGGGTGTAACAGGGTGCTAAAGCATCAGGGGTGTAACAGGGTGGTAAAGCATCAGGGTGTAACAGGGTGGTAGAGCATCAGGGGTGTAACAGGGTGCTAAAGCATCAGGGGTGTAACAGGGTGCTAAAGCATCAGGGGTGTAACAGGGTGCTAAAGCATCAGGGGTGTAACAGGGTGCTAAAGCATCAGGGGTGTAACAGGGTGCTAAAGCATCAGGGGTGTAACAGGGTGCTAAAGCATCAGGGGTGTAACAGGGTGCTAAAGCATCAGGGGTGTAACAGGGTGCTAAAGCATCAGGGGTGTAACAGGGTGCTAAAGCATCAGGGTGTAACAGGGTGCTAAAGCATCAGGGGTGTAACAGGGTGCTAAAGCATCAGGGGTGTAACAGGGTGCTAAAGCATCAGGGGTGTAACAGGGTGCTAAAGCATCAGGGGTGTAACAGGGTGCTAAAGCATCAGGGGTGTAACAGGGTGCTAAAGCATCAGGGGTGTAACAGGGTGCTAGAGCATCAGGGGTGTAACAGGGTGCTAAAGCATCAGGGGTGTAACAGGGTGCTAGAGCATCAGGGGTGTAACAGGGTGCTAAAGCATCAGGGTGTAACAGGGTGCTAAAGCATCAGGGTGTAACAGGGTGCTAAAGCATCAGGGGTGTAACAGGGTGCTAAAGCATCAGGGTGTAACAGGGTGCTAAAGCATCAGGGGTGTAACAGGGTGCTAACGCATCAGGGGTGTAACAGGGTGCTAAAGCATCAGGGTGTAACAGGGTGCTAAAGCATCAGGGGTGTAACAGGGTGCTAGAGCATCAGAGGTGTAACAGGGTGCTAAAGCATCAGGGTGTAACAGGGTGCTAAAGCATCAGGGGTGTAACAGGGTGCTAAAGCATCAGGGGTGTAACAGGGTGCTAAAGCATCAGGGGTGTAACAGGGTGCTAAAGCATCAGGGGTGTAACAGGGTGCTAAAGCATCAGGGGTGTAACAGGGTGCTAAAGCATCAGGGGTGTAACAGGGTGCTAAAGCATCAGAGGTGTAACAGGGTGCTAAAGCATCAGGGGTGTAACAGGGTGCTAGAGCATCAGGGGTGTAACAGGGTGCTAAAGCATCAGGGGTGTAACAGGGTGCTAAAGCATCAGGGGTGTAACAGGGTGCTAAAGCATCAGGGGTGTAACAGGGTGGTAGAGCATCAGGGGTGTAACAGGGTGCTAGAGCATCAGGGTGTAACAGGGTGGTAGAGCATCAGGGGTGTAACAGGGTGCTAAAGCATCAGGGGTGTAACAGGGTGCTAAAGCATCAGGGGTGTAACAGGGTGCTAGAGCATCAGAGGTGTAACAGGGTGCTAAAGCATCAGGGTGTAACAGGGTGCTAAAGCATCAGGGGTGTAACAGGGTGCTAAAGCATCAGGGGTGTAACAGGGTGCTAAAGCATCAGAGGTGTAACAGGGTGCTAAAGCATCAGGGTGTAACAGGGTGCTAAAGCATCAGGGGTGTAACAGGGTGCTAAAGCATCAGGGGTGTAACAGGGTGCTAAAGCATCAGGGGTGTAACAGGGTGCTAAAGCATCAGGGGTGTAACAGGGTGCTAAAGCATCAGGGGTGTAACGGGGTGCTAAAGCATCAGGGGTGTAACAGGGTGGTAGAGCATCAGGGGTGTAACAGGGTGCTAAAGGATCAGGGGTGTAACAGGGTGCTAACGCATCAGGGGTGTAACGGGGTGCTAAAGCATCAGGGGTGTAACAGGGTGGTAGAGCATCAGGGGTGTAACAGGGTGCTAAAGCATCAGGGTGTAACAGGGTGCTAAAGCATCAGGGGTGTAACAGGGTGCTAAAGCATCAGGGGTGTAACAGGGTGCTAAAGCATCAGGGGTGTAACAGGGTGCTAAAGCATCAGGGGTGTAACAGGGTGCTAAAGCATCAGGGGTGTAACAGGGTGCTAGAGCATCAGGGGTGTAACAGGGTGCTAAAGCATCAGGGGTGTAACAGGGTGCTAGAGCATCAGGGGTGTAACTGGGTGCTAAAGCATCAGGGTGTAACAGGGTGGTAGAGCATCAGGGGTGTAACAGGGTGCTAAAGCATCAGGGGTGTAACAGGGTGCTAGAGCATCAGGGGTGTAACAGGGTGCTAAAGCATCAGGGGTGTAACAGGGTGCTAAAGCATCAGGGTGTAACAGGGTGGTAGAGCATCAGGGGTGTAACAGGGTGCTAAAGCATCAGGGCTGTAACAGGGTGCTAAAGCATCAGGGGTGTAACAGGGTGCTAAAGCATCAGGGGTGTAACAGGGTGCTAAAGCATCAGGGGTGTAACAGGGTGCTAAAGCATCAGGGGTGTAACAGGGTGCTAAAGCATCAGGGGTGTAACAGGGTGCTAAAGCATCAGGGGTGTAACAGGGTGCTAAAGCATCAGGGGTGTAACAGGGTGCTAAAGCATCAGAGGTGTAACAGGGTGCTAAAGCATCAGGGGTGTAACAGGGTGCTAAAGCATCAGGGGTGTAACAGGGTGCTAAAGCATCAGGGGTGTAACAGGGTGCTAAAGCATCAGGGGTGTAACAGGGTGCTAAAGCATCAGGGGTGTAACAGGGTGCTAAAGCATCAGGGGTGTAACAGGGTGCTAAAGCATCAGGGGTGTAACAGGGTGCTAAAGCATCAGGGGTGTAACAGGGTGCTAAAGCATCAGGGGTGTAACAGGGTGCTAAAGCATCAGGGGTGTAACAGGGTGCTAAAGCATCAGGGGTGTAACAGGGTGCTAAAGCATCAGAGGTGTAACAGGGTGCTAAAGCATCAGGGGTGTAACAGGGTGCTAAAGCATCAGAGGTGTAACAGGGTGCTAGAGCATCAGGGGTGTAACTGTAACAGGGTGCTAAAGCATCAGGGGTGTAACTGTAACAGGGTGCTAAAGCATCAGGGGTGTAACAGGGTGCTAAAGCATCAGGGTGTAACAGGGTGCTAAAGCATCAGGGGTGTAACTGTAACAGGGTGCTAAAGCATCAGGGGTGTAACAGGGTGCTAAAGCATCAGGGGTGTAACAGGGTGCTAAAGCATCAGGGTGTAACAGGGTGCTAAAGCATCAGGGGTGTAACAGGGTGCTAAAGCATCAGAGGTGTAACAGGGTGCTAAAGCATCAGGGGTGTAACAGGGTGCTAAAGCATCAGGGTGTAACAGGGTGCTAAAGCATCAGGGGTGTAACAGGGTGCTAGAGCATCAGGGGTGTAACTGTAACAGGGTGCTAAAGCATCAGGGGTGTAACAGGGTGCTAAAGCATCAGGGTGTAACAGGGTGCTAAAGCATCAGGGTGTAACAGGGTGCTAAAGCATCAGGGTGTAACAGGGTGCTAAAGCATCAGGGGTGTAACAGGGTGCTAGAGCATCAGGGGTGTAACTGTAACAGGGTGCTAAAGCATCAGGGGTGTAACAGGGTGCTAAAGCATCAGGGTGTAACAGGGTGCTAAAGCATCAGGGTGTAACAGGGTGCTAAAGCATCAGGGTGTAACGGGGTGCTAAAGCATCAGGGGTGTAACAGGGTGCTAAAGCATCAGGGGTGTAACAGGGTGCTAAAGCATCAGGGGTGTAACAGGGTGCTAAAGCATCAGGGGTGTAACAGGGTGCTAAAGCATCAGGGGTGTAACAGGGTGCTAGAGCATCAGGGGTGTAACAGGGTGCTAAAGCATCAGGGGTGTAACAGGGTGCTAAAGCATCATGGTGTAACAGGGTGCTAAAGCATCAGGGTGTAACAGGGTGCTAGAGCATCAGGGGTGTAACAGGGTGCTAAAGGATCAGGGGTGTAACAGGGTGCTAAAGCATCAGGGGTGTAACAGGGTGCTAAAGCATCAGAGGTGTAACAGGGTGCTAAAGCATCAGAGGGGTGTAACAGGGTGCTAGAGCATCAGGGGTGTAACAGGGTGCTAAAGCATCAGAGGGGTGTAACAGGGTGCTAAAGCATCAGGGGTGTAACGGGGTGCTAAAGCATCAGGGGTGTAACAGGGTGCTAGAGCATCAGGGGTGTAACGGGGTGCTAAAGCATCAGGGGTGTAACGGGGTGCTAAAGCATCAGGGGTGTAACAGGGTGCTAGAGCATCAGGGGTGTAACAGGGTGCTAAAGCATCAGGGGTGTAACAGGGTGCTAAAGCATCAGAGGGGTGTAACAGGGTGCTAAAGCATCAGGGTGTAACAGGGTGCTAAAGCATCAGGGGTGTAACAGGGTGCTAGAGCATCAGGGGTGTAACGGGGTGCTAGAGCATCAGGGGTGTAACAGGGTGCTAAAGCATCAGAGGTGTAACATGGTGCTAAAGCATCAGGGGTGTAACGGGGTGCTAGAGCATCAGAGGTGTAACGGGGTGCTAAAGCATCAGGGGTGTAACGGGGTGCTAAAGCATCAGAGGTGTAACAGGGTGCTAAAGGATCAGGGGTGTAACAGGGTGCTAAAGCATCAGGGTGTAACAGGGTGCTAAAGCATCAGGGGTGTAACAGGGTGCTAAAGCATCAGGGGTGTAACAGGGTGCTAAAGCATCAGGGTGTAACAGGGTGCTAAAGCATCAGGGTGTAACAGGGTGCTAAAGCATCAGAGGTGTAACAGGGTGCTAAAGGATCAGGGGTGTAACAGGGTGCTAAAGCATCAGGGGTGTAACAGGGTGCTAAAGCATCAGGGTCAGCATGCTGAGTGAGCCATTAAGAGCCTGCCCTGTTTAAAAGCAGAGGTCCACACTGTGTTGAAGTCACTCTGTACTGGGCTCTGTTAAGGAAGGACAGGACACTCTCACTGAGAAACATTGCTTTATACTGAAAACTAGGGTAAGCCATTTTAAGTTTATTAGTGAATCTTAAAAGTGAGGAACCAGCTGACTTGATTAAAGGGGCGTGTTTAAAACGGCCATTTTGTTTAGTTAAGTGCCCCCATTAAGGGACTGTTTCCTGTTTACTAGTAGCATCTGATTTGCTGAGTGAGCCATTAAGAGCCTGCCCTGTTTAAAAGCAGAGGTCCACACTGTGTTGAAGTCACTCTGTACTGGGCTCTGTTAAGGAAGGACAGGACACTCTCACTGAGAAACATTGCTTTATACTGAAAACTAGGGTAAGCCATTTTAAGTTTATTAGTAAATCTTAAAAGTGAGGAACCAGCTGACTTGATTAAAGGGGCGTGTTTAAAACGGCCATTTTGTTTTGTTAAGTGCCCCCATTAAGGGACTGTTTCCTGTTTACTAGTAGCATCTGATTTGCTGAGTGAGCCATTAAGAGCCTGCCCTGTTTAAAAGCAGAGGTCCACACTGTGTTGAAGTCACTCTGTACTGGGCTCTGTTAAGGAAGGACAGGACACTCTCACTGAGAAACATTGCTTTATACTGAAAACTAGGGTAAGCCATTTTAAGTTTATTAGTGAATCTTAAAAGTGAGGAACCAGCTGACTTGATTAAAGGGGCGTGTTTAAAACTGCCATTTTGTTTTGTTAAGTGCCCCCATTAAGGGCCAGGTGTTAAGACAGCACTAATTAGTGATAGTGATTTAAAGGCTTGCTGGTGTAGCGTCAGCGAAGCGTCGAGAAACGAAGAGGGACAAAGAGGAGGAGTTATCCTGGAGTTCACCGCCGAGGGATCCACCGATCCACCCAGTGCTAAGTACACCATAATCCTATATTTCCCTCCCACACTGCTATTTCTCTACTTCCTCCCTGCCACTCTCGACAATACAATGTGTCTCATACCTATATCCACAATCTGCTCCTCCAGAACTGACTCTACCCATCCACGACAGTTTGCTAGTAACCCGGCTAATCTCTCCTACCCTCCTACAGCCACTAATACACCTGTCACAGTACGGGGAGGCTTATGGAATTGTCAATCAGCAGTCAAGAAAGCTGACTTCATTACTGCCTACGCCCATAGTCTAAATCTGCAGCTCCTGGCTCTAACTGAGACCTGGATAACCCCCAATAACTCATCAACACCTGCAGCATTATCTACAAACTATAACTTCACTCACACACCTCGACCTTCCAGACGGGGTGGAGGCACTGCCCTCATGACATCTCCTTCATGGGCTACAAACGTAACACCACTCCCAGAACTGTCACTCTCCTCTCTCGAATATCATGCAGTATCTGTCTCTAATCCTTTCAATCTCACCATTGTTACACTCTACCGCCCTCCAGGTCCGCTCGATCACTTCACAGATGAGCTGGACATGCTTCTTAGCTCCTTACCGGAAGATGGTACCCCTCTCCTTCTACTGGGCGACTTCAACCTGCCTGACTCATCTCAGTCAGTCATAGTAGTCTCCCTCCTACAATCGTTTGACCTGACTCCCACTGCCATGCCTCCCACCCACAAAGCAGGCAACTCCTTGGATCTCATATTTTCCCGTAACTCCAGCATCATTAACACCACGGTAACTCCCCTACATGTATCTGACCATTCCTTCATATCCTTCTCACTAACTCTCATGCTTAACCGAAAGGTCTTCACCCCAACTCAAACAGTCTCACTCAGACGCAACCTGCCCTCCCTATCCCCCTCCACCCTCTCCTCTGACATACTATCCGCTCTACCTTTGAGTGACACCTTCTCTGCTCTCTCCACAGAGATGGCAACCTCCACCCTCCTTTCAGCCCTGGCAACCTCCTTCGACAAGCTCTGTCCCCTCGTTGAGAAACCTGCCCGCCGTTCCCCACCCAGTCCATGGCTGACAGATCCAGTGAGAGAACAAAGACAGGTCCTGAGAGCAGCTGAAAGGAAGTATAGAAAGTCACGCCTCACTGCTGACATCGACACATATCACAACCTCTTGTTAACATTCTCCAAAACCATCACTAATGCCAAAGCTTCTTTCTTCCACCATAGGATCGAGGCCTCTGCCAAGAATCTTCGCAAACTGCATGCTACCATGTCCTCCCTCCTCACTCCCCCCCCACCCCCCCCTCCCTCATCTTTCTCTGCCGAAGACTTTGCGATCTTCTTTGAGGAAAAAGTGGAGAACATCCGCAGCTCCTTCTCCCAACCCCCACCCATTCCAAATGCTGAATCGAGAACCTCATCCTTCACTCTGTCATCTTTCTCTCCCATTACAGAAGCAGAGACCCTGACACTGGTAACGTCAAACCGTCCGACTACTTGCCAGCTGGACCAGCTACCCTCCCCACTCCTCCAGACCATAGCACCAGACATCCTCCCATTCCTAACTGCAACCATCAACTCCTCACTCAACTCGGGGGTGGTCCCCACCTCCCTAAAACAAGCCAGAGTCACGCCGCTCATAAAAAAACCAACCCTGAACCCTACTGTCATAGGCAACTACCGTCCTGTCTCTCTTCTCTCCTTCCTTTCTAAAACACTTGAACGTGCTGTATCCAACCAACTTACTACTTATCTCTTACAGAATGACCTCCTAGACCCTAATCAGTCAGGCTTCAGGACTGGTCACTCCACAGAGACAGCCCTCATTGCGGTCACAGAGGCACTTCACTTAGCAAAAGCGAAAGGCCTCTCCTCTGTCCTGATTCTCCTAGATCTATCTGCAGCCTTCGACACAGTCAACCACCAGATCCTCCTTGCGGCCCTCGCAGGAATGGGAGTGGCTGGCTCTGCGCTGACATGGCTGTCATCATACCTCAATGACCGCTCCTACCAAGTGTCATGGAGAGGGACCCTGTCGGCCACCCGCCCCCTGCGGACGGGTGTCCCCCAGGGCTCGGTTTTAGGACCCCTTCTCTTCTCCCTCTACACTAAATCACTGGGTAACATTATCACGTCTCATGGCTTCTCCTACCATTGTTATGCCGACGATACTCAACTCTTCCTCTCCTTCCCTCCCTCAGATATCCACGTCTCTGTGCGGATCTCGGCCTGTCTGTCCGACATCTCAGCCTGGATGACGTCCAACCACCTCAAACTGAACCTAAGCAAAACAGAATTGCTCCACCTGCCGGCCAAATCCTCCCCCCTAACCGACCTTTCAATCACAGTCGAGAATGCAGCTGTGACTGCGTCCCCGACCGCCAAGAACCTTGGTGTTGTCCTCGACGACCAGTTGAACTTCTCTGCTCACATCGCAGCGACGACCAGAACCTGCCGATTCCTCCTGAGCAACGTCAGAAGGATACGCCCCTTCCTGACAAAAGAAGCCACCCAACTCCTCGTCCAATCAACAGTCATCTCCCGCCTCGACTACTGCAATGCACTGCTCGCTGGCCTCCCGGCCACTGCCACTAAGCCTCTTCAACTCATTCAGAACGCAGCGGCCCGCCTGATCTCAAACCTACCGAAGTCGGCCCATGTCACCCCACTTCTTAGGGACCTGCACTGGCTCCCCATTGCTGCACGAATCCGCTTCAAGGCCCTCGACCTAGCATACCGTGCGGCAAAGGGAACCGCTCCCGCCTACCTCCGGTCAATGGTCTCTAACTACACACCCTCAAGACCCCTACGCTCTGCATCTTCTGGCCGCCTCAGACCTACTCCTATCCAAGCTCCGGGAGGGTCATCAAAGAGAAGTCGCCTATTCTCAGTCCTTGCCCCACAATGGTGGAATGAACTACCCACCCCAGTTAGGACAGCCGAATCACGTCCAATCTTTCGCCGTCGACTAAAGACGCACTTCTTCAACCATTATCTGAATTAAAAAAAAAGAAAAAAAAAAAAAAAAAAAAAAAAAAAAAATCTAACCCTAACTAACCGTACTGTCATGCACTTGTCCTAATAAACTAACCTACACTGTAGCACTCAACACTTTGATGAACATTGTTACTCAGCTGATAGAGTTGTGCCCTTCCTGATGGCTTGTCGTACAGAACTTGTAAGTCGCTTTGGATAAAAGCGTCAGCTAAATGACTAAATGTAAATGTAAATGTAAATGTGTAACAGGGTGCTAAAGCATCAGGGGTGTAACAGGGTGCTAAAGCATCAGGGGTGTAACAGGGTGCTAAAGCATCAGGGGTGTAACAGGGTGCTAAAGCATCAGGGGTGTAACAGGGTGCTAAAGCATCAGGGGTGTAACAGGGTGCTAAAGCATCAGGGGTGTAACAGGGTGCTAAAGCATCAGGGTGTAACAGGGTGCTAAAGCATCAGGGGTGTAACAGGGTGCTAAAGCATCAGGGGTGTAACAGGGTGCTAAAGCATCAGGGGTGTAACAGGGTGCTAGAGCATCAGGGGTGTAACAGGGTGCTAAAGCATCAGGGGTGTAACAGGGTGCTAAAGCATCAGGGGTGTAACAGGGTGCTAAAGCATCAGGGGTGTAACAGGGTGCTAAAGCATCAGGGGTGTAACAGGGTGCTAGAGCATCAGGGTGTTGTAACAGGGTGCTAAAGCATCAGGGGTGTAACGGGGTGCTAAAGCATCAGGGGTGTAACAGGGTGCTAAAGCATCAGGGGTGTAACAGGGTGCTAAAGCATCAGAGGTGTAACGGGGTGCTAAAGCATCAGGGGTGTAACAGGGTGCTAAAGCATCAGGGGTGTAACAGGGTGCTAAAGCATCAGGGGTGTAACAGGGTGCTAAAGCATCAGGGGTGTAACAGGGTGCTAAAGCATCAGGGGTGTAACAGGGTGCTAGAGCATCAGGGGTGTAACGGGGTGCTAAAGCATCAGGGGTGTAACAGGGTGCTAAAGCATCAGGGGTGTAACAGGGTGCTAAACCACCAGGGGTGTAACAGGGTGCTAGAGCATCAGGGTGTAACAGGGTGGTAGAGCATCAGGGGGGGTGTAACAGGGTGCTAGAGCATCAGGGGGGTGTAACAGGGTGGTAGAGCATCAGGGGTGTAACAGGGTGCTAAAGCATCAGGGGTGTAACAGGGTGCTAAAGCATCAGGGTGTAACAGGGTGCTAAAGCATCAGGGGTGTAACAGGGTGCTAAACCACCAGGGGTGTAACAGGGTGCTAAAGCATCAGGGGTGTAACAGGGTGCTAAAGCATCAGGGTGTAACAGGGTGCTAAAGCATCAGGGTGTAACAGGGTGGTAAAGCATCAGGGGTGTAACAGGGTGCTAAAGCATCAGGGGTGTAACAGGGTGCTAAAGCATCAGGGGTGTAACAGGGTGCTAGAGCATCAGGGGTGTAACAGGGTGCTAAAGCATCAGGGGTGTAACAGGGTGCTAGAGCATCAGGGTGTAACAGGGTGGTAGAGCATCAGGGGGGTGTAACAGGGTGCTAGAGCATCAGGGGGGTGTAACAGGGTGGTAGAGCATCAGGGGTGTAACAGGGTGCTAAAGCATCAGGGGTGTAACAGGGTGCTAAAGCATCAGGGTGTAACAGGGTGCTAAACCACCAGGGGTGTAACAGGGTGCTAAAGCATCAGGGGTGTAACAGGGTGCTAAAGCATCAGGGTGTAACAGGGTGCTAAAGCATCAGGGTGTAACAGGGTGGTAAAGCATCAGGGGTGTAACAGGGTGCTAAAGCATCAGGGGTGTAACAGGGTGCTAAAGCATCAGGGGTGTAACAGGGTGCTAGAGCATCAGGGGTGTAACAGGGTGCTAAAGGATCAGGGGTGTAACAGGGTGCTAGAGCATCAGCGGTGTAACAGGGTGCTAAAGCATCAGGGTGTAACAGGGTGGTAAAGCATCAGGGTGTAACAGGGTGCTAAAGCATCAGGGTGTAACAGGGTGCTAAAGCATCAGGGGTGTAACAGGGTGCTAAAGCATCAGGGTGTAACAGGGTGCTAGAGCATCAGGGGTGTAACAGGGTGCTAAAGCATCAGGGGTGTAACAGGGTGCTAGAGCATCAGGGTGTAACAGGGTGCTAAAGCATCAGGGGTGTAACAGGGTGCTAAAGCATCAGGGGTGTAACAGGGTGCTAAAGCATCAGAGGTGTAACAGGGTGCTAGAGCATCAGGGTGTAACAGGGTGCTAAAGCATCAGGGTGTAACAGGGTGCTAAAGCATCAGGGGTGTAACAGGGTGCTAAAGCATCAGGGGTGTAACAGGGTGCTAAAGCATCAGAGGTGTAACAGGGTGCTAGAGCATCAGGGTGTAACAGGGTGCTAAAGCATCAGGGGTGTAACAGGGTGCTAAAGCATCATCAGGGGTGTAACAGGGTGCTAAAGCATCAGGGGTGTAACAGGGTGCTAAAGCATCATCAGGGGTGTAACAGGGTGCTAAAGCATCAGGGTGTAACAGGGTGCTAGAGCATCAGCGGTGTAACAGGGTGCTAGAGCATCAGGGGTGTAACAGGGTGGTAAAGGATCAGGGGTGTAACAGGGTGCTAAAGCATCAGGGGTGTAACAGGGTGCTAAAGCATCAGGGGTGTAACAGGGTGCTAAAGCATCAGGGTGTAACAGGGTGCTAAAGCATCAGGGTGTAACAGGGTGCTAGAGCATCAGGGGTGTAACGGGGTGCTAGAGCATCAGGGGTGTAACAGGGTGCTAAAGCATCAGGGGTGTAACAGGGTGCTAAAGCATCAGGGGTGTAACAGGGTGCTAAAGCATCAGGGTGTAACAGGGTGCTAAAGCATCAGGGGTGTAACAGGGTGCTAAAGCATCAGGGGTGTAACAGGGTGCTAAAGCATCAGGGGTGTAACAGGGTGCTAAAGCATCAGGGGTGTAACAGGGTGCTAAAGGATCAGGGGTGTAACAGGGTGCTAAAGCATCAGGGGTGTAACAGGGTGCTAAAGCATCAGGGGTGTAACAGGGTGCTAAAGCATTTTTGAGGTCACGATTCGATTCGATTCTTAAATTCTTTATCCGTTCAAATGTATTCATACCGCAGAGTTACAGAGCTCTGATGATAGATGATATTATACACGTAAAACACAGTTTTGGCTTTGGCTCAATAAAATCTTTATAATTGATTTTTATTTTGTTTAATTTCATAAAACAATGAAAATTAGCCAAAAAGAGAAACCAGTTTTAAATTCCGATACACCCGTGTCGAAGGTTCATTCTCTTTTTTTTCTTCGAATGTTCCACTTTTGTATTCAGTTCCGATTTGAATACCGTTTATGTCACAAATGTATCAGTACTAAATACCTATATGTCCCTATGCCATAAATGTCATGTATGTTGTGTGTGTCATAAATGTCACTATGAATTGAAAATGGGGGACCCTGATGGAAACAAGACAAACGTCTTTCTCTGGTCTGCATCCCCTTAACAATTGTATGTATTGAGCCGTACTGTATTGTACCCATTCTGCAATCTGTTAAATAAAGTTTTCATTCATTCATTCATTCATTCATTCACACCCCTAGTAGCCGCTCGGCACAGACCGCTACACCCCTAGTAGCCGCTCGGCACAGACCGCTACACCCCTAGTAGCCGCTACACCCCTAGTAGCCGCTCGGCACAGACCGCTACACCCCTAGTAGCCGCTCGGTACAGACCGCTACACCCCTAGTAGCCGCTCGGCGCCGACACTGGTTCCGCTCGTACCCGTCTGCGGCTGACTTCGTGCGGCCTGTGCTGGGCGTCGTCGAGCTTCTGTTGCTGTTGATGCAACAGCCTCTCTTTCTTCCCAAGCTGCTGCTGGAAGGGAAGACATGCGGGGTGAGTCACTCTCCCTCCACGGTCTGCATCACCTCCACAGTAAACACACCAAGCCAGTGAAAACACCCCCAAGATTACCTCGTATTCACTGAGTAATTTGTTCCGATCGCTCAGCTTCCGCTTCAGCTCGGCCTGCGGAGGTAAAACAGTGTCCACAGTGTGTTTAGATGGACATGTAACGCGATGTGATTACAACAAATAGTAACTGTGATTTATTATCGTTATTGTGAGAATGAAAATATAGACTTGATTAGCCTACTGATTTACTCAAGAAACATGTTCACATTTTATTAATTGTAGGATTATGGACATAAATGTCATTTTTATTTGAAAAATAATGGTTAATCATGGTGGTATACGATCGTAATAACATTATTGAAATTGCAATCAATATCAAATTAAATTGGAGGCAAAATTATTGAAAGCAATTGGATTACAGAAGCAGAAAGCAGTTGGTGTAATCCAATGGATTACATTAACGATCACAATTTTCATCTGATAATCAGTCATCTGTCACGGATTACATTTTAAACAAGTAACCTTCCCAACTCACATCCACGTGATGTGGAGAGTGGTGCTAATGAGCGCTATACCGGTCTCCCGTTAGGAAAGCGCTATAGGTGGACCTGGTCAAAGATAATTGTCCTCTGGACTCACGTTCTCCCCCTCCAGCTGGTCCCTGGCCAAGCTGCACCTCAGGAGCTCCTGCTTCTGCTGCAGCACCGCGTCCTCCTGCACGGACATGCGCTGCTGCAGAGCATCCTAATGAGGGGAGGGGAGCGGGAGGAGAGAGGGAGGGGAGAGGGGAGAGGGAGAGAGAGGGGAGGGAGAGGGGAGAGGAGAGGGAGAGGGAGGGGAGAGGAGAGGGAGGGGAGAGGAGAGAGGGAGGAGAGGAGAGGGAGAGGAGAGGAGAGGGAGAGGGAGAGGGAGAGGGAGAGGGAGAGGAGAGGAGAGGAGAGGAGAGGAGAGGAGAGGAGAGGAGAGGAGAGGAGAGGAGAGGAGAGGAGAGGAGAGGAGAGGAGAGGAGAGGAGAGGAGAGGAGAGGAGGGGAGAGGGAGAGGGAGAGGGAGAGGAGAGGGAGAGGAGGAGATGAAAGGCTGCTCCGTACAGAGGCACACTGCTCCTGGCTAGCATATAGATACACACACAAACACACAGCCAGGAGTATTCTTATCTGACATGAAGCAAGAAAAGAAAAGAAAAGGATGCTAGCTACCTCAGTCAGGGCTGTCATGCTGCCTCGGTCTCAGTCAGGGCTGTCATGCTACCTCTGTCAGGGCTGTCATATTACCTCGGTCTCAGTCAGGGCTGTCATGCTGCCTCGGTCAGGGCTGTCATATTACCTCAGTCTGTCAGGGCTGTCATGCTGCCTCAGTCAGGGCTGTCATGCTACCTCGGTCAGGGCTGTCATGCTACCTCAGTCAGGGCTGTCATGCTACCTCAGTCAGGGCTGTCATGCTACCTCAGTCAGGGCTGTCATGCTACCTCAGTCTCAGTCAGGGCTGTCATGTTACCTCAGTCAGGGCTGTCATGCTACCTCAGTCAGGGCTGTCATGCTGCCTCAGTCAGGGCTGTCATGCTACCTCGGTCAGGCTGCTGCTGCGGTCAGGCAAGCGATACCGGAGTCTTAAGGCGAGCACAGAAAGACTCAGAAGAAGCTTCTATCCCCAGGCCATCAGGCTGCTAAACGAACAATAAACACTATGCAACAACCATCAAATGCACACAGCACACACACCCACACGCACACACTCACTTAAACAAACAACACACTGCAGCACCCACTCTCCACACTTTAGATCACACAAACACACTTTATATTTATTGATAAAGGATTTGCACTACAACTCGTACACCTACTGTAAATTGTACCTAAATTGCACCTCATCCTATTTCTGCCTTGCACTATATAGTATTGTATATTAGTACACTACACAGTATTGTATATTATATGGTAACTCAGTTACGTCTACTCTGCATCGAACATTGTACATATGTCTATACTGAACACTGTGACCTAATTTTTTTACTTCTAATTTACATGCTATACTATGTTATTTTATTTCATACTTATCTTGTCTTGCACAGTCTCTGGAGCGTAACAGTAAGAAGCATTTTGTATAAAAGTATTCTGTACTTCTGTATGACAACTATTAAAGAAACTTGAAACTTGAACTTGAAACTTGAGGGCTGTCATGCTACCTCAGTCAGGGCTGTCATGCTACCTCAGTCAGGGCTGTCATGCTGCCTCAGTCAGGGCTGTCATGCTACCTCAGTCAGGGCTGTCATGCTACCTCAGTCTCAGTCAGGGCTGTCATGTTACCTCAGTCAGAGCTGTCATGCTACCTCGGTCAGGGCTGTCATGCTACCTCAGTCAGGGCTGTCATGCTACCTCAGTCAGGGCTGTCATGCTACCTCAGTCAGGGCTGTCATGCTACCTCTGTCAGGGCTGTCATGCTACTTCTGTCAGGGCTGTCATGCTACCTCAGTCAGGGCTGTCATGCTACCTCTGTCAGGGCTGTCATGCTACCTCTGTCAGGGCTGTCATGCTACCTCAGTCTCATACACAGGCTATTGGGATGTAGGCCACTGAATGACAATTATTAGTGATTAACCTAGTAGGTACCAAGTGCTAGACCATAGTATGTATTTAAAACGAATAACCCTATTGGATTACACTACACAACACTTGTAATGGGAGCCATTAGATTGCCGCCGGCAATGAGAATGCTTGCGTTTGGCAAAGCTTAACAAACTATTTATTTACTATTAATTATGTTTAAAAATATCAACAAAACCACTGCTTCAATGTATTCTCTTGTACGTGTTCTGTTAAAACCCTGTTTTTATAGACAGTTTCACTCGAATTCTGTTGCTAGGGAATCATTTTAAAAGGACCCAAGTGTATCTCCTGTCAGTTGTTGTATTAGCCATTTTAAATTATTATATGCGGCGACGGTTATTCAGTGAGAAAAGTCTAAACGTGAAATGTCTAAATGAGCAGATTCTTTTGGCACCACTGGCTCTACTCCCCGCCAGTGATGCCAGTAACTAGTTACTAAGTAACTAGTTACTCTAATCTGATTACTTTTTTCAGTAAATAGTCATCTAACTTGTTACTTTTTACAAGCCAGTAATCTGATTACAGTTACTTTTCCAAGTGGCTGTGAGTTACTATTTAGTTACTATCTCATAATGCTGATGATAAGAGAGCCAGGGGTACAGTCAGCTAGGCCGGAGATGGCCTGATGGCTGATCACGTCTCATGATGACCTGTCTGAGCAGCCAATCATGATTTATGACATTATGCACTTTCAATAAAGCATTATAAAACAATAAAAAAAAATAAACTGTTGTCATTCTTGTGGCAGCAGCAGGGGGGGGACGACGACGACTTCGTAACCTAGTTATCAAGTAATCAGTAAATTAACTAGATTACTTTTTAAAGGAGTAATCAGTCATCAGTAATCAGATTATTTTTACAAGTAATCTGTGGCATCACTACTCCCCGCCCACCACTCCAATCTGTGCACACGCGGCAGACAAAGACAAAGAGTAGGAGGGCTGGATCGTTCCTGGAGTGGACTTACCTTGATGGCCTGCAGGTGGCGCGCCTCCTGCTTGTGCCTCAGGAGTTCCCTCTTGAGAGCCAGAAGGATGAGCAGAGAGAGAGAGAGAGACAGCGACAGGTTTGGTTAGAGAGGAGGAGGAGGGGCCCCTTGGCTCGGATAGCGGGCCGCAGGCAGACCTAATTACTTTCACTCACTGTACCTTCAGATCCAGGGCCTCCTCCATGCTTTGGTCCAGACGACTGCGGATTAGAACCTTGAAAGGCGGAGTGGATGAGCGGATGAGGCAGGGCGGATGACCGGCGTGATGAGAGAAGGGAGGAGGGGGAAATGTCAGAGCTTATTAAGGAACAACTGGCCCCGGTGTGACAATGTTCTCTACTCTGTACCTCACACAGACGCATGTTCCTCTGTTCTCTACTCTGTACCTCACACAGAGACGTGTTCCTTTGTTCTCTACTCTGTACCTCACACAGAGACATGTTCCTTTGTTCTCTACTCTGTACCTCACACAGACGCATGTTCCTCTGTTCTCTACTCTGTACCTCACACAGAGACGTGTTCCTTTGTTCTCTACTCTGTACCTCACACAGAGACATGTTCCTTTGTTCTCTACTCTGTACCTCACACAGACGCATGTTCCTCTGTTCTCTACTCTGTACCTCACACAGACGCATGTTCCTCTGTTCTCTACTCTGTACCTCACACAGAGTGGCAAACAAACAAGTGCTGTTTTATACAGGAGAGGGGAGAGAGGAGAGAGGAGAGAGGGGAGAGAGAGGAGAGGAGAGAGGAGAGAGGAGAGAGATAGGGGAGAGGAGAGACAGTGAAGAGAGAGGGAGGAAAAGAGAGAGAGAGGGGAGAGGAGAAAGAGAGGAGATAATAGATGGGAGAGGAGAGAGAGGGGGGAGAGGAGAGGAGGAAGAGAGAGGAAATGAGAGAAGAGAGAGGGGAGATGATAGGAGAGAGATAGAGAGAAGAGAGAGGAGAGATAGGAGGAGAGAGAGAAGAGGAGAGAGGAGGAGAGGAGATGAGAGAGAGGAGAGAGAGAAGAGGAGATGAGACATGGAGTGAGAAAGAGAGAGGAGAGATAGGAGAGAGAGAGAGAGAAGAAGAGAGAGGGGGAGAGGAGATGAGAGAGAGGAGAGAGAGGAGAGGAGATGAGACATGGAGTGAGAAAGAGAGGAGAGATAGGAGAGAGAAGAGGAGACAGAGTGAGAAAGATAGGAGAGATAGGAGTAAGGAGAGAGGAGGAGAGAGGAGGAGGAGATAGGTGAGAGAGAGAGAGAGGACAGAGAGAGGGAGATACATAGAGATACAGTACCAGCTGCTGTTCTGTATTAGCTCGGTTCTCCCCGAAGTTCACGGAGCCGTCTTGCTCGTCCTCTGGGAGGGAGCCGTGCAGCAGCAGGGCCTGGAGTCAATCACACACACACACACACACACACACACACACACACACACACACACACACACACACACACGCACACACGCACACACACACACACGCACACGTTAAGGCCTGTAGACCACACTGGCCACACTGAGAGAGAGAGAGAAGCTGTGTCTCTCCATCTCCGTCACTTACTTACCCCCCTAATCCAAGGACTAACTGATCCGGATCCCTTCATACAGAGAGATATGGATCGACAGTCTCACCTACTTATACTTAACAGAGCAGAGCAGAGCAGACAGCCGCCAACCTGAACGAGACACAGACACTATAGCGTGGGGTTTGTTGTGTAGTTAGTAGGCTGGCGTGATCAGTGGCCTTGAAAGCATCGGGTGGAGGGGGTGATTAAGTTAATCACTTGAATGCAAGGAGCCTCTGTAAAATCTCCCCGTGGAGGATTCAGAAGCCTTTTTACCTAAAGTACGGATTAGAATACAGTGATTTGATGGAGAGTTAATCATTATCATGTCAAAAGAAGACTTCATATCAAATATATATTTAGCTAAACTATACCGGTATATAGTAAGAACTGTTTGACTCTTAACTACTGGACCCTGCACAGACCCTGGCACAAGGACTGACGCATCACTCATTAATTTACTAACACCGTAGATCTTATTTGTATACCCATATTTTATATTTATTGATAATATTAAACTTAATCTGTTTACTTATACTAGGGTAGACTCAGTATGGAGTATTGCACATTGTACAGACTTAGTATATGTACACATTGTACAGCACATTGTATATATCTGTACATGGGGTTGACGTATACAGTATGGTACCAGGATGGGCTGTAGGCCTACATACGCGCATTGTGTTATTATTATCAATAGAGCATATGTCTCACCTGTCCGGCTAACCCTTTCACTACCACACTGCAGAAGGTGACTGTAACCGTCTGTAGTGTGGTAGTGAAAGGGTTAACCGTCTGTAGTGTGGTAGTGAAAGGTTAACCTTCTGTAGTGTGGTAGTGAAAGGTTAACCATCTGTAGTGTGGTAGTAAAATGGTTAACCTTCTGTAGTGTGGTAGTGAAAGGTTAACCTTCTGTAGTGTGGTAGTGAAATGGTTAACCGTCTGTAGTGTGGTAGTAAAAGGTTAACGGTCTGTAGTGTGGTAGTGAAAAGGTTAACCATCTGTAGTGTGGTAGTAAAAGGTTAACCGTCTGTAGTGTGGTAGTGAAAGGTTAACCGTCTGTAGTGTGGTAGTAAAAGGTTAACCGTCTGTAGTGTGGTAGTGAAAAGTTAACCGTCTGTAGTGTGGTAGTAAAAGGTTAACCGTCTGTAGTGTGGTAGTGAAAAGTTAACCTTCTGCAGTGTTGTAGTGAAAGGTTAACCTTCTGTAGTGTGGTAGTGAAAGGTTAACCATCTGTAGTGTGGTAGTGAAAGGTTAACCTTCTGCAGTGTGGTAGTGAAAGTGTTAACCTTCTGTAGTGT
>NC_140165.1:304497967-304553877 GCF_963971535.1 Notolepis coatsorum | reverse complement strand
AAAATAATTGACCTTCACTGACGTTTAAAACACCTCAGCGAGGCACCTCTGTAATTTAAACTCTGTGTCGGTCAATTATTTTGCGACAATGACCTCGTTATCCCATACATATTTCATAAGAGGGTGGAATTTGGAAAACTGTATCGTTCACTTCACTCACGCTCTCTCAATCCCAGCGCAGAATTAATTAATTTGTATCCGACATTGCAACCATTGCAACAAGCATGATTCATGTACAATCTCATTTCCCCTTCTGCCTTCTATAACACGGTAAGGAAATACATTTTCTTTTTTTACTGTAAAAAGGAATCAGGGACGTTCTCTGGGACAGGATATGGTCGAGGACAGAATGACTTAATTCAGGGACTGTCTGGGATGACCTTAATATATAGACAGACCTATATGTATGAAAGGTGCTTTATAAATACTTACTTACTTACTTACTATATATTTTCATTAAAACTTTAGTGGACGCTTAATATCACACTCATGTTGGATATCATACATACATTGTAACGATTTGAGGCTTTGTTTCCAGGGGCTTTAAGTATCTAAGTTTACTTTGAATCTGATCCAAATCATTATCCTAGTGATTATTCTGCGGATAAACCAAAGGTTTTGATTTAAGACTGAAGTAACCCCCCCCCCCCCCCCCGAACGGTTCTTGGAAAGGAACGGAGCCAAAAGATCCGGCTCCCTTCAAAAAGAGCCGTAAATCATCACTACTTCAGACTGGACCAATAGAAATAATGTAAAAATATATTTTACAAATTGACATTCCTGTCAGCTCGGCTTCGACTAATTTGTTCTCCGCCAGCGGTTATTTAGGCGCCAGGGGACACACGGAAGCGGGGGGGGAAACGATCAGACTATCCCCCCTTATTATTTACTGCTCACTTCCAGAGCCGCTGCATTAGGCAGAGGGGTGGAGAGAGGCGGCAACGCTCGGAAACGACGTGGGAGCCGACCGACGCGTCCGTCTCGGGCAGAGACTAATGAGAGAGGTACCTGTAGGCGGAACACCATCCTCCTGGCCTCCTGCATCTCTCTCTCCAGCTGCTCCTGGTGGGCCTCCAGCTGCTCCTCCCACGACCTCCCCTCCTCCTCCGCCGCGTCGAGGCCCAGGGCGGGACACAGGCCGCAGAGAGACCCCTCTGAAGAGAACAACAGCAACAGACCAGGGGGTCGGCCCGGTAGGGTTGGTGTACCGAACTCTCTGTACTTGGGTATACCGACCGAATGACATCGGTACTACCTACCGGGTACCGATTCACGCTAGATCAATCGGTAGCGAATTTGGGTACCTTTACGTGTTTAGTATAAGAGTGTAATATTACTAGACTAAGAGGGAGCCTTTTTTCCCCACAAATAATATATATTACTGTCCCGTCTCTTGGGTCTTTGGAAAGACCAGACGAGGCCAGATAATGTTGATATTTACAAACATAATACATGATCGTGCGATTTATTTATTCTAAATAAATTATGTTGATTTTTTTTTTTTAACAACTGAAATAAATTTGTTGGTTATTATAGAGAGAGTCAAGTACCAAAAAAGAAAAGGTACCGTTGGATACCGATACCGAATTCCAGGAACTGGTACCGGTTCAAATGTGAGCGGTACCCAACCCTACGGCCCTGGCACGCGAACAGCCAGGCTTCTTTTTTGATTGACACATGGAATAGTTTAAGATCTCACTGGATAAGAATTGATGTGCCAAACCTGCGTCGGGCTTCCTCTCCGTCGGCTGTGATTTGTCATCCCTGGGCGCCCGCTGGTCTTCGGATTGAGCGTTGACAAATGCTTCTTTAGGGGTGTTAGCGGTCCGGGCGATAATGTCCTCCTCTTTGGGCGTGTGCGCGGGGCTGGCTGAGCTGAGACTGGGACAGATGGTGGGCAAAGACAGGAGCGAGTGAGATTGCATCTCCAGTGCCAAATAAATGGAAGTGGCCCCATAAAACCTGGTGTCAGGAAGAGGAAGCCAGGAGATTAATCATCTCTAAGTGACAGAGAATCATACACAAATTCCATCTGGACTGTGTCATATCGACTCCAACTGAATTCTCAAACTCTTGAACATGGCAAGTATTGTACACACACCAACAGTATGCAATTGATTCAACTGATGGACAAGATGAATGGCTGCCGCCTGCCAGCGGAATACGATACGTCCTTTGATAGTAAAACCTCGCGAAAAAGTAATCACATTTGCCCAAAACAAACTTGCTGAGGAAATACAGGGATTTCTGCAACTCCGTCGTAAATTCTTCTACGGAGGACATTCCCCCCTAGATCGTTTATTTCCCCCTGAGTCTAGTTTGCACAGCCTCTGAATGGTTTGGTCTCCTTCCAGGCAGCGTATTATGCTGAGTCTGCGTGTTGTGATCTTTGTTGTGTGTGCGTTTGCGGCGCCCCGCGGCTCGGACCGCGCGTCGGGTTCACTCTGCTGTGTTTTTAAAAACCAGACGCGGCCATATGTGACCTGTGACCCGTGGCGTTGGACAGGGCCCTCTAACGGGGGGGGGGGCACTCCTCCCTCTGCGTCTGTGGAAAAACAACCCTGCTACTGTGGTGAGATGAGCCGATATTCAACACGCACGCACACACACACACACACACACACACGGCCCCTAAGCAGTAGTGGTGTCTAGGGGTACACTTGCTGTAATGCCTGCAACATTTTGAAAATTATAGTGTATCGTCTGCACATTTTTTAAATATTCTTGACTGCAGGGTAGACTTCAAGTGAGGAGTGACTCAGTGTATGCTGGCTTCATATACCCATTACTGAATGCTCTCAGTTATATGTGTGGATGCATGTATTATTATATATCTATTATTATTAGACACAACAAGGGATCAGAAATAGTGCCTGCCAGGCTTAGGCCACACTCCCAACACTGCCCCCCCCCCCCCCCCCCCCCCCCTAATCACAGTGTACCCCCCAGCAAAAAGCTAGACTACACACTTATACTACCCATAAGGCAACTAAAGAAGGATTTGAACTCCGGTTACTTTTGTTCAGTCAAGAATCTCCTCGCCGAGTTGCGAGATTTATATTAGTTAATGAGTTTTTCTGATTTCTGACAGTGTAACACGTTCTAGGTGTGGGTTGTAACTGCAACACTCTCCTAGTATCGTCTGCCTCTCTCGAGTTCACACCACCGTGGGAGTTGAGATATGAATATGACACAAAACAAGCCCTGGGCATCGTCTGTACATCACCCCTGCTTCAGCTAGTAATGAGACTGAGCCTGGGCAGCGCGGTACTGTACTTCAGACAGTGTTGACAGTAACATGAGCGGTACTGTACTTCAGACAGTGTTGACAGTAACATGAGAGAGGCGGGCCTGTTTTGTTTTCTTTTACCATGTCTTCAGCTGTAATATGATTAACCCCGAACATATTCAAAGATAAGTAGCGTGTCTTCTCCTGCTTGTTTCAGTGTTCAACTTTAAATACGGACCGTTTAGTGATGGAAAGCCCCGTTATAAGGGTACAAAAGCTACATTCATCACGCTGAGCCTCTTCGGTCAATGAGAAACCGTAATTGAGTAATTTGCAGATAGTGTGTGGGGTATTTACATAAAATTAATAACGTTCATAGAAGTTAATGTTTTAATTTAAATTATATATTTTCTAGATCCCCGAATTATTTCATTACTGCAAAGAATAATTACTGAGGAAAATGCTATGGGCTATCCACTATGATGGGAGGATTCATGATAGACCATATTCGTGAATGTAAAAGGATCTAATTTAATTTAGAGGGGGGAATTATCAATAGCGTAATTACAGTGAGTAGTATTGTCACACATCAGAGTTCAGTGATAAGATATTCATTCATTTATATATTTATATATATACTGTTCACGTTTTCATAGTCAGTTAGTCAGTGGGTGGTCTGAATTAATAATGATCTACGTGTGCCGACATTCACAAAGGCTAGAATTAGGGATGCACCGATCCGACTTTTTCAGTCCCGATACCGATACCTGGGTTTGGGTATCGGCCAATACCGATACGATACTTATTGTCCAATCCCCCCCCCCCCAAAAAGTTAAAAAAAATAAAATGTATCCACGTTTTTTCTTTTTTTTATAAATTTTGTTTTTAAGAATTGTTAAGGATCACAAGTGTGTTTTTGATTTGTTGTAAACAAAGACAGAAAATAAACTTCATTCATTCAATTAATAAACTGTATGCCTCACTGTCACTGTGTGGAAGAGACTGGGATCATTCTTTTGTGCAAGGCAACATCAGGCTTGACTTAAAACATTACTTTCCTAACTTAGTGAAACTAAATGTAACAAATTAACACATAGATATAAATGTACTGGTTATTTCTTATTTTATTTATTATTAAAAAAAATAAATAAAAAAAATAAAATTCGATATATTTTTCTTTTTTACCGATACCCGATCCAGCTATTTTACTGATATCGGCGGCCGATACCGATACCAATATCGGATCGGTGCATCCCTGGCTAGAATGGTAACAAAAATGTTTTAAAGAATTCTTACCGCAGCATCTGGCGCTCTGCCATGGACCCTGTGCTCGTGGTCATGCTGCTGCCGGGCTCATTTCATTAGCTAACGTTAGGTCCATCATCCTCACGTGTTGCACAAACAAACAGATGCTTTTTATTTGTCAACAGGTCAGTCTTGTGGACGTGGTGTTATGAGAGGACAACTCTTGTTCCACATATCCCACACTAGACAAGATTTTCACTCACTTTTCTTGTGTTTGCCATGTATATTGTATCCAGCTAGCAGCTACTAAACTAACCAGTTACATTCAAGGGAGCATGCAGACCCATAGATATATCCATGTGTGCAGACCAGGCAGCTACAAGCTCACACATGGAGGTGTTGTTCATGATAGAACACTCCCATAGTGGCTCAAATAGAACATTGCACTATACGGTTCCACCCTCAATTATTTGAATGATGTTTTTAACAGCAATGCATATTACAATAAAATGATCTATTTTTTTTTTTTTTTTTTATATTTAAAGGTGCTATTGATAACATTCAGCCACTAGATGTCACACTAGAACATCAGCATGTCATGTATCCAATCAGATGCATTCCATGTGGGGAAATGGGAAGTATGGGGGGGGGGGGGGGGGGGGCAATACTTTTATTCCGTTTTTATTTTATTTTACTCTATATACAGATCTATAGCCTTTCATATTTTATTAAATATAATTTTTTAAAGGGACAGTAATGTGAAAGAGGTGATGGGCCTAAAAAGAATACGATAATACAAATCTTCAAAGGAAATACATTGTCGTGTAGCATTGCATGCGGTGTCAAAAATGACGTTTGTTTTATTGGAATATTTGGAGATTTTCTACATGTGGTGTAAAAGACATGCATAAAAACGAATAAATAATGTCCAATTCAAATTTAATAATTCATTGAATCATAAAGAGCATCTATTTATCTACCGAATGAAAATAGCATTCTTTATCTAACTCGTTATTATGGCAGTGAAACAGTCGAGGCCACGGCTCGAGGAGGGAGCCAGTGGATTGACGGCCTTATCTGATGCTGTTGTGATTGTCCACAGGAAACAAGGCAGCAGATGCCAAGTTATCTTGTCATCACAACTTCAAGGAAGGAACACACAGTGAACTACAGGACATCTTCTGTTCTTTTCCCACAGTTTAGATTTGGGATATTAAAAACACATTTCCTTCAAATGCTCTTTGCTAAATGTTGTGCCAACTGAGACCCCCCGGGGATGTATATGGACTATATGGGATAAGCCTGGGGTTAAGTACAGGGATTAGCAAGAGATGAGCTTCATTGCAACAGATTAATATGTTTTGAGTATTTTACACGTCACTTTGTGTGGAAAAAAAACGGCATGTTTTATAATACCTAACACTATATTTATAATATAATAGTAAAATAGTTCAACTCAAGATAGTAGTCTGGAAATCACCAAGGGCCTGTTGCATGATCAGTCCGATTGTATTTGCATTCAAACTAAGACTGATTTATTTTGAGGCTGAACTTGGGTTAAAGTGATATTTCACTTTGAAGATTCATCTACTGTGGGTTCTAGAATAACTTGACCAGAGGACCAACATTATCAGCTACTCTAGTGACCCATTCTATATGCTGTGTTGTAAAATCGACGTCAAGTCAAAATTCTATGTTATGTATCATGAATTCACTAATGAATTCTGTGTTCTGAATAGTAAATTCAGTGTTTTAGATTTTCCATTTAAATTCTATGTTCGGGCGGTCGGGTGGCGTAGCGGAGATTGCGCTCGTCACCAATGCAAGAGGCTGCGGTCTCGACTCCCGGAGTCAGCATTGCCTGCGGCTTGGGCCGATCGTCATACTAACTCGTTTGGCTGAGTTAGCGGGAGGGAAGTCGTGGGTGGTAATCTGGCGTTGTGGACAGCGACGCCTACAGGTCAGGTCTGGGCGCCTGCTCAGCGAAAGGCAGGAAGTGGCGAAGGCAGCGTGACCTCCCACGTGTTACTCTTCACCAATGAGAGTCCTCGCTGCCAGGTGAAAAGAGAGCTGCTGGCTGTCTCCGCATGTGTCGGAGGAAGCATGTGGTAGACTTCAGGGTTCCCTTGTACCGACCAGTAGGGGGAACATGCGCACAACGACCAGGTAGGGGAGGGGGGGAATTGGCATAACGACTAAATTGGGATGGGGAGAAAAACATAGAAAATCAGGCAGAGAAAAAGAGGATAAAAAATATATATATATATATATTTATTTATATATATAAATGTTCACATTTTCTCAATTCTAAATCACATTTTCTAAACTCTGTTTTAATGTTATGGTTGTGTTCTGAATTCCAAATGTAGTGTGCTCTAAATTCTATGGTCTAAAATAAACATTGTGCTTTAAAATGGCAAAAAAACGCCCACGTTCAAAATTCTAAAACCCTGCGTTCTGTGTTCTAAAAATGAGGTGTTCTGAACATGCCTGTACTAATGCTGTAGGGGGCGGCTGGTGAAATCTTCCTGGACACTAAGATTTTAGAATGTATATACATACCAGAATGTATATCCCGGACCGTATTTTATTATTTATTCTATTCTTATTTTTAATATTCCTATTTTAGTCCTATTGACTAGCTAAATGTTTATTGTTGTTCAATGTGAGAGATCTGTAGTGCCGAATTTCCCTCTGGATTATTAACCCTTTCACTGCCGCACTACCAAAACGGTTAACCCTTTCACCGGGACAATTAGGGCTGTCTTAAATACTTCGAAGCTTCGAAGCTTCGTTCGATGGGCATGGGATTCGAATATGAAAATAAAATTCTATTATGTAAAAAAAAAATTGAAAAAAAAGAAAAAAAATTGCTAAATCAACTCTGCCTCACTCTCTTTGTTAATTACAACAATCAATGCTGTTTGTTATTTAAGATGAGGTCGGACTCGGCACTGACAGATTTGTGTTCATTGTGCTGCTTTTATAAAGCCTCAAATGACGGCTTACAATATTTCATGGAAGCAAAGTGTTTAGTTTGTCTAAGATTTTAAAAGGTTTAAACTTTACAGCACTGACAAAGTGCTGTACAAGCCCCAAAAAAATATATAGATATATATATATTAATAATTTTTTTTGTAATTTTTTTTTTTTTTTTTTTACTTTCGAAGCTTCGAATTAAAAGCGAATCTCGGCCGCGAAGCTTCGAATTTCAAAAAAAAATCGAAGGTCAGCCCTAGCAGCAATACACAGAAGGTTAAATGATTTCTATTCTATTCTATTCTATCAGGGGATGGGAATCTTTGGACCGGCACAATTCCCTGAGCACCAACTGTCTATTCTGCTGTGGCACTTCAAAGCACTGCAGGCTGAGAGAGGAGAGGGAGGGAGGGCAACGGGATGACAGTTGGCCTGCGGTTGGCCTGTCAGAGGGAAGGAAGGGATAATTGATGAGGACGGGAGGAAGGGGGTGAGGGTGGGGGGTGAGCAAAAAAAAGAAGACCACGCCAAACGACACCCAGTGCATTATATGTGCAAGTGAAATCCCCTTCAATGATCTTACCTCTCATATTATTTCTAAAATGATAACCTCTACATTAACTCTTTTGCCCCAAGTTGTTCTCCTCCTTGTTTCTCCTTTTTTTAAATGACCTAAATATTAATGAGACATGATCATGCTTCTTAAAATGCTGCTCAAATGATTATCTCAATAGAAGTATGTTTATCTAAGGCAGGGGTCTCAAACTCGCGGCCCGCGGGCCAATTGCGGCCCGCTGGATGATATTTTGCGGCCCCCTACTTGACATCAAAGTAAAAAATAAAATTACATTTTAATTTAAATTTTTTTATTTTAAATTGTTTTAATGTTGTGGGACTTGTACAGCACTTTGTTCAACTTTGTCAGTGCTGTAAAGTTTAAACCTTTTTAAATCTTAGACAAACAAAACACTTTGCTTTCATGAAATATTGTAAGCCGTCATTTGAGGCTTTATAAAAGCAGCACAATGAACACAAATCTGTCAGTGCCGAGTCCGACCTCATCTTAAATAACAAACAGCATTGCTTGTTGTAGTTAACAAAGAGAGGCATAGTTGATTTTGCAAAAGATTTTTTTTTAAATCATATATATATATAACATTTGATGCAGCCCAGCCTCACCCAGACTCTACCTCCAGCGGCCCCCAGGTAAATTGAGTTTGAGACCCCTGATCTAAGGGAAGCCTCCGGATTTCATCTCTGGTTTGTCTCCTAAGAGGCCTTTAGGAGAAGTATATCCCAGATTCAAACAGTCACTATGATATCAGAATGAGAAGATCCAGTTCATCTCATGAGACCAGAAAAATATCACTCGTAGGGTGATTAGTAAATGTCGAATGGATAGATTTTAATTTTTGATGCAGATCGGTATATTTGACTGTAAGTTTGAAAGGTCAATATTAGGCGTAATTGAAAAAAGGCAAAGGCCTACTGAAATCACTGTATGTGACTAGTTTTCTCTAGAGATTGCTCTCATATCTATCAATTCTAAACTAGTCAGTGTTCGGTCAGTCTTTTGGGGGTTATTTTGAGGAGAATGATGATTTGGGGAGTGGCAGGGATCATCATTGAGGAGGCCAGGGGCTCAAGGTTGTGCAAAGTGGGAAGCTACTTTGCTGGGCATCGACTGCTGTAATAATGTTCAGTCAAGCCAACTACCCCTCACCTCACATGTCGTTGGAACATGTGTTGTCGGATTGTGTGCTGTAGCAGAGATGGCTAATTCAAAAGGCTCTTCCTCTCTCCAACTGGGACCATTGTGAAAAGTCAGATGCAACTCTAATAATGGGAATGAATGTCACACATTGTGGGTTTAGATAGATAAAAAAATATATATATATCTTAAGTATATATATTTCTTAGGTCAATACAATTCTAACATTGTGTGATTGAATGCAACTAGCTAACCTCGCTACTTCAATCTAGCTATGATTTACGGGGACAATTTCCTCTAAAATTGAAATTCCAACTCATTCCTTTTGACCCTTGTGTACTGTGGTGTTCAGGTCTGTGGGACCCCTTTTCAATGTTTACTAAAGGATAAATGATACAATAAATAGTTTTTCTAACCTGAGACTCATTAGCCTTGACTCATTTTCTGTGAAGAATATGTAAAACAACAGATTTGCATTGAGTGCTCACTCAGTCACTGTGCACCCTCTCCTACACATTACATAATGTGGAAGTGTGGAAATTGTAGGTGACACCAAAAAGGTTTTCACTGTGTACCTTCACTGTCTGCCTCCACCTTGTTCCATTTATACTTGTCAAGATAAACATGATTTATTCCATGCACGCCTCGATTATAATGGATTCTATTCACATTTTATCGCAAAAAAAAAAACGATAGCACTTTTATTGATGAATGTGATCTAGCAGAGACAAATTGCAAACATTAACCATAGGCCTATACAGTGTCTAGATTCCTTGTAATTGAGATAAAGTTAACATCTGTTATGTATTCTTCTTACGTGAATTGTTATGTGTTTATTGTTTTAAAATCCCAATACTGTTGTGGGTCCACCAGACCCGTGAACATTGGGTGAGGAACAAAAACGCTAACACCACACAAGGGTTAAAAACATAACTCGCTTTTTTACGCTCTAAAATGTCATACCGTTAGTAGGGATGCACCGATCCGACTTTTTCAGTCCCGATACCGATACCTGGGCTTTGGGTATCGGCCGATACAGTCAGAGTAGCGATCCGATACCCATTGTCTGTTTTGTTCTTGTTTTAGTTTTTCGTCGTCTATTCTGGTGTTTTAGCAAATCGTTTTCTTTTCTCTTCACATGTATTATGTCTTGTATTTTCTACTGATGTTTTAAAAATGCTGTGAAGCACTCTGTGCACTCGTGCTGAGAAGGGCGCTATACAAATAAGAGTTTTACTTATTTTACATTGTTCAATTAATAAACTGTGCATGCCTCACTGTGTGGAAGAGACTGGGGTCATTATTTTGTGCAAGGCAACATCAGGCATGACTTAAAACATTACTTTCCTAACTTAGTGAAACAAAATGTAACAAATTAACACATAGATATAAATGTTTTTTATTTTAATATTATAAGAACAATTATTTAAAAAGATTTTTTTACAGATACCCGATCCAGCTATTTTAGTCATATCGGGGCTGATATCCGATATCAACCGGATCGGTTCATCCCTAACCGTTAGCCTGGTCCATCCTTGAAAGGCAGCTTTTCGCCGGACCTGGAGGGCCGGTCTACAACAGCGAATGTCCCTAACTGACTGACTGACTCCCCATTGTTGAAACACACGTGCCGTGCGTGAGTCTCGTGGCCTGGTCCAGTTTAACTAGGCTTTCCTAGTCCCGTTTTCTTTCAAGCATTTCACTAATTGAATCATCGTGCATGACGGAAACACTACCTTTCAATAGCGGTGCACTGACTGTGCACCACTGGGACTTCTGCAGCCGCACCCCGACTCCACTACCACTGATTTTTCTTTTTGATGCAGATTGGTATACTTGACTGTAAGTTTGAAAAGTCAATATTAGACTTAATTGAAAAAAGGCAAAGGCCTACTGCCCTACTGAAATCACTGTATGTGACTAGTTTTCTCTAGAGATTCTAAACTATTCAGTGTTCAGTGAGTGTTTTGGGGGTTATTTTGAGGAGAATGATGATTTGGGGAGTGGGGATCATCATTGAGGAGGCCAGGGGCTCAAGGTTGTGCAAAGTGGGAGGCTACTTTGCTGGGCATCGACGGCTGTAATGTTCAGTCAAGCCAACTACCCCTCACATGTCGTTGGAACATGTGTTGTCGGATTGTGTGCTGTATAGCAGAGATGGCTAATTCGGAGTCGACTCCATGTTGGCCATTTTGTTAACAGCTGCCAACTCGTAATGAGGTCACATTTGTCACAAGCCTGCTTATTGGGTCACCTTGTTTCTGGAAACGGTTGTTTTCACCAGGTTAGCCATTGATTTGCTTTTAAATGAAGGGTGTGTGGGGAGGTCTAAGAGTAGATTCTACTGCACTTCGACTCTCAGAGTCACTAAACCAGGAGTTGTCCCCGTCTCTGTTTAGACTCTGTTGGAGTTGAGCGGTAAATAACTATGTACAGATACCGAGAACATTTTTGTCACTCCATGTTACCTGCTACCTGTTACTGCACAATGTTGTTTTCTTCTTTTGATTCTATTATATGTACCACTGTATTGCACATCGTTGCGGGCAAGACCACCCGCATTTCATTGTATACCTGTATGCCGTGACAATTAAAACTCTTGACTTGACTTGACTCACTTGGGGTCGATTATCACTACTCTTTCACCGGTGGTGAAAACAGTTCCCTGGCTGAGAGACACTGAATGAGCCAGGTTAAAAACAGAGGGCCTTTCACACTAAACGATTGGTCTTTTCCAAATTTCTTGTCACGCCATCTGAAAAATAATGATCGCTGTATCGTAAATTACTCTGATATTAAACATGCACAATACTGCCATCATCTGAGCACAGTTAACTGGATCAGGGTGTACCCCGTCACCAACACACTTGTTCATTGAGTGTGACTCAAAGGTAGCCTCTGTAGTAGCGAGGCGTGTTTTACCTGTTATTTTCTTTCAGCAAACCATTTCACACAACTGCAGTGACCAAGAGCTGCTGCACTCCAGCCTCCCTGACCCCCACACACACACGCAGACAACCAACACTTGAGACCCTATATTCCCCCCAGCCCTGTTTTCTTACTAAATTGGTCCTTCATTGCAGTCCTTCCGCCCTGTCGGTCTACGAGGGAACGAAGGACTGAGAACATTGGACAATGGGCTGAGGGAACAGTGACCCCCCTTGGCCTAACTACTCCCAATCCCAGGACCATTATCATAATTGAGCCATAAAATAATCTTATTGGCCTACAAATAGAGCATGGGCAATATGAAGATATGCCCGTTTAATACACTATTGTCCCACTAATAGACCCAGCAAAGTTTTGTCCGCTGAAGTAAAGTGTTTTTTCATGAATTAAACAATTACTTTAATGTTGGATTTTCAGTTAGCACAAAAATGCAGAATTAGGACAGCTGGCAATGCTAGCAATGCTAATAGTAGGCCTATTCTTAAGCGCTAGCAATATGAAAAGCCTATTATTTAGGAGTGTAACGGTACACAAAAGCCACGGTATACGGTACGTACCTCGGTTTTGAAGTCAAGGTTCGGTACGGGTTTTCGGTACAGTGGGGGAAAGTTTGGCTTTCCATATTCCACTCAGGGGTGATGTAGTGTGCAGTAACTAATTGTACTTATTACATGGCGTTTTAACATTAGCCTAAATGCTTGATTGTGATTGGTCAATAGCGCTCATCAGAGGTCCGTTATTACTCGATAACGGACCTCTGCCGAGCAATAATGACCGCTGTGCGCAGCTGGACCAATCAAGCCCACTGACACACAGATCGCAGTCATGAAAGCTGCTCAGCATATGCACAGCTGCACTCAGTCATCAGTGCAATCAGACCACAGACCTGCCGGCTGCCGAAACAGAACTGCGTCTGCATTTGATCTCATCTTGTCGATGGTGTGAAATGAATTAGGTATATTGTTAGTAAGTTAGCCATGTAATAAGCGGGATAATGTATAGCCTATACTCGGTCATTGTCGCAAAATAATTGACCTTCACTACGTTTAAAACACCTCGGCTGCGCCTCGGTGTTCCAGAACTCCGTGTCGGTCAATTATTTTGCGGCAATGACCTTAGCTCTATACATTATCCCTTACTTGTAGGGCTGTCAATGAATATTCTATATTGAAATTAATAATCGACTTGTAAAAACAAATTTGATTGTGAAAAAAACAGCCCCCGGTGGGCGGTCGTTAGTGGTTAACATACCGTTGTATTAGTTCGGTACACTACACAGCCGTTCGGTACGGTACGGTACACACTGAAACGGTTCGGTACGGATACGTGTACCTTTACACCCCTACTATTATTTGTATTTGACCATAGTAGGCCTAACAGACAAGTATTTCCCCCAAGGAGAAGGTGTCTTAATTGTGATAGTCATGGTTTGGATTTTTTTTATCAACTTTTATATTATCCGTGATGCAGGGTTGACAACGCTATCATCAATTGTCACAATACGTTGTGGAAATCAAACAGGTATGACATAATCTTCAAGGCCTTAACTGGGCAGCTAGCCCTCTTACATGACAAGAAGACCTGTGCCAACCTCACCATCTCTGTACTGGTGACCAAACTTCCTGACCTTTCCAATAGCAGCGCCGTCAACACAGACTCACCCCCATCTTGAGAAGCCATTGGGACGGTCAGATCGGGGTCAAACTTGAGTAATGTATCCCCCAGCTTGGATTTACGTTGATCTTTTTTGCAACAGTCCCCCCAAATGACGGTTTGTTCTCCAGAATGCAAATAAAAACTCAAACAAATAAACAAAAAGAGAATAAAACTACAATAAAACATAAAACCAAATGAAAAGTGTAGCCTGATGCCTGAACTCCAATTTGTTGTTAGTCAATTAGGTTGGAACTCAACTATGGTCTGTATTTACCTGCACATAGACCTTTTACATATCTATACTATACCTATATCTGTACATATCCTACTCTTACTCTAGTTACTAGTTAAGCTGTATGACTAGTTGACTACCATACTGTCTTTACACCTGTACCACTGTACATAGTATACTACAACTCTGTATCTGATGTAGTACTAATATTTTGTACCCAGTTTAATCACCTGTACATTGTATATCACTGTTGCAGTTTACTGTTACATGTGTACTCTGGTTAGATGCCAAACTTCTTTTCATTGTACTGTACTTGTTCTGTATTATGACTATACATTTTAATCTAATCTAAACTAAACTAAAAGGAAATCATGTTGAAATCGAAACCACTTGACATTAGGCTACATGGCACACAAATAGTCCCGTAGTTGGTATTCTAATGATAGCGAATCAGGGATGATCAAATAGATGAGAGACAAGCTCTTGCAGTCCCTGAACACTGGGGGCCTATAGTGCTACTTTATACGTTGCTAGGCAATAGCACTCCTTCTTCTCACACGTGCAAACATGGGATTGGGGACCCACCCATTTGTATTTTATTTGTTTTGTATTTTGTATTGTATTTGTAAATCTGGTATGTCATAAATGTATAGATGTAGCATTACTGTATATCTGTATGTCATGTATGTCATGTTATGATGAATTGAAAATGGGGGACCCTGATGTAAACAAGACGAAAATCTTTCTCTGGTCTGCATCCCCTTAACAATTGTGTGTATTTAGCCGTACTGTATTGTACCCATTCTTCAATCTGTTCATAAAATGTTCAATCAATCAATCAATCAATCAAAGCTCTTGCAGTCCCTAAACACTGGGTCCCTGTAGTGCTACTTATACACGTTGCTAGGCAATAGCACTCCTTCTTCTCACACATGGTTTGGGGACCCACCCACACGACACTGCCATTGTACTCCACAGGTATTATGCTTCACTCTTTGTTGAAAGAATGTCGGGCATGTTAATGATGTCACCCTATACTACACATAGCTGTGTCATAGACTCAAGCAAGCCATACCGGTGAGGTGACTAGCTAAATACAAGCATTAGGATGATAAAAAAAAAAAAAATCCAGATCAAGAGCTCTTACCATTTCATCTGTTTGGCTCCCATTGTGCTGGCTGCACACTCTTATTAACCTCCCATGCAGCCCGGTATGACCTGCATCTGGGTGGTGATGATGCCCCACGATTCTCAGCCAGGAGCAGGACCCCCCTTCTCAGTCATAGACCCCCCGGTTCAGAGCCACCGGGAGCCGGGGAGCAGCCCCTGCCTGGCGGGGCGACCAGAGGAGGAGTCCCCCCTAAAGACCGGGCTACTGTTCGCTCTGAAATAACAGCGTGTTCACTTCAAATCCCCTGCAGCAGCAGCAGAAGCAGCATGTTCCCACAGCAGAAAAGGCTTTTACAATCCTAATCAATTACAACCGGACTCTTCCCTAAAAAATCAGCGAGGAGAGGAGAGAGGATCTGTCGGTGTTTAGCTCCACCACCGTCGGCTGAGTTCTGCCTGGTTTCTCATCGCACTACTCGCCCACACCACCACCAGCCCTCCATTCAGCAGCACAATGTTATTGTTCCTTGTTGTTGTGGAGGAGAACTGATGCAGCTCTTGTGCATCTCTTCGCCCCTTTTCCTGCCTCTATTCCTCCCTCACTCTCCCTCCCTCCCTCTCTCTCTTCTCCTCCGTCGCACTGGCTTTTCAGCAATCCTTCTTTCTCTCAGTGCGCGTGGATGTCAGACATGTCTGGGTCTGGGTGTGTGTGTGTGTATGCTTACCCTCCCCCTCCCACTCTCTCTCTCTCTCCTCCTTCCTTTCCCCCCTTTCACAAGGAGGAGGAGGAGGAGGGGGGGACTCTCTATTTCTGTGTGTGTCTGTGAGAAAGAGAGAGAGGGGGGAGAGAGAGAGCGAGACTGTACAGTAACTGTGCATAATAGCCTAACCGTGGGGATACGGTTCATGGAAATGGAAGCTATTCAAGCCCTGTGTGGTATTATAGCCTATAGCCATTTTTGTTTTTCACTAAATCATAGGCTTGAGGTAAAGTCATAGAGGCCAGGGGTGCCCCGCCAGACAAGCTGAGACATGCAGGAGAGAATATATTCCCAGAGAGAGGGAGGGAGGGAGGTATGGAATAACAAAAAGCTTTTGTGTGTGACATGGAAGTGTTATTTGGGGAAGATACTTTGGACCAAGCAGCCTATCATATCATATATATATGCCTCTGGCTCTGTTAGAGAAAGTACTGGTGTTATTATTAACAAGAATGTGTTCAGCATCAGTGAACAATAGCTGCTTTCTCAGCGTAGTACCAGCCTGCCTGGATACAATATGACAGTGTCTTGAAACACGTATGAGCCGGGCAGCACGTGGAGGGACTCGGGTCGGTGATTTGAAGGTAGAATCATCAGATGTTGTGTTTGTGTACAACAGGCCCAGTTTATTTTGGGACAGTCCTGAAGCTGTGTGTATCCTGGCTAGCGTCCCAACAGGCTTCCCTGGTGCTAGACTCTTCACTCTGCCAACTATGGGTCACAGGGGGGTCTGTTTATGATGGATCCCCCAAATGTATATTAATTAAGATTAGCTTTGGTTCAAAGTTTGTTTTTATTTGTCACATATAAACGTACATGTACTTCACAGTGAAATGCTTTGTTCTGTATGAGCCCCTGAGAATGTGCTTCATACAGTAAAAAAAAAAGTAAAGGAGGAATAACACTATAGTATACTATATATAGACTAAGGTTAGTACAACCTAAGTACAATCTAAGTACAGTGAAAGACAATGAGGTACAAATGCAGACTTAATGAGGTACACACTTTTAAGGCAAGGTACAAGATACAAGAGTTTTATTTGTCACGGCATACAGGTATACAGTGAAATGCGGGGGGTCTCGCCCGCAACAATGTGCAAATACAAGTAATAATATAAGAGCCCAACCAATAGTGCGACATAGTGCAATAAACAAGTAAACAAAGTAGGCATATCGGTATCTGTACATGAGCTATTTACAGAGCTATTTACGATCTCAAGCTATACTATTCTTAAAGTGACCTTTCCTTCTGTAAAGTGTCCATAGTGTGAGCGTGTGCAGCATGAGTGTGTGTGTGCTCATGTTAAAGTGGCTGCTAGTGTGTGAGCGTGTACAGTGTGTGTGTTGTGTGTGTGCTCATGTGTGCTTGTGTGTGGAGAGTTCAGTGTTCAAGGCTCTGATGGCCTGGGGGAAGAAGCTGAGCCTTCTGAGTCTCTCTGTACTGGCCATGAGACTCCGGTAGCGCTTGCCTGGCCGCAGCAGTGCAAAGAGGCAGTTGTTTGGGTGTCTTTGGTTATTCTCTTAGCCTTGCCCCTGCAACGCTTGGTATAGATGTCCTGGAGAGTGGGAAGCCCACCTCCAATTGTGCGTTCGGCTGAACGGGCCACTCTCTGTAGTCTGCTGCGGTCGTGTGCGGTGCTATTCCCAAACCAGGAGGTGATGTTACCAGTCAGGATGCTCTCTATTGTGCATGAGTAGAAGTTCTTATTAAGGATCTTCTGCCTCATTTTTAACTTCCTTAGGCGCCTAAGGAAGTAGAGGCGCTGCCGTGCCTTCTTTATTACACTGTCGATGTGTGTGGTCCATGTCAAGTCCTCGGATATGTGGACTCTGAGGTACTTAAAACTGTTCACTCTCTCGACTGGTGCCCCGTCGATGCTGAGGGGGCTGTAGTCCCTAGCCCCCGACCTAAAATCCACAATCATCTCAATGGTCCCCAGAGAGACATTTAATAGCCTACACTCAGTAGTACTAATTTGTATATTTTGTACTCAGTATAATCATCTGTACATTGTATATTGCTGTTGCACTTTTTTTAGTTGTACTGTACTTGTGCTGTATAATGACAATACATTTTAAATGTAAAGAATAGTAAAGAATAACCTACTAATCTTATTGTCTTACTGTGTTGTTGTTGTATCATTTTGTTACTGTGTCCTTTGCTTTTAAATATTTTTTTTAAGTACTCTGATCTATTTAAATTTGTATTGCTGCCTATATTTACCTAATGTTTTTTATCTCTGTTTTGGTACTCTTGTTTTTTTTTATCTATTTTTAGTGCTGCTAATAGTTTTTAATATGCTCCCCCTGTACAGCACTTTGTGCCCCTGTGGCTGTTAAAGCGCTTTATAAATAAAGTTGGATTGGATTGGATTGGATTTTAATCTAATCTAATCTACGAGTCTCACAATGAAAACGAGAGCCAACCCCTGGCATGGACAATCTGCTACTAAATCACCAGTAGGAAACACAAGAACTTGTTGAATGTGCATGCTTGAGATACATGTATAAAGGAAGAACAGAGTATGTTCAAAGCAATACATTTTTGCAAGAGCCAGGAGTGTGGCATTTGTTGTCCATTCCGGTCTGTCAAACTTAGCTGAAACCATTAAGTAGCTAATTGACAGCTCCTGCTGTGGTTGCACCCCTTTGTCCTTGAAGCCTGCTGGCCACAATGTGTAAACAGTAAACACTAAATATTACAATTAGATAGTTCCGGACGCAGTTGCTTATTTTGATGGGGGTCATTTATTGTCAGTACAAATCAGAAAAACCTTTAAAAGGTCAAGTTAATTTAATTAAATTTCACTATTTCACACTATTATTGTTTTTGTTGTTTTGATTGACTAAAAACCTCATTCAGCCGATTCAACTAACACAAGATTCATTGTAAACAAACAGTGCAAGATCTTCTCTGGCTTGCAAGGCTGATTCAACCATAGATCAGCCTCTGATTCAAAGTTGTAGCAGACCTCAACCAAAGAGACTTGAGAAGTGACAATATGTAATGTTTCTAATCATTCATCCTGGAGCATGTACAGAACAAATTGAAACCACCGGCGCTTCGATGATTGATTGATTGATTGATTGATTGATTGATTGATTGATTGATTGAAAACTTTATTAACAGATTGCAGAATGGGTACAATACAGTACAGCTCAATACACACAATTGTTAAGGGGATGCAGACCAGAGAAAGACTTTCGTCTTGTTTACATCAGGGTCCCCCATTTTCAATTCATCAGGACATATATGACATACATGACATACAGATAGTCAGTACTGCTACATCTATACATTTATGACATACCAGATTTGCAAATACAGTACTGTTTGTGATACAGAAGGAGTCAAGAAAAGGGAGTATATACATTTGACGTAGAAACTGTACATTGGAGGAGGTTGGGTGGGGTTGTGTGGGGGGGGTTGGGTACATTGGGATATTGACAACCATACTGGGTAATTTACACTGGAGGTGGTTGGGGGGGGGGGGGGGGGGGACACTGTATAAACAAGCAAAACTGTACATTGAGGGGGGGGGGGAGACACTGTACAAACAAGCAAAATTGTACATTGGACTATTAACAAAACCATACTAGGTAAATTACTGTACATTGGAGGGGGTTGGGTTAGGACATTTACAGGGGCCAGTTTTGAATTGCAGTCTCCCGTAGGTGTCCCTTGAGAGTGGTTTTGAAAGTGGGTAGTGATCCACATTCCTTTACAGCTTTGGGTAGGGCGTTCCACATTGATGTGGCATAATTGCGAAACGTGTTTAGTCCCTTATTGCACCACTTACTGTCACTGCTACAGCCTCAGATGGTCTGGTGTGACCGGCTCGGTCTGCCTTCACATGATACCAGATGCCTAAGAACAAACGCAAAACAAAAGCACAGAATGCCGGGAATTTTTTTTGCAACAATGGAAAACAAATATGCAGCCACATCAACCACCAAGAAACCAATCATTCGCTCTGCAGAAAGCACACACATGTATCCAACCTACCAAGGTCAGCCCACATCACCCCACTTCTAACTCCTAACTCCTACACACCCTCACAGACCCCCAGAGCGTCTGCATCTTCCAGTGCCTGAGACCCACTCCACTTCAGGCTCCTATACATTTACATTTAGTCATTTAGCTGATGCTTTTATCAAAAGCGACTTACAAGTTCTGTACGACAGGTCATCAGGAAGGGCACAACTCTAATCAGCTGAGTAACAATGTTCATCAAAGTGTTGAGTGCTACAGTGTAGGTTAGTATATTAGAACAAGTGCATGACAGTAAGGTTAGTTAGGGTTAGATTTTTTTTATTTTTTTTATTGATCTTTTTCCCCCTCCATTTTCCTCCAATTTTCTCCCATCCCAATGTTAGTCGTATGCCAATTCCCAATCCCTTCCTGGTCGCTGCGCACTTACCCCCCACAGTCAGATCATCTGGGAGAGTGGAGGCTATCACGTGCTTCCTCCAACACACGTCCAGCCAATCAACCGCTTCTTTTCACCTGGCAGTGCGGATCCTCCCTGAGAGGGCGTAGCGTGTGGAAGGATCACACTATCCCACTCAGGTCCTATCCGCGCTTAGCAGGCGCCCCGACCGAACTGTAGGAGTCGCTGTTTACAACGACCCGGACCCACCCCGCCAGCTTCTCCCACCCTCTAATACAGCCAATTGTATTAGTGTGAACGGCCAGCCAAGCTGGTGACAACCCCGGAGCTGTGAGCTGGATTCGAACAGGCGAATCCAGCTCACAGCTCCGGGGTTGGTGACGAACGCAATCTCCGCTACGCCACCTAACCGCCCGGGTTAGATTTATTTTTGAAAAAAAAATCCATTTCAGATAATGGTTGAAGAAGTGCGTCTTTAGTCAACGGCGAAATATTGGACGGGTTTTGGTTGTCCTAACTGTGGTGGGCAGTTCGTTCCACCATTGTGGGGCAAGGACTGAGAATAGGTGATTTCTCCTTGATGACCCTCCCGGAGCTCGGATAGGAGTGGGTCTGAGACGGCCAGAAGTTGCAGAGCGTAGGGGTCTTGAGGGTGTGTAGTTAGAGACCATTGACCGGAGGTAGGCGGGAACGGTTCCCTTTGCCACACGGTATGCCAGGTCGAGGGCCTTGAAGCGGATTCGCCAGTGCAGGTCCCTAAGAAGTGGGGTGACGTCATGGGCTGACTTCGGTAGGTTTGAGATCAGGCTGGCCACTGCAAATATGCAGCCTAGGGGGGGTCATTGATTGATTGATTGATTTGATTTATGGATCCAAAGACACAACAAATCCAAGGGATAACATGCAAAAGTGACAACACTGTTTTCCAGCATGGTCCCCGATGTTCTGACTAAAGGAAGGACATAATACAAATAACATATAAAACAACACATAAAGCAAAAGACCAATACAACAAATCCATATATTCTACATATCTAAAAACAAGTCAATATCATCCTGACCAAATACCATAAAATAGCGCATTTCTTATACCATCATTAAAACAACAATACAAGTATGACCTGACAGGCAGCTATCCGGCCACTTTACCCCAGAGATATGAGCGAACCTGACCTTTAAATATTCCTCTAACACCTGACAGTTTTATCCTAAGTGGAAGGCTGTTCCACATTGAGATACCGGTGTAGAAAAATGAGCTCTGAGCAGGGCGGCTGAGTGGCGCAGTGGGCAAGGCGCTCGCCACTGACGCAGGATACGCTGGAATCGAGCCCAGCTCTCTGCGTTGCTACCGGCTTGGCCGGCCGTCATACTAACACAATTGGCAAGTGTTAGAGGGTGGGAAAGCCGGTGGGTGGGGATTGGACGTTGTGGACAGCGACTCCTACAGGTCGGTTGGGTGACGCCGGTGCGGCGGAAACAGGAAGTAGCGGGGGCAGCGTGAGCCTCCCACGCGTTACTCCTCGCAACTGAGAGTTCGAGCTGCTGTGGTGAAAAGATGCGACAGGCTGCCTCCTCGTGTACCGGAGGGGACACGTGATGCAAGGCCTCACTACAGCCGACCAGTGGGAGGCATAGTCTAGCAACGTTCAAGACAGGGGAGGGAAGAATTGGATAATACAAAATTGGGATGGGAGAAAAATAGAAAATAAGGAGAAAAGGTGGATAAAAAAAAGAAAAATTAGCTCTGAGCCATACTCTTGACCCGAGGCACCTTACAAGAGCGAACACTGGCCCTGGTATTGTGTCCATGCTGCGTATGTACCATATTGATCTGATACTTCAGATAGCTTGGGGCTGTACCATTTACTATGTTGAACATGTGGTTCAGTTTCACCTGTTCAACCCTGAGGTGCCCTTCCTACATGCGTTCTGGGAGGCACACCTAGTATGTACCGAATACCGGCGGTAGTATTGTTTTGCATCACCTGAAGTTTATTTTTTTATTTATTTAGTCGACAGACCACTGGACCATGCTGCGCTCGCATAGTCAAAATGACATTGAAGCAAGGAGGACACTAACAGCTTTTTAACAGCTAGTTAAAAAAGCCTGGTATTCCGATACAGGAACTTGAGTTTACCTGCACTGCACACACAGTGCACACTAGGATAAAATGTTGGCAGCACTATTCTCACATGAGAGAGATTGCTCTAGTGTAAGTCCTAGGTACTTGACACTAGTTGTCCCTAGTTGAAACGAAGCAGGCTATTCTCTGTCCTCGCTCCACCCACGGTGGTGGAACAACCTTCCCACCGCAGTCAGGACAGCTGAAACATGCCCAATCTTCCGCCGTCAACTAAAGACACACATTTTCAATCAATATTTGTTTCAAGTTTCTTTAATAGTTGTCATACAGAAGTACAGAATACTTTTATACAAAATGCTTCTTACTGTTACGCTCCAGAGACTGTGCAAGACAAGATAAGTATGAAATAAAATAACATAGTATAGCATGTAAATTAGAAGTAAAAAATTAGGTCACAGTGTTCAGTATAGACATATGTACAATGTTCGATGCAGAATAGACGTAACTGAGTTACCATATAATATACAATACTATGCAGTGTACTAATATACAATACTATATAGTGCAAGGCAGAAATGGGATGGGGTGCAATTTAGGTAAAATGTACAGTAGGTGTACGAGTTGTAGTGCAAATCCTTTATCAATAAATATAAAGTGTGTTTGTGTGATCTAAAGTGTGGAGAGTGGGTGCTGCAGTGTGTTGTTTGTTTAAGTGAGTGTGTGCGTGTGGGTGTGTGTGCTGTGTGCATTTGATGGTTGTTGCATAGTGTTTATTGTTCGTTTAGCAGCCTGATGGCCTGGGGATAGAAGCTTCTTCTGAGTCTTTCTGTGCTCGCCTTAAGACTCCGGTATCGCTTGCCTGACCGCAGCAGTTCAAAGAGGCAGTTGTTCGGGTGGCTGGAGTCCTTGATGATTCTCTTAGCCTTCCCCCTGCACCGCTTGTTGTAAATGTTCTGGAGGGTGGGAAGCCCCCCTCCAATTGTGCGTTCGGCTGAACGTGTCACTCTTTGTAGTCTGCTAATTTGCGTGTGTCGTGTGTGTGTGTGTGTGTGTTTTGTGTGTGTGTGTGTGTTTTGTGCGTGTGTGTGTGTGTGTGTGTGTGTGTGTGTGTGTGTGTGTGTGTGTGTGTGTGTGTGTGTGTGTGTGTGTGTGTGTGTGTGTGTGTGTGTGTGTGTGTGTGTGTGTGTGTGTGTGTGTGTGTGTGTGTTCATGTGTGCTTGTGTGTGGAGAGATCAGTGTTCAGTGTTCTGATGGCCTGGGGGAAGAAGCTGAGTCGTAAGTCTCTCTGGTCTTGCTGCATGTATGCGGAGGCGCTTGCCTGACGGCGGCAGCTTGAACAGTCTATTGTTGGGGCTATAAGTATAGGTAAGTATGCTCTTATTGCAATACTCAGAAGTCATGGTAAGTATAGGTAAGTATAATTATAGAATAGAATAGAATAGAAATACTTTAATCATCCCGAGGGAAATTTGGCACCACAAATCGCTCACAGTAAATAGTAAACATTTAGGTAGACAAAACAAAAGTCACGAATAAGAATTAAAATAAGCCTAAGAATAAAATACAGTCTGGGATATACATTTCCTATGTTACATTCTAATATAAAATATACAGTAAAAATATACAGAACTATACAGTAAGTGTAAAATTTTACTATGTTTGGTTTAAAAGTAAAAGTCAGTACTGTCACCCTGTGCTCATTGATGCAGTGAGGCACAGTGATGCATTGTAAAGCCTGATGGCTGTACTTATTGCAATGCTTAGAGATCATGGTAAGTATATAGGTATATACTTATTGCAATGCTTAGAGATCATGGTAAGTATATAGGTATATTCTTATTGCAATGCTTAGAGGTCATGGTAAGTATAGGTAGGTATATTCTTATTGCAATGCTTAGAGGTCATGGTAAGTATAGGTAGGTATATTCTTATTGCAATGCTTAGAGGTCATGGTAAGTATATGTAGGTATATTCTTATTGCAATGCTTAGAAGTCATTCTGAACATCTCAGACATAGATCTCTATATTGACGCAGCCCCCTCCTTAGGATACGGGGGGGGGGAGGACTCTGCAAGCAGGTGGTTTGCAGCACTGTGGTTCCCCAATTTCTCCAAGCTCCCCCAGAGCGTTGCATCACCAGCGCTCCACAAAATATACCCGGTAGTGATGGCTGCGCTGCCTGCGCATCATGGTCACAACAATCTGCGGCTGTGTTCTCCCCTGTATATACAGTACATTTATAACAACCGGTGCATCAGCAAGGCCCGGAGGATTGTAAAGGACCCCAGCCATCCCAACAACAGTCTGTTCCAAGTAACTGCTGCCTTCCAGAGGAGGCGTTACCGCAGCCTCAGAGCCAGGTCCAGCAGGCTCAAGGACACATTCTACCACCAAGCCATCAGACTCATGAACAATACCTAAACAATTATGATTTTACCCTGTGTTTTTATGTATGTAGTATTTTAAGTATTTTTCTGCACGGTAGGCCTGTGTACATTTTATTTTACTGTTGCACTTTTTATATCACCACTCTCAGCACTGTCACTGTTTCTTAAATCATTATTATGCTGGTTTTTATTGTGTTTTCTTTCGTATGTATTCTATTGTGTATTCTATTGACTGCTGTAGGTCGAGGGGGCGAGACCTAATAATTTAGCTCTTTTTGTCTGTAAATGTGACAAGATGTAACAATAAAACTGAATCTGAATCTACCCTGTTCTGAATCTTGACTGTTCTGTTCTTATGCCCTGCAAGGTGACCTTGGGTGTTTTGAAAGGCGCCTCCAAATAAAATGTATTATTATTAGGGATGTCCGATATTATCGGCCTACCGATATTATCGGCCGATATCGGCATTAAAATGTGATATCGGAAAATATCTGTATCGTTTTTTCTTTTCTTTTTTTTACATTTCTATAACCTTTATTTACCCAGGCAAGCAAGTGAGAACAAATTCTGATTTTATTTATTGTCAAAAGTATGCATAATGTTGTGTTAATTCCACAACAAGAGATATGTAATGTTAATGACCTGAAATTATTCCATTTTGGGGGGGGGGGGGGGGGGGGGGGGGGGACCCTGCATATATCGGTATCGGTTGATATCGGTATCGGAAATTAAGAGTTGGACAATATCGGTATATCTGTATCGGTAAAAAAGCCAATATCGAGCATCCCTAATTATTACCCTCATTCATTCCGACAATCATTAATACCGATCCGTCCCGGAACCATTCACATCTCCCCCTTCATCCTCCCTCTAACCTGCATGGCTATCCCACAAACACCAATTTATCCTCCCTACAGCCCACTTCCCCCCGGCCACTCCAACTCCATTTCTGACGCTTCAATTCCATAAATTCTCCACCTTGGCCCCCCACGTGGCCCGGAACCCGAATCCAGTACCACCACCACGTTCTCTCCTCGTCTTCGAGTAAAGCCCTTTCTCCTGTCATTCTATAATATATATATATCCTCAACGGTTTAACCCATAGCACCCTCAGCTCGTACTGTACTATGGCCTGTAAGGCATTCCACTTCCCTCTCTCCCTGTCCTTCGACCTTCCCGCCATCACCTCCTTCATCACCTTCTCCCACAATTCCCTGCACGTACACAGTACACCACCCTCCTATCTCAACGGGATCCATTTCATGTTTAAATTAATCCACGGTTCCCTTTGCCTGCCCTCTCTCACTCCCAGACATCCCTCCTCCTGTGAGACATGCAGAGGAAGCAACACTCCTCACCGCATGTACCTGTATCTCGTTCCTTCGCCCCCTTCTCCCCCCACACCAACTTCCTGTTAGAAGCTATGTAAATGTAAATGGTAAATGGTGCATTTATATAGCAGCTTTTATCCAAAGTGCTTTCCAATTTGTTCCTCACATTCACTCACACATTCACACACCGACGGTGGAGGCAACCATGCAAGGTGCCAACCTGCTCATCGGAAGCAATTAGGGGTTAAGTGTCTTGCTCAAGGACACTCCGACACGCTGTCGGGAGGAGCGGGAATCGAACTGGGAACCTTCTGATTACCAGACGACCACTCTACCTCCTGAACCACTATGTTCATCCTATAGCCTTCTCCGGCTTCCTTCGCTGTTCTGTATTCACTACCTTGTCTTGTGGGTTTCAACCCATCAGGCCACCCCCTGCACACGTGACCTCTCCTTTTCGGATGCATCTCCAATCAAATGCACTATTAAATACGGTAAAACCGACCAATGAGATCATTCTCAACCCTGTCCAACATCGTTAACGTTCCTTCCCAGCTCAATCACTTTAGCATGATTTGCTTGTGTTAATCGCATTAACGCATATTGAAAAATAAGTAGCAAAATGTGCCTGTAGGGGCTGCGGTCATAAAGGAATGCATAAAAAAAAATGGTTAGGGAAAGTAATCATCACAAGTACTTATCGGTCACAGGAGTCTTCAATAACGTTAAACGGTAATTCATATTATGAATACATTTGTTTTGTGGTGTAACAATATCTTCGTTTGGCAGGCAGCTCCTCTGGACGTTACTTAGTCCTTTTAGCTCCGCTGAATAGAAAAATCTGTTTGGAAAACGTTGTACTATGAAATAAGACATTCAGTCAATTATTCGTCAGCCATTTTAACGGCATACATGCAAAGTGACCGTTCAGTCTCTCACCAAGATATTGTGATTGCAAGAACTTATGCAAATTCAACCAAACCCCACAATATTTGTGACAGTAAGTTGCATAAAATGATAAACTGGTTACGCTGCTTTTCTGGTTCTCATGGCCAGTTAAAGAGATAGTCATACCAGCGGCCATCAGGCTCCACAACAGTGGGCAGGGACCGCTGCCAGACATCCAACTATTAGGAACTTCCATCACTGAGTGTGTCTGACTTATGCATACTGCACCTTATGGGTATACTATACTTACTTCATCAGAGCATATATTTAGCATTTTTAGATTATATATTAGATTATATATATATTGCAACTATATTTATTGTAGGGCAAATATAACTGAGAGGGCATACTGTACATACCCTCACCTTTTTACACTGCTTACTTGCCCATATGCGCATGTCCAGAGTTAATTATACTGTTATATTGTTTACACTGCCTTTATTTTATTTGTATTTTACTTGTCCACTGTACTATAATTCTATTACCTGTACCATGTCTTCTACTACCTGTAGCTCCCCTACCTCCATTCTGCTATGATGCCTGAATTTCCCCAAGGGGATCAATAAAGGAATATCTTATCTTAGTTGTGATTTTTAGAACCCTAGCTCTATTTCCAACTCGCCAATGAGGATGTTGATCGGTAGAGTCCTTTCTCAGCACAATCCATGCAGTTCCTCATACTAGCTCCAGCTAGTTAGCTGCAAACTAAGCCAATGGGGTCAGGCTCCTGTCTGTAGTTGCTGACAGAGGCTAACTGAAATCTCCTTTATGTGCACTGCAGAGTAAATTTCAGTTAGCTTCCGTCAGCTTGTGCAGACAGGAGCTTGACCCCATGCATTCATTTGTGGCCAACTAGCCGGAGCTAATAGACCTCTCACGGGTGATGTGTTTTCTGGCTTCTCCCGAGTCTCCAGTCTTTGCTGCAGCAATAGGGAAATGAATGGGCTATTAATAGATCGATCTTAGCGTCGTCTGTGGTCCGTGCAGCTGTGGTCTTATGGACAAAGCCTTCTGATATACATTTCTCTGTCTCTGATAAGGCAGGGGATTTAGAATTTTTAAGCTGCAGTTTTAAAAAAGGAAAACTTGTTAGCCAAAACTAGCTTAGCATTGCAGATCAGTGCAGTGTATTCCCTGCAACATCCAGTCAATTAAGGTGAGCAATTTGGCTTTTAGAAATTGGAATGTTAACAAAACATGAAATCCTTTGGTGACACGTTTCCCATTAACCCCACATGCAGTATCAAGGACAAAATTACTGGTAAAAAGTAAAGGAATTGAAGGTCTGGTAATTTCTGCCATAGGTGGGGAACCCCCCCCCCCCCCCCCTCCTAATGTACAGTTCCCTCCCCCTCGTATGTATATATTTACTGTTAGGATCTGTTTAACAGTACTGTCTATCTGTATGTCATCATGTGTCATAAATGCCATGATTAGATTAGATGATTAGATTCGATTTTTATATCTGTATATATCTGTATGTTGTGTACATCATAAATGTCATTATGAATTGAAAATGGGGGACTCTGATGATGTAAACAATACGAAAGTCTTTCTCTGGTCTGCATCCCCTTAACAATTGTGTGTATTGAGCTGTACTGTACCCATTCTGCAATCTGTTCATTAAAGTGTTCAATCAATTCAATCAATCAATCAAAATGCACCAGGGCATCATCATGACGGGATCATCCCTATGTTCCCCGGGTCCTATGTTCCCCGGGTTCAATGTTCCCCGCTTTGATTGATTAATAGATTGCAATTTTTATTAATTTTTATTATTTTATTAATTATTAATGTCCGCCTTGTTTCGAACGGTTAAGCTTAGGCCCTCTTTCGAACTGGTTAAGGTTAGAGTTTGGAATCAGGGCTGGTGGTCTAAAATGTTCAATCAATCAATCAATCAAAGCGGGGAACATAGAACCCGGGGAACATAGGACCCGGGGAACGTGTGAGAGGTCTACATGTAGACTACAGAATGGATTGTGCTGAAAAAGATTCCAAAACATCAAGGGTAAATAGAAAATATGGCAAGGGTCAGATTACAAAATCTGAACTATCCCTTTAATGTTACCTCAACATTGTAGCAACAAGGAATGCTATTTTAAATAAGTTTTACACAATATTCACAGTTTTCCTGCAATAAAACACAGACAACTTCATAAATTGAAATGACAATCAGAAACAACTGGTAAATTATGGTGGGTCTAACATTCAAGAATGTACATATGAGTAGGAATGACCTTTCTATCTATTTTGAGTTGCTACAGTAATGCTGACATTTCATTTCTCGCTGCAAGGCGATCTACGGACGTTAGGATTGTTGACTTGTGTTGAGTGGAGTTTACTACCGGTGCTTAGAAGCCAGACCACCGTGTTACATGGAGCTTGTGAGGGGTTGGGGGAAAAAAAGTGCATGGATGAATGTTGATTAGAGCCTTGAATCAAGCAAGGCTCTAATCAACATTCATTGATTATGAATTTCATTTCATGAATTCATTAATTTATGCAAATGACATGTCGTCAGCTTGTGACTGCAACTTGTTCCTGTTTGCGGACGACTCAGCCCTGCTGGTCTCTGACAAGAACAAATTACAGGTTGAAAAAACCCTCAGCTCAGAACTAAGCAAAATCTGCATATGGCTCGCTGATAACAAACTATCATTACACATGGGCAAAACAGAGTCCATTCTCTTCGGTTCAAATAACAAACTCAGCAAGACCGACGGCTTCTCAGTTACAGTGGGTGACAATATTGTCACAAGGAAAGAAGATATTACCTACCTGGGTTCCATCCTAGAGGCAAATCTTTCCTGTGACAAAATGGCATCCAATGTAATAAAAAAAGTCAACCAACGAACTCGTTTCTTGTACCGGATCTCCTCACTGGTAAACAAGAATACCCTGAAGACTCTAGCAGGAGCACTCATTCAAGGGTACTACGACTATGCTTGCACCTCATGGTACCAAAGCACCTCAAAGGCGCTAAAAACAAAATTACAAACATCTCAAAACAAACTGGTCAGACTACTGCTTGACCTTACTCCTAGAACCCACCTCACCCCTGCCCACTTTGACAACCTAGGATGGCTTAGAGTAGACGACAGAGTACAGCAACTTGCAATGGGCCTGGTCTACAAGATACACTACACGACCAAGGTACCCATGTACATGACTAAATACTTCCCAAAGGTCAGTGAATACCACGATCACAACACCAGAGGGAGCTCCACAAATCATGTTAAACCCAGATTCGGCTCAAACAAGGGACTAAACACGTTTCGCAATTATGCCACATCAATGTGGAACGCCCTACCCAAAGCTGTAAAGGAATGTGAATCACTACCCACTTTCAAAAACACTCTCAAAAAACACCTAAGGGAGACTGCAACTCGAAACTGGCCCCTGTAAATGTCCGAACACAACCCCCGCCAATTTTCCCCAATACCAAGATGGCGGCGTTCTCGTGACGTCAGAGTGTCTTCGAGAATGTTGATTAGAGAGCCTTGATGTAAGTGGCAAGGCTCTAATCAACATTCATTAGTCTCCTCCATGAGCACAATGGAACGCGGAAGTGCAGATTCGACGAAAGCGTCATGGACCCCGTGGGCGGAGTAACGTAAAGGAGGTGGAAGTGAAGCAAAAAGCTTTCAGCTGTTGGCAGTTTTTGTGTTTTGATTTTTGACGCGAACGGCTAACAACCAGCCCCGCCATCAACCAGAAGAAGAAACAATAACAGTGTAAGCCAGGACATTTACCAAAATTAGCTTTCATAGTGTGCTAATTAAACCAATTCGGCACCAGGGTGTTTCTACCGGCGCGACGACGCCACGTTACTCCGCTGTCTCGAGTGGAGGACGGCTAACGTTAGCTATAAGGTTTACTAGTATAAACATTAGCGAGACGTTTTAATAACCGCACTAGTTTAGCCAAATGGGTGGCGAATCGGTGATGTTTTGTTGGTTAGAGATGGTGAAAACGTGTGTCTGTATACAATAACATTGATCTAAATATAGCACTACGACGACATCACCCAACAACTGTCTTGTTGGCTGGCTCAGGTTTCTGGTCGTTTCAGACATTGATTGATTGAAAATGTTATTAACATATTGCAGAATGGGTACAATACAGTACAGCTCAATACACACAATTGTTAAGGGGATGCAGACCAGAGAAAGACTTTGGTCTTGTTTACATCAGGGTCCCCCATTTTCTATTCATCATAACATACATGACATACAGATAGACAGTACTGCTACATCTAGACATGTATGACATACCAGATTTACAAATACAGTACTGTTTGTGATCCAAAAAGGGTCTAAAAATGAGGGTATACATTTGAGGGGGAAGAAACTGTACATTGGTGGGGGTTGGGTAGGGGGCGGTGTGTGTAGGGGCCAGGGGTGTGTATAGGGGCCAGGGGTGTGTAGTGTCTAGCTGGCTCAGGTTTCTGGTCGTTTCAGACAGATATATATATCTTTATGGTTTCAGATGTTGGCCATTATTTCCACAGCACTCGTGTGCCAAGTTCAGTAGAAGCAAAGCGTTTCCTCGCCAATTCATTAGGAACTAAAAATGTCAGTATTTTTGGGGGGGAGAGGGCTTTGGACTGTACCTGCCCGTGGTGAGTTTTTTGGAGAAAATTGGAATGGATTAATAAGTGCTTCCAGGAATGTGTTTATTGTAACTTTTAAGTAAAATGATCCACAACAACCCTGTAGCAAAGGTAGCTAATATAACATTTACTGTAGCAGAGTTGTGTCCACACGGAATCGGATATTATCGAAAAGAAGTAATTCACTATTTTGAAAACGTTGGCGTTAACGTTAACGTTACGCGGGTATGTTTGTGGCTGTTTGTCTTGGTACGACTGGCTCTAACGTGAACCTATATTCCAATACAGGAAGCTGCAGATCTGCCATCATGTCGAAGATGCCAATGGGCAAGGTCTTGTTCAGGAATGTAGTCCGACACACAAACGCCCACAACAAGGTAGGTGTGTGTGACACAGAAACACACATTGTCTCTTTGTACTTACTTTTTTCTTTTTATTATTGCAACACCATCATCTTATAAAAGAAGCAGTGAAGCCAGACCAGCACTCTCAGGTTCAAAATTTAATGGCAGCCTGAAACAAACATGTTTCGGAAATATGTATTCCTTCTTCAGTGTTATATGGCAGCCTGAAACAAACATGTTTCGGAAATATGTATTCCTTAACACTGAAGAAGGAATACATATTTCCGAAACATGTTTGTTTCAGGCTGCCATATAACACTGAAGAAGGAATACATATTTCCGAAACATGTTTGTTTCAGGCTGCCATTAAATTTTGAACCTGAGAGTGCTGGTCTGGCTTCACTGCTTCTTTTATATAATACTTAATGGGATTTCAGCACCCAGTGTTGTATCTTGAGAGCGCGGTCTAACTTGACATTTAACACCATCATCTTACAAATCAAAGCAGAATACAATACAGGTTGCAAAAAACGTTTGGATTTATCCTACCCCTCTACCATTGTCCCTTCCAAGTTTCAAGTTCAAGTTTCTTTAATAGTTGTCATACAGAAGTACAGAATACTTTTATACAAAATGCTTCTTTCTGTTACGCTCCAGAGACTGTGCTAGACAAATCATAAGTATGAAATAAAATAGTATAGCATGTAAAAATAGAAGTACAAAATAGAAGTCACGTACGTAGACACAGTGTTCAGTATATACATATGTACAATGTTCAATGCAGTATGGTAACTGAGTTACCATACAATATACTATCCAATATACTAATATACAATATACTACCTTCCTCTTGTACTTACATTGTTTGTCATCAATTGTAGATTCAGGAGGAGTCTGAGATGTGGAAACTGAGACAGTTCGAGAAAGTCGTGCCCCAGAAACCGCCGCCAGCTGCGGAATTCACCAGGTATATAAACGACTGCCCCCCCCCCCCCCCCCCCCCCGGCACCGATCCAACTGACTACTCATATTTATTTTTCTTAAAATAGCCTACGCACCATATCATGATGTTGTGTTGTTGGTTTATTAATACGAGTGGTGTCTTCCAGGGGCCGGATGCATTGTGATCGCGTTTCGAATGATGCTAGTAGGGAGCGAAGTCGGAGTCGAAGTCATGAACGCACTTCAGGCCAGAACGATAGAGAGGCTCGCTACTGGACACGCAAGCTGTATGAATTTGAAGCCGGTGACCCCGACCGGTACGTACATATCCATTTCCTTGTCAAGGTTGTAGGTCCTTGTGCTTAGAATGCCATTAGCTGATAGATACTCTTGTATATAGAGAAATCTTTAGGTCCAGAGAAGCCGGCTATATTCTCGGTCCTTGCTTCACAGTGGTGGAACAAACTTCCCACCACAGTCAGGACAGCTGAAACCTGACCGCTTTTCTGCCGTCGACTAAAAGCACACTTCTTCAAATCAATATCTGAAATGAGGGGGGGGGGGGGGGGGAGACACACGAACCTTCCTACTTTTACTATCATACACTTTGCTACTAAATCACTTTCCTTGCCTATATTACTACCTACTATGCTAATATGTCTTTACTACTATGCACTCAACACTACAGCACCCAAGTTCAACACTGTTTGACAAACAATGTTACTTGACTGCCAGAGTTGTACCCTTCCTGCTGACCTGTCGTACAGAACTTGCTTTGGATAAAACCGTCAGCTAAATGTAAATGTAAGACACTGTGCAACGTAGATGCGGGCATTTTTAAGTCTCTGGATGTGTGAGCTCTTCCACACGGAGGGCACCGATTCTTGAAAATCAATATGGTCACTTTTATTCTTGGTCGACTTTTTAAGTAAGGCTGTAGATCCCGGCTGCCTGTCATTATGACACAGGTGCTTTGATTATGCAAGGCATGTGTCAGTGTTTTTCAGAATATAGAGCCACGTTTATACTAGATACAAGGGCTTGGGACTTCTACTTTGAATAGCTTGCTCTCCAAATGGTTAAACTAAACTGATAGCATCTACGCTGCACTACGCCTTCAATCTCTGGACCTAAAGCTTTCTCTATGGATTTTCTTCTCGACTATGTGGCTATGGACTGGCCATATACAGGAGGGTCTAACAGCTGGTGGCATAATATTAGGTATATAAGTGTCTGTTGTTGAAATGTGAATTGGCCGTATTCACACATTGGCCATTTTATTCTTATATTATGCTCGGGTTGTGAGTCCTTTCCACCCTCTTCTGTGGAAAGGAATCCCAACCTGAGCACGACATGACAGCAAAATGGCCACCATGTGTGAATGTCTTTGGTGACTTTGATTCCTCGTGTTTTCACAACACAGATGGGGTCACAGTGGGTTCAAGGAGCTGTACCCTGAGCAGTTTAACGATGGGTAAGACATTTTTACCTTATTTATTGTTGTTTGCCTTCTCTTAAAAAAATAAATGAAAGGTTCTTATTCAACATAGACACACCATCCAGATATGAGATTGTTTCTTCTCAATCAGCACAAGTCTCATTTGTCTACATTTTCCTTTTCTATCATGGAACATGTAATTAGATTAGTGTAGTGCTAATCGGATGTATGTGTAGTGTACTAGGGTTGGGTACCGTTCACATTTGAACCGGTACCAAACGGTACCTTTTTTTGGTACTTTACTCGGTACTTTACTCTCTAAAAAATGTAATCTACCTACCTCAGTTGTAAAAAATTTGTCCAAACTTCAAATTATTTATGATTTTTTTTAGAACAATTTGTTAATATATATATATTATATATGTACACACTAGGGGTGTAACGGTACGTGTATTCGTCCCGCGAATTTACAGTACGGCCGTCACGGTGCGGTACGCGCACCCATACGACGAATACGCCCCACAGCGCAAACACATGAGTCCCACATGCAGGCACTCGCAGGTTCCGTGCGAAAACAGCGCTCGGCACACCGAGTCCCCGACTTCAGTTCAGAGCGGCGAAAGTGCACGGAGAAAGGCACATTTACATTGGAACAGCTGCAGGGTCATTACAGTTTTCTTTCGTTTTCTTGTTCGCCCAATAACGTTAACCAAATGAAACCAATGGAAAGACACACGCGCATCGCCGACACACACACACGCGCCAACAAACGCATCAACATTCTCCCCCGCCGGACTCACAGGCACAATCAAATAAAAAAAAAATAAACATACTTTTCCGGACAGATCATCTGAGCTCCACTGTTTAAATCCAAATAATCCTCTGCCATTGTTGTAATATGTCATCTGTTCTCTAGTATTCAGTCTCGTCGTGAAGTTAAATTATCTCTAGAAGTGAAACTGAAACATAGCAAGGATAAGTTGTTAGAGGGGCAGTAGGCAAATGGATGCCTGAACACAGAATGACACCAGTATCACTGACTACCACGGCAAGCCTATAGAAAATTATTCTATTTAATAATAATAATTATCATAAATATAATATATACATTAAAAAAAAATAATAATAATTGTACCGAACCGTGACCCCAATACCGAGGTACGTACCGAACCGTGGCTTCTGTGTACCGTTACACCCCTAGTACACACGCATCTTTAAATAAAAAATAATGTTTTACAAAATAACGAGTATAAAACGATTAAACAAACCACTCTAGCAGCAATGAACTATTCTGCGGAACTAAAAGGTACACATCTATATATTTAAATAAACAAATAAAGGTATTGTATTGTACAAAATAACAAGTATAAAACGATTAAAACAAACCGTGCAAGACAATATAAATAACTACAATCATAATCCGTAACCACACTTGGGACCGTTTTCGGCTTGCCATTGCCCCGACTGCTTTGTTGTTGTTGAATCAAGTAAAATCCTAGGTAAGCGTGTATTGTGCGCCTGAACGTTGACGTGAACGTGCGGCACACTTCATCGTTAAGAAAAAGAGAAATTCTATATATATATATATATATATATATATATATATATATATATATATATATATATATATATATATTTTTTTTTTTTCTTTCTTCCCTTCTCATTACTGAAATGTGGCACCGGTGGATCTCACGTGAATCGGTACTCGGTAATAGCGACGTGATTCGGTCGATACCCTTAAAAGTACCAGAATCGGTACCCATCCCTAGTATGTACAGAGTTGTAGTATAATAAATAAAGACAGTATGACTACTACTGGCCAGCAGTGTACTAGTAAGAGTAGGATATGTATAGATATAGTAAACGACTATGTGCCGATAAGTACAGACAGGTGAGGATAGGTATGTATGCGGTGAGAATAAATATATATATATATGGTATATCAGGGCTCGAAATTAACATTTTTACTTGGGAGCACCAGCAAAAATGTAGGAGCACCCACCAAAATGTAAGGAGCACCAACAATATATATGTAATATATATTTTTTTATTGATAAAAAATGACTAACAGTACTGTAATGCAGTAAAACAGTGAAAGTAGCCTTAAACTATAGTATAGTGTAGACCTAGTTAGGGGTGGGAATCACCAGTTTCATCACGATACGATACGATATAGATTCTTTGGACAACGATACGATATTTGCCGATGTCACAAAGTCTGATACGATTCGATTCAGGTGCCTGCGATCGATACAAGATACAAGAGTTTTATTTGTCACGGCATACAGGTATACAGTGAAATGCGGGGGGTCTCGCCCGCAACGATGTGCATAATACAGTAATAATATAATATAAGAGTCCAACCAATAGAGCGACATAGTGCAATAAACAAGTAGATATGAGAGTCGATATTATATGACCATTTAACACAATCAGTAACATTTAGATCAACTCAAAAAAGGCAATGGAAATATCATTTGACATTTAAATTTGAGCTCTTCCAGACATTTAAATGAAAAACAATCTATTGTTTTTAATACAAATAGACCTCCTGTTCACTGGAACTCACAACACGCATCCCAAAACCCCTTCCTCTCCCAAACCGTTCTTGCAATTGTTTTATGTTTCATGATGATCATGAATACATTTATTATGTATTGTATTTTTTATGTTTAAATATCAACATTATCTGTCCATCCTCAGTACATTTACTATAAATATACTATACTACACACACACGCACACACACAATGCCTGCCCCCTTCCCAGTCCCCACTCTGCTGTTCTATGGCTCTGATCAGAGTTAGCTTGTTGTTAGCTTACGCTAACGTAACGTTAATTTCGACTCTCCACAGGATTTTCAAAATAAGAGTATCTCAATATGGTCGCACCAGAACAATTATTTGCACTCGCACGAATGCTCCCAATTATATTTTGAGGTTGCACAGATAGAATTTCGATCGCATATGCAACCAATTCGGTCGCAATTTCGAGCCCTGTATATACAGCATTATTGTACATGCTATCATACAGAGCTATCGGTTATGTGCAGCAGGGTTTCCGTTAGAAAAAATTGTTGCCGGTCTCCGTGACCTGCAAGATTTCAATCTACCGGACAAATGAGATTAATTCCGGTCATAGTTTATTGAGCTTTAAAACAATTGATAGGCAGGCTATATAAAGAATGTCATCCTCAAGGCATGTAGATTTATAATAGTATTACTTAAAACTAGGCTACTTTTGCGTATACAGTCATTAATATATTCCAAATAAAATAAGTCCCTCGATACTCCGTGCTGCTGCTGACTTGAAATAAAATAGACCGCGTATGTGGGCAGTCGGTCCGACACTAAACAGCAGTCTGTTATAATCACATTTTTATGAGCTAACGAATTCCGTTATATTGGACATTTGTATTAATTATATCAAGCGAAGAACTGAGAAAGCAGAGAGACGGCAACATTATCGTGGTTTGCGTGACGACTCTCTCCACCTCGCAACGACTTATTTGCAAAGAGTATGGCGCTGCAGAGAAGCTGATTCAGCTGTTATTGGCTCTTTTCTGGGAACCGCACAGCAGCGCCCCCCACCCAACATTGGCTGAAAATGGCTGAATTGGAGTACTGCTGGAATACTGCATTGTGCCACTGTTGCTCTGGCTCTGCAGCTTCACAAAAGTTCGCACACCCAGCACTAAGCTCTCGCTGACGACGTCGTTGTCATTATTAGAAGCAACGAGGAAACAAATGTAATGATCGTTTCGTTCATCGCATAGGCTATTTAATTTTAGCCTATTTTAATACAATTCAAATAATCAAATTGTGCTTAGACTCAGGGAATTATTTTCACCGGACATTAGGACCGGAGAGATGAAATATGTCGGACTTCAACAGATTTTGCCGGTCAAATACCGGTAATTACCGGCTAACGGAAACGCTGATGTGCAGGTGTACAAGCAAGTATATAGGGGGGTTATATACAGGTATAATATTCAGACAAATATAAAGCTGTGTTGCTTTATATTATCAGGAGTACAAGGGATATTTTTAAATTTTTTATTGTATTCAGGTTTTTTTTGTCACATTGTGGGAAGATGTTTTTACATTTGCTCATTGTTATCATGGGGCACAGCTAATAATACCAATAATAAGAATACATTAGATGTATACACTAAGGGCCAGGGGTAGTGAGACAAACGCACATGGATGAATGAGGGGTGGAGGGCTGCTAAGAGAAGGCAGTGGAGAAGAGATGGGCCTTAAGTAGGCTTGGGTACTGTTACATGTCAAAATACTTCCCAAAGGTCAGTGAATACCACGACCACAAGACCAGAGGGAGTTCCACAAATCATGTTCAACCCATATTCGGCTCAAACAAGGGACTAAACACGTTTCGCCACAACAATGTGCAATGCCCTACCCTCAGCCGTAAAATAATGTGAATCCCTACCCACCTTCAAAACCGCTCTAAAAGAGCACCTACGGGAGGCTGCAATTCGAAACTGAGTTTCCTCCCCCTCAAATGTATATATTCTCTTTTAGAAACGCTGTCTGTAAACAAAGGGCTTTCTGATTCTTCAAGGTGGATAACTCCAAAACGTAACTATGGTAACGCTGTGGAAAGCATATAAACTCAAAGTGTAGCTCCAAGCTAGCCAACTCACGCTACAAATATGTGCCGTCTGGGGTTTCAATGCCTCATTTACGGGTGACAAGTAATTACAGTAGTTAATCAATAACTCAAATTAAACAGTTTTTTTTTACAGAAACATAACTTACAAATCGCTAGCCAACAGTAAATTGTCACAATATTGTCCGTAAAGTGAAATGGTTTTCTAGATTGCATACCTTGGTTGAGAGGTGGGCGCCGCAGTAGCTCTGGAGTTATCCACCCAGACGTATGTGTTGTTATTGTCATGACATCAAGTGAATTTGTCCTATTTTAGGGAGACTGAAGGACTAATGCAGAGACCTTCTCCCACAATGTGACAAAGTGGTTGGTGAAGAGCAATAACCAACTCAAAAGTCAATGTCTCTCTTAAGGGCTAAGACACTTGTAAGCTTCAGATTGTAACGCATCATACATTCCGACTCTGGCCAATGTGTCGCAATATTTCACAGACTAAATGTTTATATTCTGGGGTGTTTTTATTTCTCCAGAGAAAAAGAAGGCGGCAACGAGAGGAACGGCCACCACAAAAAGAAAAGGTCCAAGTCCAGTTTAGAAGCTTCCGTATCCAAACACTCGAATAAGTCCTCCAGAAAGAAGAAGAAGAAGAAGAAGAGCAAGAAGAAAGAGGACAAGCGAAGGGGAGCGGACGGCTCGGGCAGCGACGGCAGCAGCGACGAGAGGAAAAGGACTAAAAGCAAACACAAAAGCAAGAAGAGCGAGAGAAACCGAGGGAGAGAGGAGGAGGAGGACGACGACGACAGCGGCTCGGAGGACAGCGACGGCGGAGAGCGGGAGAAACGGACAAGCTCTCGCAAGAAACGGAAGTCGGATCTCCCCCGAGACGCGGGACTGGACTCACGAAAGAAGAGACGGAAAGACTGGAAAGCGGTCAACAACGAGAAGTCGGACGATACGTCTGGGGACTGAAACACAGCTGATGACGCACGACTAGGGGAACTAGCAGGTAGATTTTCAGAAGAACATTAACGGGACAGTCCACGTTTTAAATGATCAACAGTTTCAATGTGGGCGACAGTGGCTCAGGAGGCAGAGCGGTCGTCTGGTAATCCGGAAGGTTCCCGGTTTAGATTCCGGCTCCTCCTGGCAGCGCGTCGAAGTGTCCTTGAGCAAGACACTTAACCCCTAACTGCTCCCGATGTGCAGGTCGGCACCTTGCATGGTTGCCGCCCATCGTCGGTGTGTGAATGTGAGGCACAAGTTGTGAAGCGCTTTGGATAAAAGCGCTACATAAATGCAGTCCATTTTAAATAAGCCTCGCATACTGGAAATCCTCTCGGGTTCATCCACATTGCTCTCTTGCACCGGTGGTTTCGTTCTTCAGATACTGGAATTGGAAAATGCAATGCATCTTAACATGCTACTGGAGGTCAGACCGGCATCACGTCGTAAGCACTGAGCTGTGATCGCAACGCCTTTTTTTGGGGGTGGAAAAGAGATGGGATAAGGCGGAGTCTTCACAGTCTATAACTTTAGGACAAAACCTAAATCACGCAGAGGACTATCAAGTCCCAGATTAGTAATTTCCTCTTAATAATTGGTAACCCGCAGATTCATAAGCGCAATAATAAATGTCCAGGTAGGCTCAGGAGGTAGAGCGGTCGTCTGGTAATCGAAAGGTTCCCGGTTCCATTTCCGCTCCTCCCAGGCAGCATGTCCTTGAGCAAGACCCTCCTTAACCCCTAATTGCTCCGATGAGTAGGTTGGCACCTTGCCTGGTTGCCGTCGGGTGTGTGAGTGAATGTGAGGAAAGTGCTTTGGATATATATATATATATATATATATATATATAGCGCTTTGGATGAAAGCACTCTATAAATGCACCAGAGGTGTACCCCTCCTGCTGACCTGTTGCACTTTGGATCGTCAGCTGAATTACCAAACGTAGCGGTGCAATGGGGAAACACCATAGAGGCTAATGGGGTGTTGAGACTACAGCTTTAAAAGCTACAAAACGTAATCGCAAAGACAGCCAAAGTACCAGGATGTGCCGGTCTGATGTGTACCCGGCGGTAACGGAATTTAGGATGCGATCGTGTCCTCTTTCTGGCTTCCGCTAGCGTGCTTAGTGTTAGTATTTTCTACTGCCAGTATCTAGCATCTCCCTGGACACACGTAGGGCTCAGAAAACGGGTGGGAAGTTGTTGAACGGTTGCTAATTGGCTACGGATGCCGGGTCGGCATCTTGATTAAGGGGTCGCTGACCTCAATTTGCTTTGTGAAATCTGTAAAACTGCAAAAACCCGAGGAAGGGATGGAGAAAGAATGGTTTATGTTTCTCCCAACGATGGTTGTTCGATTTTCCATGGCATCTTTGCACACGAGGAGACTTTAAAACCCATCTTTCGACCGAAAAAAACCCACCTGTCTCAACACAGTGAATCTGCTTCACAAGCCCTATATGTTCTTAGTTCAGTTCTGTGCTGAGCGCGCCATGTGCCGTTCACTCAAATGGACCACAACCAAGCGTGTAGTTCATTAAAGGTCTCATATCGATGGCTGAAGATTAAAACCTCCCATCTGAACTTTGTGAAGCACCAACACCTGGTTGGTATTGTTAATACATAATATAGTCCAGTGTAGTGTATTGGGTATCCTTAAAAAAAATAGCAGTTTGCAAGAAGTACATTTTTCAGATGGGAAGTTTTGCTCTTCGGCAATCGATGCATATATATTTTTTATTGTTTTTTTTTCAAAGATTTTTATAAAATATTTTTTTAATCTGTAAAACATGTTTTTACCCCCCCACCCCCAGGCTATTTTGGTGGGTGTTGCATTCACCACCATTTAAATGAATATGAATTATCCCCTTCCTGATTGACTACCCCACACCCAAAAGTAAACTAACAAAGAAACTGGGAAAGGACAGCTAATTGATTAATTACAGATCAATCAAGTAATTGTTTGTGTCCTTGGTATGTATGATGTCACACCAAAGAGTAAATACCTCTGATTGGCTTGTTTAAATCTGAAGACTTTTAAGGTATTAACCCTGGCCAAAATGACTTCTTTCCCTCCATTTCAACCAAATCCATACCAAGACTATAAAAAATAATATGGGACCTTTAAACTCCCTCCTATTATTGTGTCTGGTCTTGTACATCTGCAGTGGTATTCCAGCTCCTCCACTCACTGCAGAAACATGCCCGATCCACAAGGCTGACGCAAGCTATTCGGAAAAAAATTGATTCAGCTGATTTGATAGATTCTTTTAATTAGAATAAGTGGCGAAAGGATTTGCACAGTGATGTAAAATGTCCACATTTCTCTCTGTATTGGGACAAATTGTTGGGTTGTTGGGTGATAACTGCCCTAATACTTATGCCAGTGATTGTATATTGAAGGAATACTCAAAAGATTGTGTGATGTTCTTCCTGAAAACAAGATATGGCACAATGTGAACATGGGGCAATTGTCTAAAAAAAATCACAAGATGTGTAAAGGTTTGCACACATTCTTTTGTAAACCCGCCTGTTTTTGTACAGAAGAAATTGGGTTCTCTCCGCAATACTGTTCCATGTTGTACAATCGTTTGACATCAACAAACCAGTGTTGTCGGGCCTCCCCATGGGCATTCTTCACAGCAGTAACTCGCCACATCTGTGAGTTTGGGAGCACGCCGCGGTGGCAGTCAGTGAGCCGTGTTCAGCAGGAAGTTAACAGGAGGGTTATTCAGGGTCTTGCCTCCTGCCTCATTCACTCTGTAGTCATTTGCTGATGTAATAATTATTGATTTTCTCTTCTCCGACGGTCCCACGTCACTCGGGGGGGTCAAGTGCCACCGTTCCGAGGGTACAATCGGAAAGCCAGGCAGATTATGCAACTCGTGTCTGCCTTTTATTCAGTATTTATTTTTTGTAACTTTTATAGGTTGTTTTAGGTAAACGGTTTGGCAAAAAATTATGTCAAATGGAAATAAACAACTATTTTGCTGGTACACAAACGTATGTTCTCTTTTTATTTTATTCAGCATAATGGCACATTGGAACACGGAAGGTTAAGGTAAGGGTGCCATGCAACTTGCTCTGCTATAAACCTTATCTACACATCTTACACAATTTAAAGATTTATCAGAGCTTTTTCACATTTAAATAAAGTCTTCCCATGACGTTCATAGATCTAGGGTATTTCACAGCAGGCGCTGGAGGGCGTGCAAAAAAAATTATGTTGGATATTATGAATTGAGCAAAGTCTTAACCACAACATTCACTAGATCATAAACTGTCTCCCTGCTGCTCATGCCGGTCAAATCTAAGTGTCCGTTTTGCTATTATGAATAGGAGTGATGATGCATTGATACAATGGAGTCCTATTTGGAATGTCTCTTGCCTTATGTAATGACTTCCCTTATTAATGTCAGTCTTATGTGTATTCAAATCGATGTATACAGTATCTGACTATCTGTCGTAGGACTGACCCCTATAAGTCGATTAGTCGACTAATCGGTTGAAAGGAGCCGTAGTCGACTGGCCAACCTCTTAGTCGAATATATATAAAAAAACTAAATAATTATATATATTTTTTTATCATTCTTTCCAAAAGAAAACGGGCCTAGAAGCTTGGCTAATGGCACGCATACCAGAGGCTAACTGCCTAAGAAAACAGGCACAGAGGCACTGAAAGAGGATTTCACCCATCTAATGAACACACTAGACTAGACAAATATCAAGATGTATCCATCAGTGGACCAATTGCATGCTTTTGCAGAGGATAAGAAGCCTTCAGTCGACTCCTTCAGACATTAAGCACCCCCCACAGCCCAAAAGGAATGATAAAAAAAAAAATTAAATTTAAAAATATTATATATATATATATATATATATATATATTTTTTTTAGTCGACCAATAGTCGACTATCGGCAAATTTTGGCCAATCATAGTCGACCATCCAAATCCTTAGTCGGGGACAGCCCTGCCATCATTTGCCCTTGCATAGAAGGTGATGGTAAATGGTGCATTTATATAGTGCATTTATATAGATGCATCGAGCTCCTTGTGAAACTGGTAAACAACATCTATAACTCAGGAAATATTCCAAATGATTTCCTAAAATCAATGTTCATTCCGATCCCAAAGACCGGAAGAGTCACAGAATGCAACAATTACAGGACTATCAGTTTGATATCTCATGCATCAAAAGTACTCCTGAAAATCATCAAGAACAGAATAGAACCCATAATTGAACATCAGCTCTCGGATAGCCAAATGGGTTTTCGCAAAGGAAAAGGAACGAGATGCAATCTGCCAACTCAGAATCATTGGTGAAAAATCGATAGACCAACAGAAGAAGCTGTATATTTGCTTCATCGATTTCACGAAGGCCTTCGACAGAGTTTAACATAAAACATTGATGAAAACAATGGAAGAATTCAAAATACCAGTTTCTGACCGAAGAATAATTGCCAATTTATACTGGAGGCAGAAGGCTAATGTTAGAATAGGAAAGGAGAAATCAAAGAGACTTCCCGGTGGAGAAGGGTGTAAGACAAGAGAAGAAACATAAGTTGGAAAACGGATTTTGGAAACGTATGTTATGTCAGTCTTTTCATACGGAGCAGAAGCATGGACGCTGAATGAAGAGGCAAAGAGGATGATAAGACTCTTTTGAAATGTGGACGCTGAGGAAGATGCTGAAGATAACATGGAAGGATAAGATCAAGAATGAGGAGGTACTGAGAAGAGGGGATATGCAAGGAGGACAGCTGCTGGAGAGGTTGAAAAAGAGAAAGATGGAGTTGTGCGGGCATGTTCTGAGAGGATCCAGCGGGGAGATGTTCAAGAAGGTGGTGATGGGGAAGGTGGATGGAAAGGGAGGAAGTGGAAGACCAAGAAGAGGCTGGGTAGACGACGTCTGTGATTGGAGCGGAGTGAGAGGCGGAGTCACGGAGTTGGAGAGAAGAAGTGGGGACAGAATGGGTTGGAGAGTGATAGGCAACCTTCGGAACGAAGAAGCCACCTGATGATGATTTTATCCAAAGCGCTTTACAATTTGTTGCTCACATTTGACCCATTCACTCACACATTCACACGACGACGGCGGAGGCAATTAGGGATTAAGCGTCTTGCTCAAGGACATTTTGACACACTGCCCGGGAGGAGCGGGAATTGAACCGGGAACCTCCGGATTACCAGATGACTGCTCTACCTCCTAAACCACTGCTATGCAAGCTATTGCAGGTTCATCGGTAATTGGCAGCCGTGTTGCATAACTGATTTAACCGTTTTTCAGAATTGTCTGAAAGCAGATACGTCTTGTGGTTTTGCATCTTAAAGTGTTTGAACTATTTATCTTTAACATCGTGTGGCCATCTTTGTTAGGATCTGCTCACTGTCACCTGAAGGGGGATATCCTAGTAATGGAGAGTCGACCCCCCAAAAGAGTCGACTCTTTGACTGAAGAAAACATTTTCAATCCATGGTTTAACTAGGGAAAATAATTGTTTTCCAAAGGCTAGACATCATAATGAGGTTTGTGACCTCAAGTCGAAGTTGAGTTAGTTGACCATTCATCGCTGACGTGTAAACAATTAACTCCGTAGGCTATAATGTGCCCACTTAGAACTTTGGAGTCGTGGAGTCAACTCTGCTCAACTCGAATGGTAGCAGTCAAGAGTTGACGCCACTAGGGTATCCCTCGCCACTTAGTCTGAGTCTGAGGTCCCGAGTTCAATCCCTACCTGTCTAATGCTATAAATTATGTCTTTACAAGTAAGTGGGGGTCGTTTTTGACCGTTCTGGTAGGGCAGTGGCGTCGTTTCAGTAAAAGCCAAGGTATGGCAATTAGGGAGGGTTGGGGGGTGAAGGGGGGGGTTTCCCCCCCTTGGTTTTTTTTTTTTTGTCAAATCAGTTGCGCAATAGTCACTTTTGGTGAGTTGTTTCTATACAATTCACTTATATGACATTTAGGTATGACACAGGACTACACAAGCATTTTTAGTATAGAAATGTGTCAACAGACTAAAGCAGGGAACCACAATATTTTGCATACAAATTATGCAGAATGTAATATCATAACTGTCTATTATTTTTCTTGCAATTGAGCCAATTTTCCTTAGGTACGGTTTTGAGGTGTGTGTTCAACAGAATGTAGTATCAAAAACATGTTCAAAAAAAGTATGGGTTACTGAATGCTGAACTGCACTGTTATAATCACTAAGCCATTGTAAGACCGTCCCTGTGTCCCTGTATCACTTGTCTCTGCTGCCCTTTGATTAAAAAACGTCTGTATGTCCATTTTCCTTTTTTTTTGTGGCATATTTGAGTTAGTCACCTATAGTAAAAGTAACCTAGTAAAAGTGAGATAATTGACAATATCAAAACATGCTAGCGCTGTACCGAATAGTTCGAAGCTTCGTTCATAATGTTGACATTCGAATTCTAAATCAACATAAAAAAAAATTGTAATTATATATAAAAAAATGAATTTATTTTTATTTTGCCAAGGTATGGCGAGTGCCATACATTGCCATACCAGAACGACGCCCCTGTGTTAGGGCCTTCTAACTGCCACAGCGCGCACTATGGGGATTGTTTTGACGGTTCTGGTAGGGCCTGCTAACTGCCACAGGGCGCACTGTGGGGATCGTTTTGACGGTTCTGGTAGGGCCTGCTAACTGCCACAGGGCGCACTGTGGGGATTGTTTTGGCGGTTCTGGTAGGGCCTGCTAACTGCCACAGGGCGCACTGTGGGGATCGTTTTGACGGTTCTAGTAGGGCCTGCTAACTGCCACAGGGCGCACTGTGGGGATCGTTTTGGCGGTTCTGGTAGGGCCTGCTAACTGCCACAGGGCGCACTGTGGGGATCGTTTTGACGGTTCTGGTAGGGCCTGCTAACTGCCACAGGGCGCACTGTGGGGATATTTCTATATTGACCGCGACTCTGACCTCTACCGCTGGAGTTAAGTGGAGTCAACCCCTTTGACTCCAGCGTTTGAATTGGGTGCGTTTTGGCTTCTGGTCCCCGGAGCTGCTGCTGCTGCTGACTCGACCGTTGACACGTTAGGAGAGGGCTTCTACTTATCGCAAGCGTTCGTTAGGCCTACTGGGATATATCCCATTTCCAGAACAATTCTTTTCACCAGGTTAGCATCTGGGTTTTGACGTGGTTCCACAGATCCTCTGGACAGTATGATACACACACCAACCTGCTACAATTAGTATATGAGATGGCTTTAACCCTTTCACTACCACACTACAGAAAATAACCGCCTGTAGTGTGGTAGTGAAAGGGTTAACCTGTAGTGTGGTAGTGAAAGGGTTAACCTTCTGTAGTGTGGTTGTGCTCACAGACCTTTTTAATATGTCACTGGAGCGCCGCCTTGTTCCAAGGAGCTTCAAGGAATCTACTATCATTCCGGTTCCCAAGAAATCACCTGTGACTTAATGTGACTTAATGATTACAGACCTATTGCTCTAACCTCAGTTTTAATGAAATGTTTAGAGCGGCTAGAGCTGAATTATATAAAAGGTCAGATTCCTACCTGTCTTGATCCCTGGCAGTTCGCCTACAAGAAAAATAGATCAGTAGATGATGCTATTGCCTTTAATTAGCTCTTAATCCTGTGTATGAACACTTAGATAAGAAAAACTCCTATGTTAGAATGCTTTTTATCGATTATAGCTCTGCTTTTAATACGCTTATTCCATCTAATCTGATCCACAAACTTCAGTGTCTGGGTCTATGCGACGCTATCTGTGAATGGATTCTTAGCTTTTTAATTTTGAGACCTCAAAGAGTCAGGATTGGAAACAATATGTCTGATGAAATTGGTTTAAGTACTGGTTCTCCACAAGGCTGCATTCTCAGCCCTTTACTGTTCTCTCTCTGCACTCATGACTGTACTGCTTCCTAATTCCTACGATAACAATCTGATAGTAAAGTATGCTGATGATACCACGGTCATTGGGCATATAAACTCAAATGACAAGTCATTTTACAGATCAGAGGTGCAGAACCTAGTTAGGTGGAGTGAGACCAATAACCTCACCCTGAATGCTTCCAAAACGAAGGAGCTAGTCATCGATTTTAGACGTAGTAAGGTATACCATCTCTCCATTACCATAAATGGCTCAGAGGTGGAGATGGTGAGCAGTTTTAAATTTCTTGGGGTCACTATTTCAAATGACCTGAGCTGGCACTCCAATACCAGAACCATTGTTAAAAAGTCCCAGCAACGTCTTTTCTTTCTCAGGAAACTGAAAGAGTTCACAAATAACAGGGTGATTCTACACAACTTCTATCGCTGTGTGATCGAGAGCGTTCTTACTTCCTCCTGTACTATATGGTTTGGTAACATCACAGACCAGGAGAAGAAATCTCTGAACAGAATTGTGCGTCTCGCACGCAAGACAATCGGGGTTAGCCTGCCAGCTCTAGAAGAGATCTATGGTGCCAGGCTGCTTTCCCGTGCCTCTGGCATTATCAACGACCCCTCTGGTCACCCAGCCGCAGGCCTCTTTGGCCCCCTCCCCTCGGGCAGATGTTACCGCTCTATCACATGCTCTACCTCTCGGTTTACTAAGAGCTTCTTCCCCAGTGCTGTGCGCAGCCTGAATAACTCCAAAGGCTAGTTTTTGTATTTTATCCTATTTTGTTTCAGTGTGTTTATTAGTATTATTAGTCAGGTTTGTGGAAGTGCTGTTTTTGTGTGTCTGTGCATTCATGCACTTTGATTATATGCACTTTTACTGTAATTTTTGCCTCTATGCATTATGCACTTAACTATGATATGCACTTTTAGGGGATGTTGATATCAATTTTTGCATTTGTCCTTTATACTGTCTGTGTTTTTACATATTTTTCCTGTACTGTTTCTACTCTGCTCCTGTATTGGATTAGTTGTAGACACACAGTGTTTGCTCTGTACCTGTATTCCAATGTGGATTCGTCCATACATGGCAAATACAATCTTTGACTTTGACAACATTATGGGAAATGCGCTTGCAGTCTTCTCCAGAGTCGGACAAGAAGATATTGATACCAGTTTCCTCTCTGTGCGTTCAGTAGAAAGTTATCCGGCTGCAAGCAATTTTTTTCACTCAAAATTAGGTCCTATGTTCCCACAGCCCTATGTTCCCACATTTCTAAGATCTCTCTCAAGATGAGGCCCTATGTTTCCACAGCCCTATGTTCCCGGACAAACCCTCTACTACCACAGGACAATTGGATAATAGGTTGGGTGTAATTGGCTACCAAATTAAGAGAAAGGGGGATACAATCAGATACAAATGTATGAAAAAAGTAAATGTGGGAACATAGGGCCTAATTTTGAGTCAAACAAATCTTAGAAATGTTGGAACATAGGGCTGTGGGACCATAGGGCCTAATTTTGAGAAATATCTTAGAAATGTTGGAACATAGGGCTGTGGGACCATAGGGCCTAATCTTGAGAACATTTTTGGAACATAGGGCTGTGGGACCATAGGGCCTAATTTTGAGAAAAATATTTAACTGTGGGAACATATAGCCTAATTTTGAGTGAACAATTAATCTTAGAAATGTGGGACCATTGGGCTGTGGAAACATAGGCATGCTCCCCATTTGTGCTAAACTAGGCTATTTTGCAGCTGGATAGCTTTTCACTGAACGCACAGAGGAAATTGGTACCCATCTTCTTGTCTGACTCCAATTACCAATTACTGTACTTGAGACATGTTCAAATTCTATTTGACTCACATGTGGACATAGGTTGGTTACAATAGGTAAGAGGCAGATTATGACATCCTTCAACAAGAGCTCTGCTCTCCCCCTCAAATGTATATACTCTCTTTTTAGACTATTTTTGTACTCTGGTGGTATGTCATAAATGTTATGATGAATTGAAAATGGGGGACCCTGATGTAAACAAGACGAAAGTCTTTCTCTGGTCTGCATCCCCTTAACAATTGTGTGTATTGAGCTGTACTGTATTGTACCCATTCTGCAATCTGTTAATAAAGTTTTCAATCAATCAATCAATGACAGAACTATGGACCATATATTGCTTATTTTCCACTGAAACCAGTAGCCGACATATGGCTCAGTAACGACACAAATCCAGGTCAAACGTTCAGAATGTTCAGAACATGTTTGCCGACAGTCATTTCTATAGTAAATCACAGCTCATCGTGCTTTAGCTCAAGAGCAGTTTAACTCATCCCTTTTTTGTGTTTTAATGTAATCCCTTTTGTGGCTGGCATTACATATCCCTGCACAGAGGAGCTTTAGCGGGAGCTCTCACGGCCAGGACGTAAGCTCCCAACTCGGATGTGTCTGTTGTCATTGGTCAACTTTAAGCAGCACAAAAGGAAAATGCTGTTTCTTTTAACCGTTGAAACCAACATTTACATCAACTCAAGGGACACCAACAAGCTCAACAGGCTGGGCCCTATTCCCCGTACCTGGTTCAACTAAGTCGATCAAGAGTCCCATTATCCAGATTCAGTTAACCCGATGTTTGAAGCCGGGATTTTCCTGTTCCTCGAAGGTGGATTCAGTCTCGTTAACTCGAACCAGACTTGAGACCCAGGATAAGTGCGCGCGGCCGCTTCAGTTGAAAAGCCAGCACTTATCGATAGCAGAGATCCTGATTTTCTAACGGCATTGATTGATTAATTGATTTAAAACTTTATTAACAGATTGCAGTTAATAGTCAATCGCCTCGCCGACAAGTTAAATGCGTTATCTATAGGCTAATTTTAAATCCCTCATTACCTCAATCAATCAGATTATATTTCTTTAAACTTGCCTGCTGGCAGTAGGTTTATGGATTGAATAATCAAATGAGATCTTGCTAGCGAAAATAATTAGTTAAACTGTCATACAGAATAAGGATACGGCTCTCTTACCCATTGATTGATGTATGGTGGATCTTATACTTATCTCCACTGTGGTGTAACGGTTTCTGCTTTTGACTTTCACGCAGACGACCGGGGTTCGAATCCTAGTCTCTTCCTTCTTTTTGCAATGTAGGAATAATTCAATTTGGTGCACGTTGAGAGCTATATAAAGAATGACATCCTCAATGCATGTAGATTTATAATATTTTAACTTAAAACTAGGCTACTTTTGCGTATAATCATTAATATTATATTCCAAAAAATTATATTGGAAACGCGGGGTTTCGAACACCGGTCGCCCGGTTGCCAGGATTGAGCACTACCGCTGCGCCACTGTGCCAGACGGGATAGATTCATTGTTTATCCATTAATGAACGAGAGACCCGTGTTTAGAATATTTTTTCTTTTGGATGAAGTTTTATCTCTTTATTCTCAAATGCATTAATGTGACGTCAACGGCTCATTCAATTTCTCAAATCCGTCAAACAGCGCATCTCATCAGACATTTTAATCCCAGTTACAATATCACACAAAATCCACAATCCACGCATAGACACTTCAATTTTATGCTTGAATGAAACAAAATCCAGGCACTCCTCTCCTTCCTCGCTCCTCATCCACAGCGGAGAATATGAAAGGAATCAGAGCCAAACGAGCGATAGGTTTCAATCATTAAGGATATCCCCGCGGGATTCACATTTGCAATGCTGCGCGTTGTTAAAATAACCACATAATGTGTACATCGCACCTAGCGAGCGCCACGGTATATATAACGTGCATTATTTAGGACAAAGTGAATTTAGTATCAGCATTTTGGGTCTATTTTACATTTCAAAAGCCCCCTCTGGAAGAATGGAGCACAAAAACGTAATTCAGAATGGTATAATGCAGATCCTAGACTGTGAGAATTATTTCAGGAAGCGAGCTGTCATTTCTTTGCGGGGGCGTGGCCATGGTTCATCCGGCTAACTGAAGTTAACCCTGCTCCCGACCAGGCTCAAACTTTTTGATCTGTTGTCATGGTGATTTAGACAATCGAGCGTCGGGGAATGGGAAGGTCCGGCTTAAGTCAGGCTTGACCGAAAATTATCCGGCTAACTCAGTTATCCAGGTACGGGGAACGGGGCCCTGGTGAGGAAGGCTTCCTGGTGAGGAAGGCTCCGTGGTGGGAGTCGAGCTACCTAGACTAGAGGTGATGGCAGAGAGGGGGATGAGAAGGAAGCTGGCTGCCATCATGGAGAACCCCTACCACCCCCTCTACGACGAGCTAGTCAAGATGAGAAGCTCGTTCAGCCACAGACTCATACCCCCCCGACACTCAACTAACCGCCTCGGACAGTCCTTCATACCGGCGGCCATCAGGCTCCACAACAGTGGGCAGCGACTAGCGGCCTCCAGGCTCCACAACAGTGGGCAGCGACTAGCGGCCTCCAGGCTCCACAACAGGGGGCATCGACTGCGACTGGGACTTATAGGAACCCAAGGAGGACAATTTACACTGTCTTAGGCATACTGCACCTTATGTGGATACTGTGATACTGTGAATAATGTATATTTCAGTGGATACTGTGAATAATGTATACTCAGTAGATAGTAAATTATAACACTACCTTATGCATACTGCACCTTATGTGACACTGTGAATACTGTGAATATTTTTTTCAGCTAGTTAGATAGTAAATTATATTGACCTATTTGTTTACACTGCTTGTGTTGTTTTTACTACCTGTACCACCCCCCCCCCCCCTTTCCCCCATGCTGCTATGATGCCTGAATTTCCCCAAGGGGATCAATAAAGGAATATCTTATCTTATCTTATTTAGTACCACGTTACTGCTAAACCAAACTTCTCCAGGCCTCTCCACCTACGTCCCGTCTCCCTCTCAAAAATTACGATCGGGGTCGGGGAATGGAAACTATACTATAAGTGAATCCATAAATAGAAACCAAAAAGGAACATCACTCTTTAGCAATATTGTCTGTCCACGCTAGCCTGCGTAGATGGATGCGTTCTCATTAGTGTCAGGGACCCGCTAATAAAGGTACATTGATTAGGCCATGGGGGACACATTTTAGAGTATGCTCTTCAAGGGAGTACCATTTGAGAAAGGCTTTTCCTGTGGTACAGAATTACATGTCTCTAGTGTAGACAGGAATATACTGTAGTGGAGAAAGTTAAACCTCTGATCATAATGGGTCTCATTCACCAAGGACTTACGACAAAAAGGGCTTTCTCTTAGGGCCATTTGAGACCTTTTCGGGCCGATTTTGGGATTCACCAACCGTCCCAATAAAACATATATAATTAATATTATATTATAATATATTGTCTATATTCATGTCTTGCCCGAAAAGGTCTCAAATGGCCCTAAGAGAAAGCGTCTGCCTACCACAGCAGAGACAGTGGGATCGAATCCAGCTGCCGCGGTACCTCCGGCTTGGTCGGTCGTCCATACTGACACAATTGTCAGTGTCAGCGGGTGGGAAGCCGGTGGGGTGGGTCCTGGTCGTTGAAAACAGCGACTCCTACAGGTCGGTCGGGGCGCCTGCTCAGCGAGGAAGGGATCTGGGTGAGGTAGTGTGATCCTCCCACGCGTTACACTCACCCAATGAGAGTCCTCGCTGTCAGGTGAAAAGAAGCGGCTGGCTGACTCCGTGTGTATCGGAGGAGACATGTGTGATAGTCTTCACTCTCCCTAGACCGGCAAGTGGGGGGCAAATGCGCGCAACGACCAGGAAGGGGGGGGGGGGGGGGGGGGGGGGGGGGGTTGATTGGCATAACGACTAAAATTGGGATGGGAGAAAAATACAGAAAAAGGGGAGAAAAAGTAGATCAAAATAAAAATAAATGTCACTATGAAGTGAAAATGGGGGACCCTGATGTAAACAAGACAAACGTCTTTCTCTGGTCTGCATCCCCTTAACAATTGTGTGTATTGAGCCATACTGTATTGTACCCATTCTGCAATCTGTTAAATAAAGTTTTCATTCATCGTGTCACAGTAACTTCATGGAGTAGTCTCATCATCGTGTCACAGTAACTTCATGGAGTAGTCTCATCATCGTGTCACAGTAACTTCATGGAGTAGTCTCATCATCGTGTCACAGTAACTTCATGGAGTAGTCTCATCATCGTGTCACAGTAACTTCATGGAGTAGTCTCATCATCGTGTCACAGTAACTTCATGGAGTAGTCTCATCATCGTGTCACAGTAACTTCATGGAGTAGTCTCATCATCGTGTCACAGTAACTTCATGGAGTAGTCTCATCATCGTGTCACAGTAACTTCATGGAGTAGTCTCATCATCGTGTCACAGTAACTTCATGGAGTAGTCTCATCATCGTGTCACAGTAACTTCATGGAGTATAGTCTCATCATCATGTCACAGTAACTTCATGGAGTAGTCTCATGGTGTCACAGTAACTTCATGGAGTAGTCTCATCACCGTGTCACAGTAACTTCATGGAGTAGTGTCTCATCACATCGTGTCACAGTAACTTCATGGAGTAGTCTCATCATCGTGTCACAGTAACTTCATGGAGTAGTCTCATCGTCGTATCACAGTAACTTCATGGCTAAAGCAACCTACGGTACGTACAACTCTTAAAAGTATGTGCATTGCAGTTTGTGGGGTATCACTCTGGAATGCTCTGGATGCGAGTATAAAATTAAGCAAAAATATCAATCAATTTAAAGGTAGCTATAAACAAGCACTTATGGACACATATACGAGAGGAGCGTGAGCAGTAATGTGACTGCCTAATACATTTTTGTTTCTCATTTGGATATTTGGATATAAAAAAACTGTACTTTTATTAAATTTTTCATTATTTGTTATATTATTTTTATTAAATTATAATGTCAAATATTGTAAGGAAGGGGCAGTGCTTGATACAGTAAGTTGTTTTACTTCCCCCTGTTCCTTCTCGGACACTTATTGTATGGAAATAGTCTTTGACTATTTACCTTTTGTTTTTTTTAAACTTGTTTTATGTTTCTATGTTCGAGACAAATAAAAATCAAATCAAATTAAATGGGATAGCCTCATTGTGTCACAGTAACTTAATGGGATAGCCTCGTCGCGTCACAGTAACTTAATGGCATAGCCTCGTCGCGTCACAGTAACTTCTATTGAATGAAAATAATAGTGGCGCATTATTCCACAACTATTCCTCATTCTGCTGGACCCCCTGTGTCCCTTGATCTCACTTTGGGTGAACCGCTGCGCTCATGTTACACCGTGAGTAATGGGCAATCATGACTAGTAAAGACAGAACGCACTGCACTGTAAAATAGAGGGATGACCCTGTCACCTATGTGACAGCCACAACACTGAAGAATGGCCAAGTGTAATATGATGGGAGCGGATGGAGTATAAAAGATAGTAAAACTGTTGCGTTTATCCTGCAGATTCAGAGTAACACAGCTAGTGCAAAAGGCCGGAGCCAGGACAGTCGTACTCAGAACTGCATTGTGTTCTTTGCTCATGTTTTGATTCCTGCTAGAGCCCAGACTGCTTTGTGGGCATTCCAGCTCTCAGCAAGGAATCATCCTGTTTCTCTTGTTGTTGTTGTTGTACACATCGAACCAGTTCCAACGGCTTGCCTGGTAGGAGTTAAACAACACACTCAATAATGTCCTTGGGCTGTGTCTCACATCCACAATAACAGGAAGGATTGCAACACAACAAGTAGGTGTTGTGTTGGTGGATGTGTCGTAGTTCACTAATCAAACATTTCTATGAGGCAATTTCTGATTACTTCAACTATAGCCTATTATGCTGATTTATGTCTATGGTTTTAAATTGATTGATTGATTGATTGAAAAGTTTATTAACAGATTGCAGAATGGGTACAGTACAGTACAGCTCAATACATACAATTGTTAAGAGGATGCAGACCAGAGAAAGACTTTCGTCTTGTTTCCATCAGGGTCCCCCATTTTCAATTCATCATATGACACACATGACATACAGATAGACAGTACTGCTACATCTATACATTTATGACATACCATAAGATAATTCAAGTCAATGTTATTACTGGAGAGA
>NC_140165.1:304325278-304492767 GCF_963971535.1 Notolepis coatsorum | reverse complement strand
CCCCTCTCTCTCTATCTCTCTCTCTCTCCCTCTCCCTCTCTCTCTCTCTCTATCCCCTCTCTCTCTCTCTCTCTCTCTCTCTCTCTCTCTCTCTCTCTCTCTCTCTCTCTCTCTCTCTCTCTCTCTCTCCTCTCTCTCTCTCTCCCTCCCTCTCTCTCCCCCCCTCTCTCTCTATCTCTCTCTCACTCCCCCCCTCTCTCTCTCTCTCTCTCTCTCCCCCCCTCTCTCTCTCTCGCTCCCCCCCTCTCTCCCTCTCTCGCTCTCTTTCTCTCTGCTGATCGACCATGGAGCGGCTGGGTCTGTGTGTGCTGCTGTGTGCAGTGCTGGTGAAGGGCCACTATTTTTGATGTTGTGTGCATATTCTGAGGGCAAATAAGTTTGGCATGTTTTCAGGCGTGCCAGGAGAACGCTTGTCTTTGAACATGAAGGAGAAAGACATGTCTCCCGGCCAAACATCTGTGCTAATATAATAGAAGAGTGGTCCTTCTCCCTAAAGGAAGGCTTTGATGGTTATCACTTGTAGGTAATAATGTACCACCTTAAGACAAAACTACACTGGGTTCCTTGCTAATACTGCAGGAGTAAATTATACGAGAGAGTAGCTCATTATATCTGGTTAGATTCTCTAGAAATTTTATAAATAATAATAAAGTAGCAAAGTCCCCTGATAATAACAAGCATGAATTTATAAATCCCCCCCAAAAATTGCCAATATTCTGGACGCGGCTCTTGAGCGCCTCGTCTTGAGTTGACAACACATCAAACATATTCTGATGAGGGTATTATTACCATACGGTAAGGTCTGCAAGCGTTAGAGCGGCGTTTAAAGAAGGATGAACCATTTAACACACATTAAAGGCTTTCTTTGCATTCGTCAGTTCTATGGTGCCCAATTTTATCATTAATTTCTATTGGAGGAAAAAGAGGGCGATCCACAGGGTGATCAATTTGCTAATGAACCTAGACTGGTTAAACATAATCTTCTCTTTATCTCTCTATTATGTATTGTCAATAGGGTAATTCTCATGAAACCTAGCCTTAAAGCCACAATCTGTGTTTTTTGTTTGTTTTGTTTTACCACAGTGTGGGGCATTATTCACATACTGTTCATTCTCATTCTCAAGGACTAATCTTCCATATTGTCGATTTCCCCTTAATTAATACACATTAGAATTCATAGGAACGTCTCTTTGGAACAACCTACTCCCATCACAACATCTACATTATTATTATTATTATTATTATTATTATTATTATTATTATTATTATTATTATTATTATTATTATTATTATTATTATTATTATTATTATTATTATTCAAAAAACATTTTAATTAATACATATTTACATCACTTTATGAATTAATTGTAATGCATCTTGTCTTGCAAACAATGTCCATGCAAATTGTAGAGTGTGTTTTCCTTTGTTTGGATATTAAGCCTTGACGATTGCATAATCATTGTTCTTAATTCTTCTGTATGAATATTGATATTAAGAGGGGGTATCTTCATGAGCCATTTTACGCTCTCACACACACACACACACACACACACACACACACACACACACACACACACACACACACACACACACACACACACACACACACACACACACACACACACACACACACACACACACACACACACACACACACACACACACACACACACACACACACACACACACACAGACACACAGACACACACAATTAAAATGAATCGGTTTGGTTCCTATCCAGCATTGCTTTGACCCTTCTTCATTATTTTCTACATTGCTTAAATTCCGTCTGTTTTATGCTCTTTTTAGGTCTATTTTACAGCTGTGAAGTACTTTAGGCTGCAATTCTTGTATGTAAGGTGCTATACAAATAACGTGTATTATTATGAATTGAAAATGGGGGACCCTGATGTAAACAAGATGAAAGTCTTTCTCTGGTCTGCATCCCCTTAACAATTGTGTGTATTGAGCCGTACTGTATTGTACCCATTCTACAATCTGTTAATAAAGTTTTCAATCAATCAATTATTATTATTATATTATCTGTACTTTCACTCGTGGTAAAACATAATAACCAATTAAATCATTATGTAACCAAAATAAATAATTCATAAAGAACATCTATCTACTGCATGATAATAGCAGGCTGTATCTCAATCATGATTACGGCACGCAAATAGTCAAGGCTGGGGTTGGAGGTTTGGCATTATGATAATCACCCAGTAGGCACTTTCACCTCATGCTTGTAATCATCAGTCATTAGACTATGACAACTTAATTAGGATCAAACAACCTCTAATCACAATGTGTTTTTAGTCGAATAACGTAATCACTTATTAATGGTATTAATGGTACGAATAGGGGGGGCGACTCTCAAAAAGTAAGTAATTCGATTTTGAAGATCAGCCGACTCTGCTAATGTTCATGTTCAACAAACAATGTTAATGAATGAATCTGGGGGGGGCCTTCGCGTCCTACAGTTTGCTGGCGTCCGCATATTCATTTGGGTTCTCTGGGTTTGATTTGGGCACGAGGGTAAAGGTTGGCCGGCGTGAGAGAGCAGCATGTTGCAGGAACATACTTTAATTTATAGTATGCGATCAAACACATCTTGGTTTTTGCGACAACAACAGATTGTAATCAAATAGCAAGTGATTATCTTTAAATGGCAACCGCGGTCAATGAACTGTGGCGTGGACCTTTTTCCAAGTGCCATAGCTTTAACTAATAACATTAGTTATTAGTCTGTTCCATTTAGGTCTGCCGGCGGGCCCATGTCAGTGAGCCCGCGTTGCACACTACCAGAACACTGGCATGTACCTAAATGGAACAGAGCCATGATTATGGTCATTAGTTACATCTGTGATTACCTCGCTTCGACGTGTCAATGTTTGCTGTGAAAAAGGTCTATTGCACCTCGTGTTGTGTGGAAAAAACACGCGCTGGGAATACCGGTACAGGGATTTCGCAAATGTCTTTTGAAATTAAATGAAAAGGTAAACAATAAATATACATCGTCGTGCATTGTAATTCATGCCGGGGACGGGGACCGCTATTGCTGAAAACACGGCACTAGACAGATTACATATGCATGTTTGGATACCTTTAATCATATGGCACAGTATGTGCTGTGGGACTTCCATTGTAACGGACCGCCATGCCACGTGGCAGATGGGACCTTCCAGATGGCTCCCGGTTCCTCCCTTTGTCACCTTCCCCTCCCTCCACCGGTCCATCTAGCTACCACCCCCACCCCCCCCTCCGCTACGGGCCTACCTGTAAACCAAGGTGTCGTCCGTGGTGCTGTTGTACTGGATCTGGTACATCCGGATGCCCGGGATGTGCCGCTCGGACGGCCAGCGGATCACGGCGGACGACGAGGTCAGCTCCGTCACCATCACCCTCTTGTCCTGCTTGTCGTGGCCCCCCTTGGTGTCGTTGTTGCCCGACTTGGACGACGTGGTGATGTCCGAGAGGCCGGGGTCCTCGCGCATGTGGCCCGTGTTGTTGACGAACAGCGGCAGGGGGATCATGTTGATCTCCACGGCGGCCGTGGCGATGCCCGCGGCGTTGGACGCCACGCAGTTGAAGGCCCCGCTGTCCTTCAGCGTGGTGATGAGGATGTCCAGCGTCCCGTTGCCGTACAGGACGGTGCGCGTGGTGTTGTGCACCAGCTTGCCGTCCGGCGAGCGCCAGTGGATGTCCGGCTCCGGGTCCCCCATGGCCTTGCACTTGAGAGTGACCCCCTGGCCCTCCATCACGTAGGGCTTGGAGGAGAGGTGCTTGGCGATCAGCGGGGCCTCGCAGATGAACTCCTCCTCCGGGATCGACCAGAAGTACTTGTCCATGAGGTGGTCCGGGGAGGCGCAGGTCTCCAGGTCGTCCTCGCGCGTCAGCCGGCGCAGCCAGAGCAGCTCGCAGTTGCAGTGCAGCGGGTTCCCGCCGAAGCTCACCGCCAGCGACGACGGGTTGGTGGCGCCCTTGGTCTCGGACAGCACCTGGGCGTGCTGGAACAGGCTGTCCGGGGGCAGCTTCTGCAGCCTGTTGGACGTCATGTCCAGCCGCACCAGCTTGGTGAGGAGGGTGAAGGTGCCCACGCCGATGTGGTCGATCAGGTTGTGGTCCAGCGTGAGCGTGTTGATGGTGGTCATCCGGGCGATGGCGTCCCAGGGCAGCGTCCTCAGGTTGTTGTTGGACAGATCCAGGTCCTCGATGGTGACGACGAACTCGTCGAAGGCGGTCTCGGCCACGTGGTGGATCTGGTTGTTGCCCAGGATGAGATGCCGCAGGTTGATCAGGCCCTTGAAGTGGTCGGTCTTGATGACGGTGAGGCGGTTGCCGTCCATGTGCAGGGCCCTCAGGGAGCGCAGGCCCACGAAGGCCAGCGGGGTGATCTGGCTGATGGTGTTGCGCGACAGGGTGAGGTGCACCAGGCTGGTCATGTTGAAAAAGTCTTTCCGACGGACGACCGTGATGAAGTTGTCGGTGAGCCGCAGCTCCACGGTCTTGCGGTCGATGCTGGGCGGCACGAACAGCAGGCCGGTCTTGGCGCACAGCAGCGTCAGGGTGGGGGACAGGTGCTGGCAGATGCAGCGGCCCGGGCAGCTGTAGCCCCTCACCACGCACAGCACCGCGCCCAGGAACGCGCACAGAACCAGCCGCTCCATGGTCCTATCAGCAGCTTCCCGGTCCTGGAGAGAGAGAGAGAGAGGGGGGAGAGAGAGAGAGAGAGAGAGAGAGACATAGAGAGAGAGAGAGAAAGGCAGAGGGGAAGAAGAGAGACACAGAATCAAGAAAATAGAGCACTTTTGATTTCTTCAAATAACACCATAGCCCAACGCAATGACACGCTGGGGAAAACGGGAGTCAGAACAGGGTTATTGAAAATGCCAGCAAAGTATCAGTCACATGATATCACGGAGCCCTTTTTTGGAATCAATGGCACCGACCGAGATGATGAAAGGCTTGTACCAACGCTCTCTGTCAAAAAGCCCTGTAGCCCTCTGATGGGAAGGGAGAAGGAAGAGGGGAAAAAAAAAACACATAATGTTTTCCTTGGTGCTGCATGGGTGATGTGTCATCAGGGGGCAGAGTCACGCCAGCGAACCCTGTAATTTACTGATTGATCACAGAGTCGCTTAGCTATATCGAGCGAATATGCAACGTATGTCTCCGTCACGCAACCGCGGCCTGTGTGTGTGTGTCTGTGTGTGTTTTCCTGGCTCTGTACTGGAGAATTGAAGGGGGTGTGGGGGGTGTGGGGGGTGTGGGGACGGGGGCGGGGGTAAAAGGCCAGTTGTCAGCATTGCTGGAGGATTTATATGACCTTTTCATGCCCGCGCCGCTCTCCTTATGCTCCTCAAATGCACTGAGCAACGAGAGACGAGTCTGTCAAGTAAATCACGGCGGAGGAAAGTGAAGGTGAGGAGGAGGGAGATCCGACGCCGCGGGTTTGAGATCCGTCAGACGTGGGGAGGCATTATTGGAGGACTCTCAGGAGTTTAGGAGGATGTTTCTATCTCTGATCCCCATTTAGAGGTATTGATCTCGGGTTTCTCTCCGAGAGCACAGGTCCGCAGTGACAAGCGCAGAAGGAGATCCTTGGGTGTAATAGCCGCAAAGTCCCCAGTGGAACACAACTGCTGTTGTCTGCAGCGGCCTGTCAAGGGTTCTCGCCCCTCCTTGGCATCGGTCTCGACTCCTGACGCGTTAACCCCCCTGCGGTTTATCGGAAAGCCTATTAAGCTGATAAAAAGCGGCAGATATGATGACCGCGGCTTTCGGTTGCGCGCTGGGGGGCAATTCTTAACAAGGTGCAGAGAAAGTGTGTGTGGAGGAGGCCACTTGATTTTCCTCCCCCCCATTATTATTTCTGTTTTTATTTTGTGTCGTATAGCCTCAAGTGTCTCTCCACGAGTATTACCATACCTATTTGAAATAAGAGAAAACACACACACACACAAAAAAACCACACATTTTCTATGCATAAGGAAGGAGTATAATTGATTCACTGAAATTCGAGCCATAGGGAGTATAGGATGACGGCTGTTTATTCAGATACATTTACATAGAGTTTAAGCCATATCCTCCCACCTAAAAACGTCACTGCAGGAGGTTAGTCTGCGGGACGATATTTCCAAAAAAATACCCAAGCAGAAATCTGCTTATTTTAGTAGCAAAGGCCCTTTATTGTCGGCCTGGCAACTCTCCTCGGAGCGCCCGGCGTGTGCAAATTAATACCCTTAATGTTCTAAGAGCACGTCACGTCACGTACGACATGGGGATTGCTGCATAGAGGAGCTGAACAGCTGCGACGGTGACGTGGCCCATACTAAAATATTTCACTCCATAATGCCTCTTCAAGTGGCAACGTTGTCACTCGTTGCATTTCGCCGCGATTCGGTCCTTCCTTCCTTGTATTAACATTCAAATGGTAAGTAGGCTGCGGAGCTCACGGTTTTATCAGAGGACCATCTGTGCTCCAGCCTTTCCTGCCACGCCGTCCACCATCATCCGCTATTGATCTCTCAGCATCTCTCTGTGCTGAGGGGGAGAGGAAGAGGAGAAAAAAAAGAAAAACTTTGTTGCCTAGGCAACTCTAGTGGTAGAATGTAGGTCTTTGAATTGCATTAAAGATGTTAAGCCGCCCAAAAAATAAAAATAAAGCAAGGTTTCAATTTGAACGGAGGTGAGGAGAGGAGACGCGAGAATGCCAACGCCGCCGAAGGTCTCTCGAAAGGAACGCTGAAAGGAAATGTCTCTCTCCTCCCTCGCGAGGTAACGCCATGAAAGGAATCTCCGAAACCGTTTTAGAGTATTGATATACGAAGGTGTAATCATCATACGGCCTCAAAACATTCCCTTAACCGTGTGATTGCATCGTTCCAGCTTTGAGGCATTTGGGTGTCCAATAATAGTGAGGTATAGTTGGGATGTTTGTCAACAGTTTGAAGGTCACAGTGAGCTCGGAGGGAATAGATCAATATGTTTCAGGTAGGAGTGATCACACATAGTCAAGGTAACTGAGGGGGAAGTCACTTCCAATAGCTCTGTGTATTGACTCAATCTTGCAATTGATGTAATATAATACATAATATGAATGTAATTTAATGTTGTTGTGGTTCACGGACACAGTTAAAATGGGTTGTAAAAATCAGCTGGGCGTGGAGCACAATGGGAAGGACAATATATTTGCATATTTACAAGCATATTTCTTTCACAAGCCTTTTACGTGTTATCAACCACCCACTTTAACCCTTTCGCCGCCGCACTACCAAACGGTTAACCCTTTCACCGCGACAATACACAGAAGGTTAATAACCCTTTCACTGCCACATGGCGGGTTACCCCGTCGGTAGTGTGATAGCAAAGGGTTAACCTTCTGTCGTGTGGCAGTGAAAGGGTTAACACCACTACAGAGCATCTCCATCCCATCGGGCGCCAGGGGACACGCTGCTCCGCTCAACTGTCCGTTTGATGTGTGACCCTAGCAACAGACTCTCTTCCCATTTCAACCAATGAAAATACACTCCCGTCATGGAATGCACCCGATTGGATGATTGGATCCCTGGGTTTTCTGCACGCCGTGAGGCGTTGGGGAAAAAAAACATGGCGGCTCTGCTCGTAAACTTTCTCTTTTTACACCGAAGTTATTATAATTTTTTTTTTACTAAATATGCTTCTGAGAACATTTTAAGAGGGAAGTTTGCTGAGTCACTGCAGAATCCTGGTACATTTCAGAACTGCGTCTCCCAGTTTGACAGTTTGGTATGAAGTGTCGTGACTCGTGAGCCAGCCCTTGGACAGACCTCATTTGCATTAAGTTGGGAAAATTCTAACTTGCAAATTACTATGCAAATGAAGAGTGGGCGAATGCAGTGCAACTCCGCCGCAACGCGACTACAATGCTCGCCTGCTCCTCCTGCTCTCCGTAGGAAGTGAATAGTGAATAGTGAATAGAGAGAAAGCTTTGAGATGCCATCCGTTCGCCGGATCTGGCGGAGATGCTCAGATACTACATGAACGGAACGCGCTGAGAAGCCTATCCGTCGGCGGTATACTGGTGGAGCTTCTCGGGAAGTTCAGACAAGTGATAAGAGACCAGTGATGAGAGGGTTCAGATAAGACATTGTAATGCTGTGTGTCTCAAAGATTATATCCTCTTTTTTTCTGATGGGGTAAGAGAAACTCGTCTCAAATTCTGACATTAAACTGACTCACTTGCAGCTGAGCAAAGATGAGGATGAATTGAAATCACCATTTGATCTCCGTTAAATTCAACTTTGGAGAAACGAAGGCGTGTTAAGTCGATCAAGCTCTTTGGTGTCAACTGTTTTAAACTATAACACGTGTCTTAACCCTTTCTGTGCCATTAACGTATATATATACACGTGTTTGCTCGCCAACCGGTGAGTGCCAATCACGCTATTTGGTCAGTTTTCCTTTTTTTCCCCGATTTTAATATCCTATACAGTCTCACGGACCTCTGTGTATCATTGGAACTCATTCCGAGAGTGCAATACCGGCCGAATCCTGCTAGGTGGCAGTATCGCCTACTTTTTTAAACCTTATTTCACACTGTGTGTTACATTGTATATGGTCCGGGTGGAGAACTTAGACCAAGCCAAGTGAATCGCTTCATCCGAGCACTTTGGAATGCGTTCAGCACACTTGAGGCATATCTTGTGCCAGTTCATGTCAGGGACCCGATGGACATCAATACTGGAAATCGCGATCAGACATTTGGAATATTCATTTTGGGATACCTCCTAGTAAAGGTAAGGACTATATGACATCAATCCTACTTTGATCCAACCATGATTTCACATCGAACGCAACGATCATATAACATACTCCAAAACGTATGCCGTTGCTGACGATCAGAGCATCAAAAAACATTGCATGCATTCATGATGAACCATAATACCTATTATATACCTTTGATTTTGAAATAGTAACGTGTCCAGGCGAGCAACGCAAACGACTTTAGCATTCACATAGCGCTCCATAACTCAGCTTTTCAGAAACTTGCCCAGATCACTCTGAAACTATACACTATTCACCACGGGATAACACGCAAACGTATACATGAAACATTTTACTCTTTTTTACATGTTGGACGAAAGATAGTGACTTTCAAATGAGCCATAGTATTGTCTCCATAGCTATAATATAGATAAAGCTCTGCAAACATCGTGACGCACAGTGAAAAAAGGCAATGGAAAGCTGGCGCATTGACTACAGGGATGAGGGTAATAGCTGGCGCTCAAAGTGTTAACCACTTATTCACAACAATAACAATAACAACAATAACAGAAAGGTGATACATGTTTAACAATAAAAAAATGGAATTGCCTCAAAGTCTTAAGTCTCCCTGTGTGGACAGAGTGCCTGAGCATAACACCAACACTGCCAGGGTTAGTTAGGGATTTGCTTCCCACCGGAGCCACCCATACTGAAAAATATATGCAGTCATTCCACTGTACAGCGAGGACTAGTACGACAGAAGCGCTATAGAAGTGTCATCACATCACATCACATTCATCACATCACGTTCATCACATCAGGCAGATCGCTAGAAGCCCTCTATTGTCCTGCATGTTAAATCAACCAAACGGAATATGGTTCTCCTCTGTCAAAGTGTGTTAATATTAGATACTATTTGGAAACCCGGGGCTCATTCAGGTGTAATGCGGTATGTACAGTAGCTGCATTAGGAATCTGTGTAGGTACCGAGCATGTCAAGCTAACTTTTCGGGAAGACGGCAAGATATTGCTCTAAAGTTAAGCAACATTTTTACTTCACCCACTATATAAAATGACCTATTGTGATATCTAGGATAATCACAACTCAGCCCGGAAACTAGAGACCTTGGCCATTCAGAGGATGTATGGCTTGCCTAGGTACATTGACAATAAATGGGGTTTTCTTGTGGGGCTATTTTGAGAAAAGTGCTCACCATCCAATCACCAGAAGAAAGATTCTGGCAGATATATTCTGGCAGAAGATGTCAAAAGTTATTCATAAGAAATCATGGTGTGTGTCTAAAGTGTTCTTCAAGGACTTGAAGTCTTAAAAGCTATCTTTTTTCACTGAGCAGTCAAAAATGGTTTGATATATATCTATCTTTTTTTTCTATTATTATAATTTTTTCATTCGGCATGTAAAATAAACATATAAATAGCAATCACAACAACAACACAACGTACAGTGTAAAACAACACAACAGAAACCGAGTGGGGCTGGATACAAGGGCGCGCTGAAAAAGGTACTAAAATGGCCAAAAAGGCTTGTTATTGCACCAATGCTGTGTAACCAATGGTATCCATCAATATATTAGACATAATTGAGCATGGGAATGGTCATTAGGCTATAGGTAAATTACATAATATCCCAAGCCCCTTGTTGCAGCTTTTTTTTTTTTTTTTTTTTTTTTTTTTTTTACAATTCTGACTGGAAGTCTTATTGTTGTTGCTACATTAGCTTGACACAGGCCAAAGATAACTTACAATCTTGGGGAAGATCCAATAATTTGTATTCCACCTTCCGGTTGAGCGGTGATGGACACCTGACCACATGTCTGTATACATAGAACTATACCTCAGACTGCCTTTTCCACATCGGAAAACAATGTAACATCATATTGCGAATCCAATGTGTTGTGTTTGATTAAACCTTGACTAAAACTTCTCAGTTGTTTCGATTATTAGAATAAAGATACAAAAGAAACACCAACTTAAACAATATATTAGACATAATTGAGCATGGAAATGGTCATTAGGTTATAGGTAAATTACATAATATCCCAAGCCCCTCTACACTCAAAATGATCATTTAAACAGGCAATATTCAAAGCACAATGTTCATCACATTAATAGACAGAAAAGATTGGCATACAGTGTTGAGCCTTCAGCACATTTCTTATATAGGGTTTTACAGTATGTTTTTATTATTTTTTGAGTTTAGTGGATTGTGCCGCCACATCCAATCTCATTCACATGATGATATAATTTCTTACACTGAAGTATTGTTTACCGGCACAGCCAACCAATTAACGTCACGTTGGGGACGAATTTGAATATGACATTGTAAATGGTCAATCATAATCAGCCGGGAACGTAATGGTCTGTCCTGAGTTGATAAAAGGCCACCACTATGCACACCCAAAGCCAGAGTCGTGTGCCACGAGGGTATTATCGCTACGTGACTGTCAGGCAAGAGTAAATTCCAATTAGACTGTGTAAGCCAGTGAACTGTTGGTTGCCCCGGTGTGGCTCTTGTCAGGAGGCAGGCATAATTATTGACAGGCTGAGTTCATAGGAGCCAACTCCGTCCCCACCCGTGGACGCCTACACCTAGCTGCGTGGGCGCTGCGCAGCCCCGGGGACTTCTGGTCACATCTCATCAAGGGCAAAACACCTTGTTAAATAGGGGGAGACATTTGCATTTCATAATCATGTCTGCATGGCGAAGAGTGGCAGCCTCGTATCAACGTACTGAGGAGCACAGAGGCCTAGCTGTAGCCACACTGACTTCACTAACAGAGACTTCACTAAACCCCACTGACCAAATTGCTTTAAGAAAAGCCACGATAAATCATAGTATCGATTCTGACTGGAAGGCTTATTGTTGTTGCTAGCTTGACACAGGCGAAAGATAACTTACAATCTTGGGGAAGATCCAATCATTTTGATTCCACCTTCCGGTTTAGCGGTGATGGACACCTGACCACATGTCAGTATACATAGAACTATATCCCCGACTGCCTTTTCCACATCGGAAAACAATGTAACATCATATTGCGAATCCAATGTGTTGTGTTTGCTTAAACCTTGACTAAAACCTCTCAGTTGTGATTAGATTATTAAAATATAGACTCAGTTGTTTGTGCCTTATGGAGTTGTTTGCACAGCCCCGGGGACTTCTGGTCACATCTCATCAAGGGCAAAATACCTTGTTAAATAGGGGGAGACATTTGCATTTCATAATCATGTCTGCATGGCGAAGAGTGGCAGCCTCGTATCAACGTACTGAGGAGAAGAACTGAGGAGCATGGAGGCCTAGCTGTAGCCACACTGACTTCACTAACCGATGTCGGAACTAGCTTGGCGTTTCTAAATGAAGTAGAGCAGATTAAAATGCAATTTGCACAGGACAAGTGATTGCCACATGTGTGGCTAATTAATTGAACTCTTAATGGATTTCTTCACTCTCCAATAACATAGCACAGCCTACTTAATATGGTAATACTTAATGGTCAGGCTTGACTGAAATTTGACGCGCATCGCAAAAACTACGGTGTTAAAACAAAGGACAGATGCAATGCCACCATGCGGAATCTGATAGAGCTACAGCACATCTATAGCGTGTTTCTCCTCAAATACAGACACAGGCCTACTGCACTACATTAGAGCTTACATTTTCAATATAGGTCCTTAACTAAACATGAACAAAACATGAATAAATGCGGAAATGAATATCTACAGATCATGGAAGAATAATCCATTCTGATTTATTAATGACAAATAGATATTTGGACTACTGGTGCTCTCATGTTAACATAGCGTATTGTAGATATGAATAGCTGTATTTATATGGCACGTGTCAAGCAAGACCAACACAAAGTGCTTTACAATGGAATGATAACATAGATTGTTTTCAGTATAGGTGGCCCCAGTGTGAATTGCCAAGCAATCTACCCATTGAATACCCATGAATTTATCAGTTATCAGTTATTCTATGAAATGGGTGCCATTTCTGTCCGCAACCTTTTCCTGAGGTGCAGAAGGCACATGTGCCAAAGTGTGTTTCCAAAGTTTAAAGCTATTCATGCAAGTGTTCTAAAATACTATTCTTAAAGTATAACATCAGTACATGGCCATTTCCACATGTTATTGTGGGCTTGGGCGATATAGAAATCCCCCTACTGACAATATTGTTTTAAGAAAAACAACAATAAATTATATTATCTTCCAAAAAAAGCAGATTTCCTTATTTTGAAAGATTCTGACTGGAAGTCTTATTGTTGACTCTTGATTATGGCATTTGCATTATTTCGCTAACGGGAACATCTTTCCCAAGTTTTCCCCAACAATATATATGGTCAGAAAGTAAGCTCACATAATGTAAGTCAGTGTTGTAGTCGAGTCAATAAATCTCGAGGCCAAGTCAAGTCTCAAGTCCCCAGTGTTCGAGTCCGAGTTGAGTCTGAGTCACCAAAGAAGAGCCCGAGTCGAGTCCGAGTCGAGTCCCCATTACCCGAGTCCGAGTCCAAGTCCAAGTCATCAAGGTTGAGTCCACTCCACTCTGGCAGTCAAAGAGCTGATATACATTTGTGACACAATAGCCAAACAAATGCACTAGTCATCAATATCTTATGCCAAATGATTAGGGCCTATTACAAAAAAAAATAAAAATGTATTTATCACAAGTCCGAGTCCTCCTCTGCCCCTTCCGAGTCCGAATGCAGTCAATGCTCGAGTCCAAGTCCGAGTCAGAGTCATCAGTGCTCAAGTCCAAGTCGAGTCACGAGACCTGAAAATCATGATTCGGAGTCCTGGACTCGAGTACTACAACACTGATGTAAGTACGCTTTTTTGACAGGCTACAACCATGCGGTGACGCAAGAGAGAAAGGGAAAGAGAGAGACTGACTTATAGTCACAAGGTGACTCCAAGGTCACTGTCAGGCTTATCCGATCCAGTTCACCACCTCGGACAGCGCCAGCCGACACAGGCGCTGCAGACTGGGAGCTGTGTGGCTCTAGCTGTGAGTTCTGTGCATCCAGGGGATCAAGACAGCACTGCTAGCTGTCCACTCACAGCTCCCAGTCTACAGAGTCTGCGTCAGCTGGCGCTGTCCGAGGTGCTGAACGGAAACTCTGGCGGATGCTTGGCCACTGGGCACTCGTTATAAAAACAGCACCAGAACTGCTGCCTCACTGTGACCTTTAGGGAAATATATTTTTGTCTTTAACAGAGGAATTTCGTTTTTTTGTATTGGGTTTGGGTCCAAAACACGTGATTCAGGATTCATGCATGGTCATTTAATTTTTTTCGGGGCGATTGAAGCTCTAATCTGAATGCATATTGTACACAAAAAGATGATAATGAACTGATCCATGACAATCTATTTGGTATAAAGTGATATATATATATTAGTGCTGTCAATCGATTAAAATATTTAACTCGATTAATCGCATGATTCTCCATAGTTAACTCGCGATTAATCGCAAATTAATCAATTTTTTCCCCCCCTTCCTTAAACAGATCTTTTTCAATAGTTTTAATACTCTTATCAACATGCGAGTCAACAAATGCTTGCTTTATGCAGGCATTTAACACAAAAGGATGACCCTCATGCATTGCAAATTTGCATCATATTCAAAACAGAGTGATGCACAAAATAACTTAAAAGAAAATAATAATTTAAAACAATGAATAAAGTGTGCATGAAATAATAGGGGAAAGAAAACGTTAGGAACTTGTTACTCTCTCTCTCACACACACACTCTCCCAGCTCTCTTTCTCTCTTGCCCCTTCCTCATCTCTCTCACCCCCCTCTCTCTCTATATCTCACACACACACACACACACACACACACACACACACACACACACACACACACACACACACACACACACACACACACACACACACACACACACACACACACACACACACACACACACACACACACACACACACACACACACACACACACACATTTACATTACATTTACATTTAGTCATTTAGCTGACGCTTTTATCCAAAGCGACTTACAAGTTCTGTGCGACAAGACAGCAAGAAGGGTATAACTCTATCAGCTGAGTAACAATGTTCATCAAAGTGTTGCGTGTTACAGTGTAGGTTAGTTTATTAGGACAAGTGCATGACATTAAGGTTAGTCAGGGTTAGATTTTTTTTTGTTTTTTTTTTTTTATCATTTCAGATAATGGTTGAAGAAGTGAGTCTTTAGTCGACGGCGAAAGATTGGACGGGATTCGGCTGTCCTAACTGGGGTGGGTAGTTCATTCCACCATTGTGGGGCAAGGACTGAGAATAGGCGGCTTCTCTTTGATGACCCTCCGGGAGCTTGGATAGGAGTAGATCTGAGGCGGCCAGAAGACGCAGAGCGTAAGGGTCTTGAGGGTGTGTAGTTAGAGACCATTGACCGGAGGTAGGCGGGAGCGGTTCCCTTTGCCGCACGGTATGCTAGGTCGAGGGCCTTGAAGTGGATACGTGCAGCAATGGGGAGCCAGTGCAGGTCCCTAAGAAGTGGGGTGACATGGGCTGACTTCGGTAGGTTTGAGATCAGGCGGGCCGCTGCATTTTGAATGAGTTGAAGAGGCTTGGTGGCAGTGGCCGGGAGGCCAGCTAGCAGTGCGTTGCAGTAGTCGAGGCGGGAGATGACTGTTGATTGGACGAGGAGTTGGGTGGCTTCTTTTGTCAGGAAGGGGCGTAGGAAGGGGCGCAGGAAGGGGCGTATCCTACACACACACACACACACACTTTTCTTAAAAGTTAATCGTGAGTTAAAAAAAATAGTGGCGTTAATAGAATCGGGCGATAATGCGTTAATACCGCGTTAACTTTGACAGCCTTAATATATATATATATATATTTGATTGAAGAGCTAGTTGCACTGTTTCCTTTACACATATACAAAAGATGTACAGTATATACACTTGTCCAAGCAAAATCGCTGCCTTCCACAACAGACCTGTACACGGCAAAAGAGATACATGGAAAATAAATCTCCACCATAGAGACCTATAGCTTTTATTTTCTATAAAAGAAAACAAAAGAAACACCAACTTAAACAAATCCTCCCCTCACCCAAAAATAAATAAATAAAGGAAGTGAGTGCAGTGCAGTGATTTCCGTTAAGCCCTGTCTCTACTGGCCAGGATCCAGCTGTACTGTGGCTCCATGTGGCTCCATTGTATACAAGAAATAACCCCAACCCAACCCAACTGCATGCTGTTAGACCCTGGCTAGCCCCAACCAGACCCAACTGCATGCTGTTAGACCCTGGCTAGCCCCAACCAGACCCAACTGCATGCTGTTAGACCCTGGCTAGCCCCAACCAGACCCAACTGCATGCTGTTAGACCCTGGCTAGCCCCAACCAGACCCAAGTGCATGCTGTTAGACCCTGGCTAGCCCCAACCAGACCCAACTGCATGCCAGACCCTGGCTAGCCCCAACCAGACCCAACTGCATGCTGTTAGACCATGGCTAGCCCCAACCAGACCCAAGTGCATGCTGTTAGACCCTGGCTAGCCCCAACCAGACCCAACTGCATGCTGTTAGACCATGGCTAGCCCCAACCAGACCCAACTGCATGCCAGACCCTGGCTAGCCCCAACCAGACCCAACATAAACGATGGAGACATCATGTACCACTCTTAAAATAATTCATAAAAGAGTCCCAGATGTCATTAACCCTTTCACTACCACACTGGTAGGCGGCACGGTGGTGTAGTTGTTAACACTGTCGCCGCACAGCTAGAAGGTCCAGAGTTCGATTCCCGCTTGGGGACCAGGTTTCCACGTTGCCAGGTACCCAGGTGGGGTTATCTAAAGGGCCTTTCTGTGTGGAGTTTGCATGTTCTCCCCATGCTCGCAAGGGTTTCCCCTCTCGATAAGATAAACCCAATGGAAAAACATGCACAACAGATTGCTAACGCTGTCGCGTCCCTGATGAAGACGGACAGGAGCACTTGGATTGGTCCCCGGGGCGCGGCCCCACGCCGCAGCCCTTATCTGCTCCGGGCTGCCCTTGGGGGGGGGGGGGAAGGACGATGGGATGGGTCAAGCGCAGAGACTCAATTTCATTGGCGACCCAAAAAAGATTGCTGTGTGTGCCGCCCATCACATGTGTGTGTGTGACTGCATGATGAATAAAGACTTCTTCAAAAGTCCAGTTTATTATTACAAGCGCATGACAAAGACATTTACTGTAATTCTTATAATTATCTTATCAAACTAAATTATGGTTAGGCAATATGAATCAAACATAAGCTTAGAATATGTTTGTTAACAGAGGGAAGCTCAGAAGGAGCTTCTATCCCCAGGCCATCAGGATGCTCAATGACAATAACACTATGTAACAAACCATCAAATACAATCACAGCACACACATCCACACGCACACTCACTTTAAATAAACAACTCACTGTAGCACCCACTTTAGACACTTTAACACACTTTATATTTATATTATTGGTAAAGAGATTTGCACTACAACTCATACCTCATTGCACCTTACCCTAAGTTGTACCTCATCCCATTTCTGCATTGTACTTTGTACTTTATATTGTATTGTAACTCAGTTTAAAAAAAAATCTACTCTGTATTGTATATTGTATATATGTCTATTGAACACTTTTGTTTTGAACACTTTTGTTTACACTTGTTACGTACTTTTGACTTCTATCTTTTACTTATCTATTTTATTTGTATCCAGCACACTCTCAGGAGCAGAACAGGAAAAAGCATTTCATATAAAAGTATTCTGTATTTATTTTTGTATGACAACTAATAAAGAAACTTGAAACTTGAAACTTGAGATGTGAGGGCCCTGCCTTTGTAAACAACACAAATGTAACTTTTCAGGACGCTTTCTGGCTTCAAACGGTGTTTCCTGGGATCCAGTATTCCTCTGAGGACAATTTGTTGATTCAGTTATGAAAATATAACTTGTCAGAGAAATTATTCACTTCTCTGACAAAACTACATGGTGTACCCTTAATCAGGAATGATCTAAAAGAGATGTTTATAATAAACATCAGTCGTTTTTAGTCATTTTAATTGGGAAATGTTTTATCTTATATCTTTAACGACATTCCTACCAAATCCAAATCTTGGGAGTACCTCAAAAACTACCATTATTTTCTGTCAAAGGCTTGACAGGCTTCTAGTGATAATATAGCAGTATCTTTCATACAACAGTAGGCTATAATTTTTGCACCTCGGACAGCGCTGGCTCACACAGACTCTGCAGACTGGGAGCTGTGTGGCTCTCGCTGTCTGTGCTGCCGGATGGACAGCTAGCGGTGCTTCAAGGGGATCAAGACGACACCGTCCATTCAGCACAGACAGCCAGAGCCACACAACTCCCAGTCCGCAGAGTCTGTGTGAGCCGGCGCTGTCCGAGGTGCTGAACTGGAGCAAGCGGTGCCTCTCTCTAATTCCTCTCTCTGCTGGCACACTCAAGACAGGGATCAGGCAGCCTACCATGGCCCACTCAGGAATTAACTACCGGAGAACAGAAAACCTGGCATCCGCTATAAGTCAATGTTCGTATCTGAACCTGACCCGATTCAAGCCGGGGGGGGGGGGGGGGGGGGTTGAGAAATTGCAGCCTTGCCAGACCCAAACCCATGGCCAGACCCAAAATTATTCTGGCCGAGAGTCATCAAAGCTCTAGTGTGTAAGCAACCATCTAATGTTGCATCTCTGCAGAGCCTTGTCTTCAACTGTAGCAAACAATTTGAGATTTGTTTGACCCGAGATCGATAGAATTTAATGTTTTGTGCAACATATCTCAAAGCAAATTATTGTATTATGTAACACGGCGTTGACACATATCTCTCTAATCAATACTTTTCTCAATTTAGATTAGATTTAGATGGAGTCTGATTCTTCTGAAGTGACACAACAGACACATAAAAATCATTCCTGATGTTTATTATAAACATCTCTTTTAAATCATTCCTGATTAAAGGTGCACTTTGTAGTTTTGTCAGAGAAGTGTATAATTTCTCTGACAAGTTATATTTTCATAACTGAATAAACAAACTGGAATACAGGGGATCCCAGGAACACTGTTTGAAGCCAGAAAGCGACCGGAAAAGTAAAATTGTTGTTGTTTACTATGGCAGGGCCCGCAATTCTCTTCTAAGCTTATGTTTGATTCATATTGCCTAACAATTATTTCGTTTTTATGTACGATAAGATAGAATAATTATAAGAATTACAGTAAATGTCTTTGGCAGGCTCTGCAACAAACCCCCCTCCTCCAAAACTGCATAGTGTTAACCTTCGGTATAGTGGTAGTGAAATAACAGACACGTACATTTATTATAAAGATTTACTTTAAATCGTTCCTGATGTTTTCTACACAAAGCCCTGGTTAATGGTTACATTACATCCATGGAATTCTTCATCAGAGTGGCGTCAGCAATCGGGAAGGTCATGTTATGCATAATTAAATGATTACATGTGGTGTTTTGAAGCCAAACCCCTTTATCCATACATAGTTCTAACAGATGAGCCAAAAAAGCCTCTCTGACTGCAGTTATCTGTTGGCTGCCCTAATGAACAGAATAATCAGGACAATACACCATCCTCTTAATAATATGTCAACTATAGCTGCCTCTTTCAGCCATGCTGCGAGACCTTTTGTAGAGCTCTGTGCTAGTAGTAATTGAAGGTATTTCCAAACACTGCAGTGCCAACATGGAATCAATTACATATAGAAAATCCTAAACATTATTATTATTATTATTATTATTATTATTATTATTATTATTATTATTATTATTATTATTATTATTATTATTATTATTATTATTATTATTATTATTATTATTATTATTATTATTATTATTATTATTATTATTATTATTATTATTATTATTATTATTATTATTATTATTATTATTATTATTTTAGCAAAGCTATGATCAGATAAAAAAAACTATTTTGTCTTGTGATACAGTATGCTTTTAACTTTCTCATGACCTTAAAACTATAAATCGTTAACTAGCTACAGATTGTCAAGATTAGCCAAGCAGAAAGACTCACAATAAACAGCAGCACTAAGGTTATTATTAACAATCTAGAATCTAATCCATCAAATTGCGTATAGATAATTGTGATGAATCGTGTGGATTTTGACACCCAGAATAGAAATTAAATCATGATAAATCCCAAAGATTCCAACCCCATCCATTAATTCATCCATATTGTGTCAGACATGTCAGACATAAACATTAAGTTTAGCAAGTTTAGGTAGAATACTAACACACCAGGTCAGCTTGACCTGGTCACACACCAACCTTTCTGACACCATTAATAAATGCCAAATGGGGTTGTACTAGGTTATTAACTAAACAAATCATTGCAGAGAGATTGAAATGTCTTGGGATTGAAATATTCGCCACTATTAGCCAGACAGTAAAGTATAACTACTCCAGCTTGGGTGACAGGATTACGAATGATTTCAACAGGTGGTCCAAATAAAAAAACTCATTACAGGCACGTGCCTCAATAATTAAGATGCATGTTTTACCCAGAATTAACTTTATCAGCTCCATGCTACCAGTGATGTACCCGAACGCGTTCAATGAACGATCGTTCATGAACGCGTTCGTATTTTGGGCGAACGTGAACTGAACGTACTGATTATCCGCTAAATGAACGTTATTGAGAACGCGTTCATTATCAGCGCTGTATAACGGCGTTCAAACGTGCGTTCATTCTTAGCACTCTATTATAACGGCGTTCAAAGATGTGCCAGATTTCATATGCATTTCAGCCGAAAACCCAGTTAAAACACTGTAAACAGGCTTCAAATGTATGCGGAAAAACCACCCGATCTGGCAATGCGCCTGTCACCCCTGGCTACGTCATCAGACTCATCACAACAAGCAGTGGAACAGAGGAATCTGCGAGCATTATCATGGACGAAGCCGAGAGCTGCAGCAGCACTCGCTCAGAGTCAGACTCTACCTCTAGACGTCAGCGTATGAGCATTTAAAAGAGTTTAACGTTAAAGTCAGTACTGACTCAGACGGAAACAATCTAACGTTTGTCTGTAAACTTTGTCCACCCGTTTTGAAGAAGCAAGTTCGTACATCGACGTCGAGTCGTCGACAGCAACATTGAGAATATGCAAACGTCCTGTTTTAGTTTTCATAATAAAGACAATTCAAGCAAAGTTTTTCCTCATGTTTTTGAAAATATACTGTAGAGATGAAAGCTGCAGCTACTAGTGTGGACTGAATGGGCGACAGCAAAGCGTTATGGAAATGCCAGTATTCCGATTGCTGTCTGTGGTTCAATCATAAATAATAGCTTGCAGCAACGTATTGAAAAAAGAACTAACAAAATGGGCCGTTCAATATCTCCTTTATGTTCGAAATGTCAAACAGACCTGGGTACCTACAGTCTATCACTACTTTTGGGACTTTCTGGGGCCAAGTGATTGATTGATTGAACACTTTATTAACAGATTGCAGAATGGGTACAGTACAGTACAGCTCAGTCATATATGTTATGATGAATTGAAAATGGGGGACCCTGATGTAAACAAGACGAAAGTCTTTCTCTGGTCTGCATCCCCTTAACAATTGTATATGAGCTGTACTGTACTGTATCCATTCTGCAATATGTTAATAAACTTTTCAATCAATCAATCAATCAATCAATCAATCAAACATACAATTGTTAAGGGGATGCAGACCAGAGAAAGACTTTCGTCTTGTTTACATCAGGGTCCCCCATTTTCAATTCATCATAACATGACATACATGACATACAGATAGACAGTACTGCTACATCTATACATTTATGACATACCAGATTTGCAAATACAGTACTGTTTGTGATACAAAAAGAGTCCAGAAAAGAGAGTATATACATTTGACGTAGAAACTGTACATTGGAGGAGGTTGGGTAGGTGGGGGGGGGGGGGGACACACACACACTGTACATTGGAGGTGGGGGGGGGGGGGGGGGGGGGGGGGGGTTGGGTAGGAGGGGTGACACCCTTTACAATTCAAACTATTTGATAAACTTCTACTTCCAGCCCGGAAATGCATTCTGATAAACTGGATTAAGGATAAGCCTCCATTTTTACAAATGTGGTATAGAGAGATCTTCGGTGTGCTACCCCATGAAAGACACTGTGCAATGCATAGAGGCAACAACGCTTCCTTTCAGGAGGTGTGGGCCCCACTATTAGACTATTTTCCTGCTGAAATTTCTCGGATCCTTCTAAAGGCCCAGTGCCCCATTGTATGGACAGACCTAGGATAGGAAAAAATAAATATATGTATGTCTACATGTGAATGGGCTCGAGGCAAGTGCAATACTGTTGGACTTGAGTTCCGTGGCTACAAAGCAACAGATGGCGATGTACAAACATGAAGGCCATTTTCAACCAATGAGAAAGGTGAACCGTCACTCACATCCTGTTAGAAAAAGTATATGACGCCATTGTTGTTGTCGTTAGCTTACATGCTAACGTTAATGGCAGCGACCATAGCATTGTGGCTAGGCTAGCTATCATCACTTAGTAGAGCTATAAACAACGTTATTTAACATTGCAGAATGGGTACAATTACAATACGGCTCAATACAAACAATTGTTAAGGGGCCCAGGGGGTCTAGACTGTTGTAGTTTGGTCAAATCAAGCAAATTTACATCATGCTCCAAAAAAAGAAAAAAGAAAATCTGCCGAGCGATGTGGAGCGGGGAGCGGGGAGCACTCGATTCAAGGTGAGCGGTGAGTGAGCAGAGAGCGACTTGGGGGCGGGGTCAACATGAGCGATTAGCGGAACAAGCCGTATAGAGCGAAGAGCGGATTTCTCGCCCGCGCCGATCCGCTCACGGGCCCTGATGGAGGGTGCTCAGGAGGTCCACTATACAGTAAGGGGTTAAGTCCTACTCCTTACATAGAATTTAAGTGGCGACTTATTTAATTTATACTCTGTTTTATTATTTTGTTAGTCCAATTTATTATCATTTTGTGTTATTATTATACTGTTATTGTCATGTGAAGTCCTGTCTATTATTGTTGTTTATAATTATTATTACTGTATTGTGTTGTGTCTTGTCTTGTTTTTGAAAAAAAAGAGAAAATGAATAAAGATTTGATCGGAAAAAAAAGAAAATCATAGCAGAGCAACTGTTTATAATATAATTACAATCTACACTAAGTAAGTAAATTCACGCACACATGACACACACACACACACACACACACACACACACACACACACACACACACACACACACACACACACACACACACACACACACACACACACACACACACACACACACACACACACACACACACACACACACACACACACACACACACACACACACACACACACACACACACACACACACACACACTACATCAGGGAGAAATGGTTCTTGGTCAGAAAACACAATGTGAACATAAAGATAAGCACAAAACTGTCCAGTCTGTTTGACGAACATTGTTACTTAGCTGCCAGAGCTGTACCCTTCCTGCTGACCTGTTTCTGACTTGATGGCCACTTTGTATAAAAGCGGCACCGGTGTATGCTTTTTAAAATAAAATGTATAAAGAAATAAAACACATTTAGTTCCATTTCGCACATCACACAATTTTCTTTTTTGATGGAGGAGAGAGACGCTGTTGACTTTTGTAAATGGATCCAGGTTTTTTAAGGAAGCCCAATGGCAGATGGCATCATATCTGCCATAATGACCTTTCAAGCTATCAAGGTCCACGCGCAAGGGTTGCCCCCTTTCTCCTCTATTGTTATTTTTTTGTTGTTTTTATTATCTTTTTCCCCCTCCTTCTTTTTCCGATTTTCTCCCATCCCACCCTTCCTGGTTGTTGCGCACTCCCCCCTACTGTTGGTCCGAGAGGCCGGAGACTGTCACATGCTTTCCTCCGACGCATGTGCAGCCTGCCGGCAGCCAGCCTGGCCGCGCAGATTCTCACTGGGAGAGTGTAACGTGTGGGAGGCCGCACTACCTCTCTCCAGATCCTACCCTTGCTGAGCAGGCGCCCCGTCCGAACTGTAGGGGTCGCTGTCCACAACGCCCAGGACCCACCCACCCTCTAATACTGCCAATCGTATTAGTGTGAACGGCCAGCCAAGCTGGTGACAACGCCCGGAGCTGGATTCGAACACGCGAACCCAGCATCTCCGGCGTTGGTGACGAACGCAATCTCCGCTACGCCACCTGACCGCTTCTCCTCTGTTGTTAACACTGGCTATTGAGCCACTTGCCATCTGTGTCAAAACCCCACCCAGTAATCAGAGGAATGGGACGTTGAAAATGGGCTGGCTCTTTACGCTGACAACATAGTGCTGTTCATGAAATAATTGTCTCAGTCCCTGCCGTGCCAGGCGTGCCAGCCTCCCTGGAGCTGATCAGAGGCCATGCCAGCCTCCCTGGAGCTGATCAGAGGCTTTGGTGAGTTTTCAGGATACAAGATGAATAACAACAAATCTAATATTATTTTCCTAAAATAATCGTAAAGACTCACTCCACCTGTCAATACCATTTTCCATAATTAGGACTTAGTCCCATCAAACTATGACCCAATAACCAATAGCCTCAGTAACAGAATATATTAATAGATGGACATTGCTTCCTATGACCTTACTTGGCCACATTAATATGATCAAAATGAACCAAAACTTCTATATCTATTTATTTTTTTCCAGATAGAGTGCAGAAAGAATGCAGCACAACATCCCCTCTGCCCCGGAATCTCAACCTGTATTCTGACTCTCCTAAGAACACAAAAAAAACACATTTAAAACACAGTGGAGATCTTGTTTAAAGCACAGAAATACTTTGATTCAGATACACAACTCTCTCGCTTTTCCCATATATGGGGTAATAGAAGCTTAATACCAGGGACTCGTGGCCTGGGGTTCAAGACATGGGCAGACAAAGGTAAAAGCATGCATATGTATGATAATGATGAAGTGCTTCCGACTTTCAAGAACCTACGTAAAAATATTACATACCGTTAAAAAACCTTTTTAAAGTACTTACAGATAAGGAGCTATATGTCAAAGACCAAAGGTGACTCAGTCCAAATGCCACCTCTTTCTGCTTTGGAAAAGATGATGGTACATTACTCTAATGGCGAATACATTTGTTAGGATGTTAGGAGTAAAAGATTAGCTTGGTGTAATGATTTAAATATGGAGATAAGAATTGATTTAAACTACGTCAGTACAAGTGGATAACGCATACCTATATCACCCCATCTCTACTCCATTGTCTTGATGCCAATATTCCAATGTGTAAAATGTAAGGTGGAGAAAGGCACATTGTTACACACTGCTTCTTGGGAGTGCCCAAGTATCGTGGACCTTTGGATGGATGTACATGATATATTATCACAAAATCGTATCTGTGAAGGTTTAACAGTATGTCCACAGCTGTGCTTCCTACGTCTGTCCCCTGACGGACTGAATATTAATAAGAACAAGAAGACACCTCGTCTTCTCCAAGCCAAACACACAATTGCACTCTTTTTGGAAAGGTCCAGACAAACCAGATACCAGTCAATGATTCAGGAACTTATCTAACCGTTTTGCTTTAGAGAAATGTATTTTTGCTGTCAAAGGAAAACCTGATATGAAGAAATATGGGGATATTTCCTATACTTTATGGAAAATAATAGTTTGGGACCTGTATTGACTGGCTAAACGTTGCCTCAGCTCTGTTTATATTATTAGGACAACAAGACTGACTGACAAGGACAATGATAATCTAACGTCTTTTTTCTGGCTCTATGTCGTTATTGTTTTTTTTCTATTTGTATTATTATTATTATTATTTTATTCTTCTTCTTTCTAATTTGTGGGGTGTGAGGGAGGCAGTTGGATGTGGGAGGTGGGGTTAAGTGTGTTGTATTGTGTGTTTTCTTTTACAATATATGTTGTTAAAACTAAAATGGCAATAAATATATTGAATATCTTATATATATATGTGTAAACTATCCAACAGACTGGTTTCACATTTATTTGTATTTATTATAAGAAGCAATAAACCAATCCAGGACACTGCAAATGAATCTTAAAGCGGCGAGGGCAACTCAGCCTTGGCCACCATGATCGAAACGACGTTGAAGGAACAACAATAAGTGTTCATCGAACAGCAGTTTTCAACGTTTGAAACCCATCTGGACAAAATGCAAGCAGACGTTTCAATGAATTCTAAAGGTATACAAAAGAAAAGCCACTCTAACAAATACATAATACTCCCTTAGAAACTACAGTATAGAGCGCAATTCCAGATGCATAGAACTCAAAGAAATGACTATTTCAACAGAAGTCTGAGACATATGGCGGACACCACAGCTAGTCACACTCATCATAAAGTTTTGACAGACCCTAACATTCAGAATTGAATTTGTTATTTTACTCTAAACTTTATACTTCTGAAATCTCTTTAGGTAAGGACAAGTGTGAAAGTGTCTTACACTCCCTACTCTCTCTCCAGAGGTTTCCGTTATTCTGAATCATCACTGAATCGTAGGATGGGATTACCCCAGAGGTGTATTCTACTTTTTGGGCTCTTCTAGGACAGTTGTTATTGAATATGATCAGTTATTCAGTTGAAAATGGGAGTTTTCTTTTGTATACAGTACAATAATGTAAACTCAGTCAGCTCTGCCGAACCCGAACAAAGATCCCACTCTATGTAGCAGTCCATACTCACCACATAAATCAAAGTTTATGACCCAATCTTGGCATCTTGCCTTATAGTCTCACATGACCAAACTGGCCCACTGTGATCAGACAAAGTTTATCAAAACACGATTGGCTATGGATAATATGTCGGGGTGCTTAACGTCTGAAGGAGTCGACTGAAGGCTTCTTGTCCTCTGCGAAAGCATGCAATTGGTCCACTGATGGATACATCTTGATATTTGTCTCTAGTGTGTTCATTAGACAGGTGAAATCCTCTTTCAGTGCCTCTAAGCCCATTTTCTTTTTTTATCCACTTTTTCTCCTCCATTTTTCCATTTTTCTCCCATCCCAATTTAGCCGTGCCAATTCTCCCCTCCCCTGTCTTGATCGTTGCTCGCATGTGCCCCCCACTGGCTGGTCATAGGGAGGATAGAAGCCCATCACATGTCCCCTCCGATACATGTGGAGGCAGCCAGTCACATCTTTTCACCTGCCAGCACGGACTCTCATTGGCGAGGAGTAACGTGTAGGAGGCTCACACTGCCCCCGCCATTTTCCTGTCTTTGCTGTGCAGGCGCCCTGACCGACCTGTAGGAGTCGCTGTTTACAACGTCCAGATTACCACCCATCGACTCCCCTCCCGCTAACTCTGCCAATTGAGTCAGTATGACGGCCGGCCCAAGCCGGAGGCAACGCTGACAGCCGGATTCGATACCGATGTCTCTTTCGTTGGTGCGTCACCCAACCGCCCCCCTCTGTGCCCATTTTCTTAGGCAGTTAGCCTCGCTGGTATGTGCGCCATTAGCGTTAGCCACGCTTCTAGGCCTCTTTGCTTTTGGAAAGAATGATAAAAAAATATATATAATAGAAATGTTTTAACATCTTTAAAAAACATATTCTTTTTTTACACAGCTCCTTTTGATCGATTAGTCGACTATTCGACTAGTCGAGGTCAGCCCTAGTATGCTGATGACATTTTGTTATATGTTGAAAAAGCCCCTACCTCGATCCCATATATTTTAAGCACCATCTCTGAAATTAGCTCCTTGTCAGGCTACAAAATAAACTGGATCATGTCTGCCCTATACTACCATGGGGCTCATACCTCATACCAGGATGTCCACTTTACACAGACATCAAGGGTGGTCTCTCTGTCCCAAATTCTAAGCATTACTTTTGGTCATATGAATGGAGACCTCTATCAACTGGGTTTAATCCAAATGCATCAGTGTGTTGGAAATATATAAATTGTAAATGGTGCATTTATCCAAAGTGCTTTATAATTTTGTTCCTCACATTCACCAATTCACTCACACATCATTCACCTGCTCATCAGGAGCAATTAGGGGTTAAGTGTTTTGCTCAAGGGGACTTCGACACATTGCCCGGGGGGAGTGGGAATCGAACAGGGAACCTTCTGATTACCAGTCGACTGTTCTACCTCCTGAACCACTCGCCCCTGGTAAAACCTTGCATTTCCTTGTAGATTAGAAAACGTAGTTCAGTCTGTTATCCCACTCAACCAATCTAAGCCTCGACTTCTATTATATAATTTATACTGCCGATATAGCGCACTGTAGAAGAGGACACAAAGACCACTCTCAATTGGCACCTTGACAGCCGCATATTCAATAACAGATGTAACTCAGAGGGGGGGGGGGGGGGGGGGTCCCATTCTCATTTCCAGCATGGTAATAGAGGTATTCATATTCTGGCAGACATCTTTAACGATGATGATACTATAACTTATCTCGTTCATCCTTCTTTCTGTACCTTCAATTAAGGTCATCGGTGAAAGCATGATGACACCACATGAGTTAGATTAGATTGGATTAGATTAGATTAAAATGTATTGTCATTATACAGCACAAGTACAATACAACAGTGCAACAGCAAAATACAATGTACAGGTGATTAACCTGGGTACAAAATATACAAATGAGTAAACATGTTAGTGTAGTGCTGATCAGATGTATGTACAGAGTTGTAGTAGAGTAGTAGAGTAGTAGAGTTACACTCTACTCTGGACACACAAAGTAAAACAAAGGCATTCATGTCAGATCTGTACCATTTGTTGTCTGTTTCCTAACCTCTATATATTGAAGATCTTGGCCATTTTCTGCAGAATAAATCACTGAACTGGGACAATATATGTAAAATTACGACATACTTCCATCAACATCGGACCTATCTGAGATCTGACTCTATGGAAAGGTTTCTTGATGAAACTAATCCCATCACCAGTATGTACACTATGTCTGGATGGACACGTAGACACTTTTATACACATGTACTGGGAATATAGGGATGTGTCTATCTTTTGGAACCTGGTATGTTCCTCATTAACAACGGCTTTAAGAACGCAAGTGCCATGCTCTCCCACAGTTAGGCTCCTTAATGATTTAAATCAGCTCGAATTAACATGACATCAAAAGTATATCTTATTAGCAGGGCTAACGGTGGCCAAGAAAATGCTGGCAATGTGCCGGACCTCCCCACATATCATACTCTTACAAAACTCAACGGATAAATATCTTTCTTGACGTGGAGCTTTGGCGCTAAGGAGGATATTCTTCTATCCCGGGCAGGAGCTTTAGCTAAAAGACAAGAATTATAGCACCTTCACCAATTTTCATTCCATATTGCGCCCTGTCTTATGGCTCTCCTCACCTAAAGAAACACTCGGTTGATTCATGGTTGTGTTATGTTCGACAGATCAACCGGTTGATTTGGTCGACAAAACCGTAAAGTGGTGTTTTAACTTTTTTTTTACACATCCAATCAAATGGAACAACATGTCAATTCTGTCTATGGTAGAGTGCTTTTTACTAGGGGTTGGGACATAACAGGGCATACAGATCCCCATTTGCACCTTTGATGACACTGCCTACTTGCTCATTATGCGTATATTCAGAGTTGATTATATTGTTTCCACTGCTTATTTGTATCTTTACTATAATTATATTCCCTATATTTTTGTCTTCTACTATTACCCTGCCCATACCTGTAGCTCCCCTCCCCCCACCCCCCATGCTGTTATGACACCCGAATTTCCCCAAGGGGATCAATAAAGGAATATCTTATCTTATCTTACAACCTATTCAGTATGGTAGGGAAGGAGGGGGGGAGTGATGGAGGAACGAGGAAGGAATGTGCATGTAATTCTACATGTATGTGTATGTATGGGTATGTGAATATGAGTATGTATAAAGGTATGTAAAGTTAGGTATATGTATATATATATGACCGATTGATCGGCTTAAAGGGGAACTATCTTGTAAATGGCCTTTTTGAGTGTTTAGCATTGTTTCCTAGCTATGTGAACTTATATTAATATGATCTATGTCTCAAAATTCTCATATTGGCGCATTCTTCCAATTCTCCTCTCACAAGATACACCCTCACTGAACTGAGTCGTTTGAAAATGTGCCTATATGTGATGTCATATAGTCACTGCTGCATGTTAATGTTCAGGCGGACGCCGCCGCTGCACAGTGGTTTAGGAGCCACCCTGCACCTGCGTCCCAGGCTCAAAACAGCTCGAGATCTTGAGGTAGAAAAATGCTGTTTTTGAGGACTTGATTAGAAATACAAAACAATGAATAAAAAAAATATATATATTACAGAGGTGTTCCATAGACTCACAGGAATTGTGTAAAAGTGCCCAAATAGTGAAAGAAATAGTAAAATAGTTCCCCTTTAAGTCGGGACAGCTCTGAATTTCTTTGTCTTTGCCTTCCTGTCCCTGTGTGTCTTGTAATCACATGCAGTCCTAGACAGTATCGTATGGAGATCTACGGGGAACGGGACGGCCACAATTAGCCGTCGGTCGCCCACGGCGGCAGTCCCGCGCGGCGCAGGAGAAATTGTAGGGAGAAAAAAATACATCTGAAATCAACCTTGAATGGAGTTACCTTGAGGTGTTGCTGTGACAACAAGGTGTTCCTCGGCTGACTTCCACTTGATGAAACATCACAGACTGATGAGCTCATCTCTCAGGTTTCATCCAAAGTGAAACACAACGCCACAGTATATGCAGGTCCCCCTCGTGTGTTTTTCTAATATAATGCTGATGGCATTATAACAACAACAACAAAACATTCTTGTGATTAATTGCCAATGAAGCCACATCTGTAATTATATTGTGAAAATGGGATGCAATAATGAGCATTTCACAGAGCTTTAATTGTTACCGAAGACAGTGCCAGATTGCAATAGTTAGGAGCATGAACTACATCACAAAACTAAGAAAACAATTACATGCCATTCCCTAATCACACATAATGAATTAAGTACATCGAAAAGCATATACTTCATTACATTTAATGGAAGAGAATATAAGACAGAGAACCTTTGCTTTTACCACAGTACTATTCTGTCCAATGCATAACAGCATGTCTGGGTCAACACTGGCATATGGAGTTAGGTTTTATTTCCACTAATAGTCTGCAAATAACCATGCATACATTAGGGTCATAGGGAAGGGTTAATAATTTCCAAATATGAAAAACTGTGAAAAACTGTGGCCAAATATGATCCATGGTATCACACAGGCACACATCACTATGGCACTTCATCTGACACAAAACATATTAATCTAGCCTTTTTCAAAGCCATGGGAAATGTTTTATTTGATTCCTATAGTGACACTCAGTTAATGTGACACACAGTTAGACCCATTTACCCATGAGGGATAATACTGTTTTCTACCCCCCCCCCCCCCCCCCCCCCCCCCCCCCCCTCGCGCCACCACCATCACTACTACTACTACTTAGGGCTATCCCCGACTAAGGATTTGGATAGTCGAACTTTGATTGGCCGAAATTTGACGATAGTCGACTGGTAGTAAAATACCCCCCTGAATTCATCATTATCATTCCATTTGGGCTTTGGGGGTGCTTAATGTCTGAAGGAGTCGACTGACGGCTCCTTGTCCTCTGCGAAAGCATGCAATTGGTCCACTGATGGATACATCTTGATATTTGTCTAGTCTAGTGTGTTCATTAGATGGGTGAAATCCTCTTTCAGTGCCTTCAGTGTTTTCTTAGGCAGTTAGCCTCGCTGGTATGCACGCCATTAGTGTTAGCCACGCTTCTAGGCCTCTTTGCTTTTGGAAAGAATGATAAAAAAATATATATATATATATATTATTATAATATATATTTTTTTGCATTCGACTAAGAGGTTGGCAGTCGACTACGGCTCTTTTCGATCGATTAGTCGACTATTCGACTAATCGGGGTCAGCCCTACTACTATTACTACAACTACTACTACTACTACTACTACTACTACTACTACTACTACTACTTCTACTACTACTACTACTACTACTACTACTTACTACTACTACTACTACTACTACTACTACTACTACTACTACTACTACTACTACTACTACTACTACTACTACTACTACTACTACTACTACTACTACTACTACTACTACTACTACTACTACTACTACTACTACTACTACTAATGACCTCCTAGACCCTAATCAGTCAGGCTTCAGGACTGGTCACTCCACATAAACAGCCCTCATTGCGGTCACAGAGGCCTCTCCTCTGTCCTGATTCTCCGACCTAGACCTACAGTATCTGCAGCCTTTGACACAGTCAACCATCAGATCCTCCTTGCGTCCCTCGCAGGAATGGGAGTGGCTGGCTCTGGACTGACATGGCTGACATCATACCTCAATGACCGCCCCTACCAAGTGTCATGGAGAGGGACCCTGTCTGCCACCTGCCCCCTGTGGATGGGTGTCCCCCAGGGCTCGGTCCTTGGACCCCTTCTCTTCTCCCTCTACACTAAATCTCTGGGTAACATTATCACATCTCATGCCTTTTCGTATCATTGCTATGCCGATGATACTCAACCCTTTCTCTCCTTCCCTCCCTCAGATATCCATGTCTCTGAGCGGATCTCAGCCTGTCTGTCTGACATCTCCGCCTGGATGATGACCAACCACCTCAAACTGAACCTAAGCAAAACAGAATTGCTTCACCTGCCGGCCAAATCGTCCCCCCTGACTGACCTTTCCATCACAGTCGAGAATGCAACTGTGACCGCGTCCCCGACCGCCTATATCGCCTGTAGGAAGGTCCGCCCCTGGTTACAGCTATGCCACCGGGAACTCAACATAACTTAAAATGATCTGACATTTGACCACTGAGGTTTTAACACCACAATTGTTCTGAATGTTACACACTCACAAATGAGATGAATTATTAAGATGCAAATGAGACAAATACAAGTCTGTGTACATGAAGGCTTGTGACAGAAATGATAGTGGCTGGTGGGATTGCTTGGGAAAGATCTTCTAAGGTTTGACAAGCTCCTATCTGTTTCTGAGCTCCTGTGTGTGAACTGGTCGAACAGGAGGAAGAGAAGAGATGTGCAGAAATCTCAGGGTTCACTGTGGTTCAATGTAGGCCTGTGGCCATTTCACAGAAAGAAGCTCCAAGCTTTTGAAGGTCTCTGGCTCAAAGTGAGCTTGTCAAAAATCATCATGGTTAATAAGACATAGACTGAAAAGTATCCGCCCGATTTGTACAAGTGATGCCTTATTTTGAAGGTATGAACCTGTACTCTCATATTGTGTCAAAGAAAATGTTAAGATTGCTCAACAAGACCCTAAAGTCTGTGCCTGGTTCACAAGCTAATCTGCAATGGTGACTCGTCCTTTCCTCTCACGGGTTAACTAATAATAACTTCTCCAAACGGAATACATACAACAACCTAGATTAGAAGATGAACAGAGATGAAAAAAGGAAAAAGGATCTTGACTTCAGAGAATGTAAACTAATTGAACCAAATGTTCTGCTGTGATACCATTGTCCCCTAGCATCGAGTAAAACATCTGTGAATTTTGGCTAATTAGAAATCCTTCATGTTTGTGAGTTTTTTCCTCATTGAAAACAAGTTGCACGGATGTGATAGAACTCTAGCACACTCTACAAAGCGAATCCTTGAATTGATGTATGATCTGAGACAGCTATGGCAAATTATAGAGATACTTGTCAAACACTTGCTATTTTTAATGTCTTCGGTCATTATGGCTAACCGTCATGGCTACCTTCCCCTCTGGCTTAAAATACTGTTACTGGGGGCGCCCTCGTGGCGCACAGCATGGTGCCTCGCACACCTACGCTGCTGTCCCAGGTTTGCCTCCCGCTCCCGGCGATATTTGTTGCATGTCTTCCCCACATCTCCTCCCGTTCTCCCTCTCTTCTATCGGTCCTGCGCAACCAGAAAAAGCTGTAAAAATGCTAAAAAATAAAAATAACTAAAAATAAATACTGTTACTGGTAAAGGGGGAACGCGGTAATTTTTCAGCCAGAAAATATCCAGTACACAGAGAAAGGAAATACATTTCAATGTGTCTTTAATATCACATTTCCTTTAACAGTGGTGGCAATTTCCCACCTGCCGTCTCCCACAATTGCTTCACGGCTACAGAGAAGGACTGGAATAAAGTCAAGATCGATCCCTGGATGTGACTGAGATGGTTGAGTTTCCAACAATATATTTATGTAAATTTACCTCAGCAACCCTGAGAATAATACATTTATTATGTGGACCCGGGGGGGGGAAACTTGCTTGATACACATTAAACAATAAACAAACAAAAAACATAAAACAATAATCAGCCAAACCTGAATCAAACTAGAACCGAACCTGAACCAAACCTAAACCAAACCTGAATCGAACTAGAACCAAACCTGAACCAAACTAGAACCAAACCTGAATCAAACTAGAATCAAACCTGAATCAAACTAGAACCAAACCTGAATCAAACTAGAACCAAACCTGAATCAAACTAGAACCAAACCTGAATCAAACCTGAACCAAACCTGAACCAAACTAGAACCAAACCTGAACCAAACTAGAACCAAACCTGAATCAAACTAGAACCAAACCTGAATCAAACCAGAACCAAACCTGAACCAAACTAGAACCAAACCTGAACCAAACCTGAACCAAACGTAAACCAAACCTGAATCAAACCTGAATCAAACTAGAACCAAACCTGAACCAAACCTAAACCAAACCTGAATCAAACCAGAACCAAACCCGAACCAAACCTAAACCAAACCTGAATCAAACCTAAACCAAACCTGAATCAAACTAGAAAAGACACATACTTAATAATAGCCCTGGTTAACAGTAGGTGTCTGCGAGGTTGAATCTAGTCCAGCTTGTTGTGCTGCCAGGCCCACTTACGACAGACCCGCTTCACGTGCTGCTCCCCCTCCTCAAGACCCCCCCCCCCCCCCCCCCACCCCAAGACCCATGAGCCAATGCAAATTACAGTAACAGCTTGGACGTGAGCAGAATCCCAAGTGGCGCGAGCTTGCTTCTCGCGGACGAGGCAGGCAGGCAGATGGAGGCAGAAGGACCGCTGCCAAGGCTTCTTTGGGGTTCCCACTGTCTCTCTCTCTCTCTCTCTCTCTCTCTCTCTCCCTCTCTCCCCCCCCCCCTCTCTCTCTCTCTCTCCCTCTCCCCCTCTCCCCCCCCCCCCCCCTCTCTCTCTCTCTCTCTCTCCCTCTCCCGTATGCCAGACAATGAAGGCAGTTCATAACCAGTTAGTCGTCTGCCACAGTCACATGGCAACGCTCCCCGCAGCCCCGCGTGTGGTAAACGATACGAGAGGAGAGGGCTCCTGCCGCGGCCTTGTTTACACCGAAGCGCAGATGGAGCGGCCGGCCAGCGCTGCCCGCGTCACATGCCCACTCACCATGCGCGGCACCAATCAAGCGGTACGGTTTCAATTAAAGCGAGAGTGGAGAGAGGGGGGGACATGGGGGGGGGGGACATGTCTATACATAGCGTAACAGTGTAACCGAGTGGGTTTGTATACCTGGGACTGTAGGTGTAGGATCCACAGGCGTGGACTAGGCCGTATAGGATCTCACCAGCTGAGCTAAAGGGTCAGACCCGTTAGCAGATGCTGGGTGACTGCGACCGACTCGTTAGTAGTTTACAGGCGTCCTCCTCCTCCCCCCGCGAAGTGCGTCCTTGCACGTTCTTTCATCCACGCGTGCACTTTCCCAGGGTTAAGGCGCTGAGTGAGATCCCACCCCCGTTGCTACGTGAACCTGGATACAGATTCACAGGGCAGTGAGATCCCACCGCTGTCACCAATGTTGTAACTGAGTGGATTTGAACCTGGGAACGTATAGGATCCACAGGCGGCCGCACTAACCAGCTGGGGGTCAGACCCCGTTAGCAGGTGCTGGTTGCTGACTGCGACCGACTCGTTAGTAGTTTAGAACAGTATCATTTTGATCTAATGCAAGTGCTGGCTATTATGCAAGATCTTTTTTGAAAGACGAGGAGTTTTGAAGAAGCTCCACTCGTACACATGTGCAATACTAAGTGGAACCTGGGGCCGGGAAAATACTGTAAAGGGGAGCACGGTTACATTTTAGTATTCAAATGTGTAACCTCTATTCCCTGGGACGGTTTTCTCTGTATTCATCTCGCTGGATATACCTCTGGCTCTCCCCGAGAGGTCTCGAGAGGTCAAAAAGTTGGCTTGATACGAGCGGCGACCTCACGGGTCGCCATCATAAGTCACACCAGTCAGATTTCACTTGGGGGCGGAGCAGAGCCGTCTCTTCAAGGGGTCGTGTGCAAAGAGCATTATTTATTATTATTATTTTTTAAATCTTTTTCCTCCTTCTTTTTCCTATTTTCTCCCATCCCAATGTTAGTCGTTATGCCAATTCCCAATCCCCTTCCTGGTCGTTGCGCACTCTACCCCCTACCGTCGGTCCGGGAGGGCGGAGACTATCACATGCTTCCTCCGACACATGTGTACCCAGCCCACCGCTTCTTTTCACCTGGCAGCGCGGACTCTCACTGGGGGAGTGTAACGTGTGGAAGGTCACACTACCTCTCCCAGATCCTTCCCTTGCTGTGCAGGCGCCCCGACCGATCTGTAGGAATCGCTGTTTTACAACGACCAGGACCCACCCTCGCCGGGTTTCCCACCTGCTAACACTGCCAATTGTGTTAGTATGGGCGGTCGGCCAACCCGGAAGCACCACAGCCGGATTCGATCCCACTGTCTCTGTGGTGGTAGACAGACGCTTAGTCCGCTGCGCTACCCGGCCGCCCAAAGAGCATTATTCTAACGCCATTTGAAATCTGAACCAATCAAATCCCACTGGCACAGTTATCATATATATACTTTTTATTATTATTTTTTTTTAACAAGAATTTCTTTGTATCAATTGACCTCTCCTACTGTTTCCCACAGCAGGATACAAGAAAGCAGGAAATAGTGAGTTTGTCTCTCCCGTTGCACTTAAACTGAGAATGGATTGAACGGGTGATTGTTAATGTGATTAGGTTGATTTTCTGTAGAAAACGGTACTCTTTGTTTTCGGTTTTGTCTGCAAAAGCTCTTTTGAAAGTAGTTCTGGTTCGAAATACTGTTTGGAAAATGCTGTGCATTTTCATAGCAATAACCCCCATCCCCCCAAAATAGATATTCATCAGTCCATGGACTTTCATATTGTACCTAAGGGACCGTCATCTGAGTTTTGGGTTTTGTCACATTATTATGCATTGCAAGTTCTCGTTTTTCAGCAGAAACCATCAAACACCTGCTGTTCTTTTAGGGAGCCAGATTAAGCCACTCACAGCGAATCAGCGCACAGTAATCAGGTCAGGTGATACAACAAGGCTGCTACCCAGAACTGTGCTGTCTGAAAACGAATTTACATTTAAATGTAGTCATTTAGCTGACGCTTTTATCCAAAGCAACTTACAAGTTCTGTACGACAGGTCAGCAGGAAGGGTAAAACTCTTTCGGCTGAGTAACAATGTTCATCAAACAGTGTTGAAACTTGGGTGCTGCGGTGTTGAGCGCATAGTAGTAAAGACATATTAGTATAGTAGGTAGTAATATAGGCAAGGAAGATTATTTCGTGCAAAAGTGCATGCCAGTACGAAGGTTAGTTTTTCCCCCTTAACTCATTGACTGCCGGGGATTAGCCTTGGCCCTGATTAGCCACTGCCACGCTTTAAAAGATAGAGATAGAGATAGAGATAGAGAGAGTGAGTCACCTTGTTTGTAGAGCTATATATTCTATATTATAGATATGGATACAAAATACAATACTATGGCCCATTTGACATATCTATCTACATATCTTGAGTATCTATCGTTCAATATGTGAAAAAGAAAAACAATTTTCATCTATACAATCCCGTTTTATACCGTGGTGAATATGAGTATGGTTTTAGATTGGTCTGGGGTAATTCCCGAAATGCTGAGCAATAGCCTTATGCGTGTATTACACTAAAACCGTTGCCGTTTCTTGCCTGGACCCGCTATTATTCTCAAATCAAATCTATATCATAGGTATTATGTTTCATCATGAATGCATGAAAGGGGGGGCGGGGGGTAGTTTTTTGATGCTTTGATCGCCACCAACGGCATACGTTGTGGACTAATGTTACACACACACGGTCGGATCGCATTGAAGACATGCTTGGATCAACGCAAGATTGATATCATATAGCCCTTACCTTGACTAGAATGTACCCCAAAAAGAATATTCCAATTATCTGATCGCCATTCCAAGTATTGATGTCCATCGTGTCGCCAACATAATCCACCACACATCATGCATCAAGAGTAGTTGATTCTTCTCAATCCGACCGTTATAAACGCTGAGCTTCGGCGTCGCAGTATGCCTTCTACCGGCATGATATGGGTCCCTGACATTGAATACGATATTAAAATTGGAAAAAAGGAAAAACAATCAAATAACAAGTATACTCGTTGTTGGCGTTCAACGATTGGCGCCCAATAACGAGTATACTCGTCGTTGGCAGTGAATGAGTTCATTTCAGATATTGATTGAAGAAGTGTGTTTTTAGTCAACGGCGAAAGATTGGTCGGGTTTCAGCTGTCCGATGTGAAGTTCGTTCCACCATTGTGGAGCAAGGACAGAGAATAGCTGGCTTCTCTTTGATGACCCGGAGCTTTGGCTAAAATTCATCTTTAAAGATTTAAATTTGTATTTGTTTTAAGAAATGTTAGCATGACTTGAGTTTATGTCCTTTAGGGCAGAGCCAAGAAGAGGAAATAAAAGCTGATATTATTTAGGTAACATAGCGAAAACATGGCATGGAATCTGGTTGATCTGCAACCTACTACGTGGAGTTATCTGCTTTTGCCAAAAAAAGCAACCTTTAATTTGAAATAAAACAACGTTTCAATAACGTTTGATTTTGTAAATTACTTTGTTGAGTTATTTCTACTCGATAAAAAATCAACCCAACTGCAGTTCGATTGCAAAAACGGGAATACAGGCTTTTGCAAATGAACTCTCCCTTCTCTCAATGCGCTAACCTCTAGTAGTGAATGAAATATCACTGAAACGAAGGCATTACTTTTTGCCGGGGACCCTTTGGAGCAACCTCAAGCACTTCACATATGTCATCGCCAGGCCTAATATAGCACTACCCATATAGTGGGTCCCAGAACTACCCATAGTGCGTCCCCCAGCCACTCTGGGTAGTGCTATATTAGGCCCGGCGATGACATGTGTGAAGCGATGGTGGTTTAAACCTCCCCCAAGCAACGAGGACGGTTAACTCCTATAATGAGCTTGGATTGTCTGTGTCATTAAGCATGTTTTAGATTAATTACTTAGCATAGTTCAGAAGGTGCCTCTCCTCTTCCTGTTGGAACCTGAGGATGCGTGACTCGTACTTGTGTCTCGTGGGAGATGAAGCAGAAAAAACAACCCCAAAAACACACGCAACAACAAATTCAACAAACATGTTTACCAGGTTGAGCCAATCAAACTCTGAGTAATTGCAACTCTGAGTCATGACTGTGAGTGAGAAGGAACAAGAGGCCAAACACATCAGTTTTTGTGTATGTGTGCCTTTGGGCGTGTGTTTATGTAGTGCCGTATTACATAGACATAGACATTAAACACAATAGCCTATTATTATTATTATTATTATTATTATTATTATTATTATTATTATTATTATTATTATTATTATTATTATTATTATTATAATAATAATAATAATAATAATAATAATAATAATAATAATAATAATAATAATTATTATTATTATTATTATTATTATTATTATTATTATTATAATAATAATAATAATAATAATAATAATAATAATAATAATAATAATAATAATAATAATAATAATAATAATAATAATAATAATAATAATTATTATTATTATTATTATTATTATTATTATTATTATTATTATTATTATTATTATTATTATTATTATTATTATTATTATTATTATTATTAATCCCACCCTCTAACACTTGCCAATTGTGTTAGTATGAACGACCGGCCAGCCGGTAACGCCGAGAGCTGGGCTCGAACCCAGCGTCTCCTGCGTTAGAGGCGAGCGCCTTGCCCACTGCGCCAATCAGCCGCCCGGGTAACACTTTATAATAACACTCAGTTATAAGACCTTTATAAGGTATTTGTAGATAATGAACTAATCATGCACAAATCATTTATATACATTCGGAAATTATTATTAAATCATTTATAACTATATTTGTATAACATTTACAAATTAGTTCTACATTATTTATAACTCATTATCAACATTGTTTGTACTTGATTTGTTCAACATTAAATAATGTTGTTTAATGTGTATACTAGTAACACATTTGTAGATGCTTTGAAAAATGGATATGAAAAAACGACTATACTGTACCTCCATTTATTTGTTCATGTTCAACAAATGATTTGTTAAGAAAGACATTCATAAAACATCTATAAATAATTTACAGATGCTATTGTGTGCCCTAATCTGAAGTGAAGCCTATTCATCATTAACAAATGTCTAATACAGTTAATTATTTGTTTACTTTTTCATCACCTGTTACAAATGTTGTAGACAGCTTTCGGATACACCCTTCTTTGTGACATCAAACAGTGACAGAATTAGGAGGACTATAGATAAATGCAATTTTATTAACATAAAATACATGTGCATGACATATAGTGTAATGTGGGGGGGTACTAGGACCCAGGAGTACCCTGGCCAGGTATTGACAGAGTATGTAGACAACACACGAGGGTAATAATTATTTGTATTTTCAGGCTGTATAGGCTCCTATACAGCCTGAAAATACAAATAATTATTACCCTCACGTGTAATAATAATACCTTATAAAGGTCTTATAACTGAGTGTTATTATAAAGTGTTACCAAAAGAATTTATACACCCAAATTCAAGACTACTTTTCAAGTAACAGTCTGATAACGAACTACCAACATGCATTGACGACTGGTTTAAGAGCATGGATGATAGGAGGCTTGTTGGAGCTGTGATGTTAGACTTTAGTGCAGCTTTAGATGTGATCGATCATAGTCTGCTGCTGAACAAACTCAAATGCTATGGCTTTGGCTCTGTTGCTATGTGTTGGATGGAGACCTACCTGACTAGGAGAAGCCAGCGAGTCTTTTTCAATGGGAGCTTTTCTGAAAGTAAGGTGTTGCAGTGTGGGGTCCCACATGGAAGTTCGCTTTGGGCCTTTGCTATATTCAATATTCACAAACGACCTCCCTTATGTATTAAATAAATCCAGTGTAATCATGTATGCTGATGATTCGACAATGTACAGTACAGCATTACCATGTAGTGAGTTAAACAATCTACTTAAAATAGAGCTTAAAGCCATAGCAGATTGGGTCAACAATCACAAACTGGTACTCAACATTGCAAAAACAAAAGCAATGGTGTTCGGATCCAGGCACATATTAAGGAGTGATCCACAATTAAGCCTGGTAGTTGGTAGTTTTAGCGTTTTCTCACGTTGCATGTTATTTTAATTAGACATAAAACGTGTAGCCTATTATTATTATTATTATTATTATTATTATTATTATTATTATTATTATTATTATTATTATTATTATTATTATTATTATTATTATTATTATTATTATTATTATTATTATTATTATTATTATTATTATTATTATTATTATTATTATTATTATTATTATTATTATTATATCATGTGGGTTGGCGGTGCATGGTGGTGGTGCGCCCTATCCCGCTATGCTAGCATGTCCCTACACACAGAACACACACACACACCAACCCGGCAAACTTGACTAGACCCCGAAGACGGCAAAATGCTGCATTGATAATCCCGGCTTTAATGGTCCACATGTGTGAAAGGGGCTACGGTCGCGCACAGCTTCGTCTACGAGACCAAGAAAACACAGAGACACACGACACAATTTCACACCAATAAACCCCCTGTGATCCATGTCATATGGACGAACCATGTGGCCGCACGGCGCACGCTGTGGATGATCGTCGTGGCAATAACTGGCAACTGGGCCAAGAGGAGAGTCACTTGGTATATGGCGGACCTGAAACCTCCTGAGTGCACGTCGGACTGTTATTCCCACGGCATCCATGCTACGCCGCTACACTGCCTCTAGTTGCCTCCGGTACTTGGTATTCTGGGATACACCGAGGGGGGAGAGACAGATTACTTTGCAGTGTGATAAGTCAACCTCCTCCTCCTCCCTTCACCCTGATTAAACTTTACTACCTGTTCAAAGGAGCAAGGTAAGCTAGTCCTCTCTCTCTGAACACACTTGGAAAAGAGGTGTCGAAATATAACACAGTGTGTTGTCCCTATAAGTAACGCATACACATGTGACCTGAAATCCGGCTTAAAACAATGTCGTTGTTAATGCATTGTGTTGTTTTTTTCCCCGCCGCTTATTCAGTTAGTTAGACGGCACGTTGTGTATTATTTCAACAAGTCCTTTTTTCCAAGAGCGGATGGGACGTTGTCTTGTAAACGTGTGTCTTGTTATCACCTGTACACTTTACAATTTGGGTTAAACTGCACTCTGCAGAACAGCTGGGCGAGGCTGTCTGAAGCCCACACACGGATGGGTGAAAACCAACATTCGCAACATAAATTGTTCTTTATTTGACAAGAGTATGAGTGAATTAGATTCCTCTGCAATGGCTAATTAAAATGAGAGTGTTATTTCACATGACACCAACAGAGAGAGGGGGACGCCACGCGCTGTGAGAAAGATGCAGCGGTGCAGGACGCACGTCTCCCGCGGACGGCCGCTTGTTAGCAGGTAGGATGGGGGGGGGGGGGGGGGGGAGAGGGGCGCCGGCGAATCGACAAGGCTCAACTCAAAGACAAACTGGCTAATTAGCAGTGCCCTGTCATTCTCTTTGAGCAGCGGGGGAGAAAGTGGGAGACATCATATTTCTTTCTTCTCAGCATTGTGTGATCCCCCCCCCCCCCACCACAGAGACCACAGGAGGCCTAACCGCAGGGGGTCAAAGGCTGACGGAGTAATCTACAGACCCACCGCCCCCGGTGGGAATCGCCGCAGACCCTTTCCCCAACACAATGCCCTCAGCAGAGGAGAAGGCACTGCCAACACACACACACACACACACATGATCATCATTTAGCCTACTTTAGCCAGTAAATATAGTGAAGTGACATTTATAGGCTGTACCTGTCTATGCCTTCTCCAAGCAGACAGATGGGGGGGGGGTACTGTGTGTGACTGTACAACAGGACATTCTGAAACCACACTATGGTTATTGGTTGACTGCCCTGCTCTCACACGTTATAACGGTCACAAATGTGCCCTATTGTATTTTTGTGTTATTATTTAGTAGTTGCAATGCCATGTTTAGTCACTAAGTGGCGCTCCATTGTTTGTACCTGATGTAGCAACATGTTTAATTTGATTGAACTTTGAACCAGTGACTCACTTCACTTCCTGTCCACCTGCTGTCCGGCAGCAGCGTTAAGTTGTCTAGTTCTCTAGTAACGATGTGGCTCGTGTCTATGATAACCATTTGTTGATATTATGTATATTGAATGAATGCCGTATGACCAGGCATTGTATGGTCTGTGAGTAATTATCACAGCAAGACATAGACATTAAACACAATAGCCTATTATTATTATTATTATTATTATTATTATTATTATTATTATTATTATTATTATTATTATTATTATTATTATTATTATTATTATTATTATTATTATTATTATTATTATTATTATTATTATTATTATTATTATTATTATTATTATTATTATATCATGTGATCAGCCTTTGTTCTATTCATGCGACAACTGAGAGTTAGACTAACTGTGTTCTATTTTATGGCAATAACGTTCAGGAAAGAAAATATCGTTCAGATGATTGACTGGCTGGCGTGAGCTGGGAAGTGTTTTTTTTATTATTATTTGAAAGCCCAACGAAAGCCCTGGGTCTCTTCTCTCAAAAGACTACACTCAAGTTAGTCGAAACTGTACATTGGAGGGGGTTGGGTTTGGACATTTACAGGGGCCAGTTTCGAATTGCAGTCTCCCGTAGGTGCTCTTTGAGAGTGGTTTTGAAGGTGGGTACTGGTAGTGATTCACATTCCTTTACAGCTGTGGGTAGGGCGTTCCACATTGATGTGTCATAATTGCTAAACGTGTTTAGTCCCTTGTTTGAGCCGAATCTTGGTTTAACATGATTTGTGGAGCTCCCTCTGGTGTTGTGGTCGTGGTATTCACTGACCTTTGGGAAGTATTTTGACATGTACATGGGTACCTTAGTGGTGTAGTGTATCTTGTAGACCAGGCCCATTGCAAGTTGCTGTACTCTGTCGTCTACTCTAAGCCATAGGTTGTCAAAGTGGGCAGGGGTGAGGTGGGTTCTAGGAGTAAGGTCAATAAACTCCTTTTTCCGACTCGATGCGCTGAGATTTCTATAAACGTATATTTCACTAATATCACTTAAAATCATTGGTAAACAAACGTAGTGCTGAAAAGATACACTTGACTGCTGTTTTGACAGGGTTAGGGTCTTTACTCTTGGCTATATTTGAAGAAAAAGAAAAACGCAACATTAATTCATACATTCTGTAGAGATGGCGGAACTCCTGACCTTTGTCGGCCACTAGTGCTGACAGTATGCTGTTTGTAACAGTATAAAGAACCGCTGTATATTTGTTCTGACACACACAACCCTCCCCATGTGGAACGGACGTGTTGTCCACAGCTGTGATATCCTTAAACATTGTTCATTTACTCTGGAATAAACCTTTGAAACTGCTAAACTCTCATCTTCCTCATCTTTTAAGGTCAATTAAGAACACCACAGGTCATAGGCCTGATTTGATCTTTTGTTAATAATAAATGGGTGTGCGGTAAATCCCAAAAGCGACAACGTCTGATTAGCTACTTGCTAAGCTATCCTGGTGCAGTTATTTCATGCTGATAAGTTGACGTCACACAGCCACGTTACAGCATGCAATGTTTTACATCATATGTTCTCATGTTACATATAATTGAGAGGTACTACTGCTAGGTGACAGGTCGTCTTCGGCTTCCAGTCATCCCTATCCTCCATGCATCCGGCTAGCTCGCTGGTACTTCCTACTCCCGCATCTTTCTTGAGTACTCGTCCTCGTGAGATCGATGTCCGTGTGTTGGCTCCCACGGCACAAGTTTGCTGGCTGGGAGCTCTTGGTGTCTCTGGCAGTGACCTGCCAGCCTCATTCTCCTGACTGCTACTTTCCCGCTCACCCTCATTTATACAAAGTTGCATTGGTGTCATGCTCATCCTTGGTGATGTTGAGTACTACATGCAGCATTCTGGTGTAGCACCCAGAGGTTCCACCAGAGGTGAATCTGCATCTTGTATACCATTGCATTGCCAAGGGGATCAATAAAGGAATACCTTATCTTATCTTATCATATCTATCTGGGCAGTGTTTTGAGGAGAATAGCCCTGTGGTCAGCGCAGGTGCGGACCAAACCAGTGGAATATTGGTGTATGGCCAAATGTCAAGGCGTCGGTTGCACAGTGGTAATGGACCATTATGTCAAATACATAGAAGAATACCCCGAGAGTCTGTGAGAGCAGGGGGGGGCGGAAGATGACTCACAGGCAGGTTACACAGCTACAGACCATGGAACGAACAGGGCTACGTGTTGGATGTGCAATTCAATGAAGGACAGCATCTCAGAAATGTCCTGTGGAACTAGAACTATAGAGAGAACAGCACTGTGAGCGGGATGAATGGAGGGCAGGTGTGTCGTGGCAGAGGGAAAGCAGCTCCAAGTCTGACCTTGTGTCTGGCAGTGAGTAACAACAGGCTTTAAAGTACACCAGAGAATGAAGAAGTGCTTGGTAGAAGGAGTGCAGGTATGCTGCATTCATCTCAGTGCTTCTTGAGAAGTCAGTCGGTCGAAGTCCAGTGACAAAAGTTAGAAAAATATCAGTAACCCTTTCACCGAGGAGGCCGGTGGGATTTGGGTTTCTTCATTGAGCGCGTATCCTTATCATTAGGGCATTATAGTATATTTTATTATAAAAAAATAACTTGTTATCTCATTCACTCACTACATTGGCTCCCCGTCTCATCCCGGATCAATTATACATTCCTGCTGCTCACCCATAACTGTATAAACGGACATGCACCTCTCTACCTACAGGAACTCATCAGTCCAAAATCCTCCACCCGTACCCTCAGATCTGCAGGTAGCCTGCTTCTCCGGGTCCCCGGTACCAGGCTCTGCACCATGAGGGACAGAGTCTTCTGCTCAGCTGCACCACGCCTGTGGAACAGCCTCCACATCCAACTGAGGGCACCACAGAGCCTGGACCCTTTTAAAGCAAGGCCTGAAAACATTTCTATTTCAAAAGGTCTTTGATTGGGGCGGCCGGGTAGCGCAGCGGACTAAGCATCTGCCTACCACCGCAGAGACAATGGGATCGAATACGGCTGCTGCGGTGCCTCCGGCTTGGTCGGTCGTCCATACTGACACAATTGGCAGTGTCAGCGGGTGGGAAGCTGGTGGGGTGGGTCCTGGTCGTTGTAAACAGCGACTCCTACAGGTCGGTCGGGGCGCCTGCTCAGCGAGGAAGGGATCTGGGTGAGGTAGTGTGATCCTCCCACGCGTTACACTCACCCAATGAGAGTCCTCGCTGTCAGGTGAAAAGAAGCGGCTGGCTGACTCTGCATGTATCGGAGGAGACATAGTGATAGTCTTCAACCCTCCCTAGACCGGCAAGTGGGGGGGAAATGCACGCAACGACCAGGAAGGGAGGGAAGGGAATTGGCATAATGACTAAGAAAATTGGGATGGGAGAAAAAATACAGAAAAAGGGGGAGAAAAAGTAGATACAAAAAGAAAAAGGTCTTTGATTGTTAGTTATTTCTTGTGATCTTTTTTTCTCGTGTTGTTGTTTTCCCTGTTGTTGTTCCTGTAGCACTTTGGGATCTTAGTGGACGAAAAGTGCATTACAAATACAATGTATTACTATTATTATTATCTTGTGTTCAGCTGTTTCCCAATCACCAGCCATCTTGTTTCGGGCATAATGCTCCAACTGTACTCCTCCCCAACACACTCCAGCAGCTGCAGCTGCCCTGGTAGAGGGAGCAGCAGGTGCACCTACTCAAGTCAATATGCCGTGCTTTTTGTAAACAAGGCTCCGCGTACTCACCAGATATCAAGCCTGGGTCTCCATCTCAGATATCAATATGGACATGCTGTTGTTCTGTCGGAGCTCTGGCACGGAGACGCCCACTGGCGTCAGAGGAACACACCACCTAGAGACACAGGGGGGGGGGGGACACATGTTCAGATGCAAACCAATTTGACGTCAATTATGGCGGGAAAGAAACAATTGATTGATTGATTGAATTGATTGATTGAAAACTTTATTAACAGATTGCAGAATGGGTACAATACAGTACGGCGCAATACACACAATTGTTAACTCTTTCAGTGCCACTCACGAGGTTTCTCTGGTTTTTTTATAGGTGGTTGCGTGCCACTCACGAGATTTCTCGGAATTATTATTATTATTATTTTGTTTGCGATCTGAAAAATTATTGCATCACCCGAGCCTACCCGAGTATAGCCGAGCTGCGCCGGTGATCACTGTGGAAAAAAGCGCCCCCTGTCGTCTCCCAGATGACATAAGTGATTTTGGAATGGACTCAATGAAAATGAATGGGGAAAAAAATCCGGTACTCCACATTTTCCAGTTCACTGATCCAGCCGGGGTTACCACAGTTCATTCTGGAGCCTCAGATCCCCGCGGATCATGGAGATCTACAGTGTCGCGTTGGATCCATACACGTATCGATTTTTTCGAATGGTGATCAGGAATTGGAATATACCAGTTGGATACCATCTGATGTCAGGTAAGGACTCTATGTTATCAGTGGTAGGATAATCAGAGTAAGTTTGATGAAGTTATAAGCTGTTTTGTGAAATGTCTTCTTTCGGTTTCACTGTAAAAGTCTGTGAGGAAATCAACGGAGCGATTATCAGTGCGCGGCCGTAATGTGCTTGCGTGCACGTATAATATTGATCATCTAGCGTTTATTTGAAAACGATTCATAAAAAGGCCGACGAATATCAACGTTGTGGAATATTCCACTAAAAGACGATTTTCATAGAATGCTCCAGAATGAGCTGTTTTTTATATCAAAACGGGGGCTTTTCTAACTGCTCTGAAACGGAAACGACGCGATAAAAAAACAATCTGCCTTCACAGCACTGACTGGAAAATAGTCTTTGATAATGCGATGGGCAGATTAGACACATAATTTAAAACATAGATTAGGCGATATTAACGTTAACATTGGCGCCGATGGTGGCATTCAAGCGGTAAAACGGAAAACCAGGCGTGGCACTGAAAGAGTTAAGGGGATGCAGACCAGAGAAAGACCTTCGTCTTGTTTACATCAGGGTCCCCCATTTTCAATTCATCATAACATATGACATACACGACATACAGTACCGCTACATCTATACATTTATGACATACCAGATTTACAAATACAGTACTGTTTGTGATACAAAAAGAGTCTAAAAAAGAGAGTATATACATTTGACGTAGAAACTGTACATTGGAGGAGGTTGGGTAGGTGGGGTGGGGACTGTACATTGGAAGTGGTTGGGTGGGTGGGGTGGGGTGGGGTGGGGGGGGGGGGGGGGGGTTGGGTAGGCGGGGTGGGGTGGGGGAAACTGTACAACTGTACAAGCCAAACTGTACATTGGAATATCGACAAAGGGACAATGCTTCCTGTCAAGTGGGTGACAACTCTTGTTTGCGTAAAGGCATTGAATTGGCGTTGAATGCCTCAAAACAGAAGATCTCTGTCAAGTCTCTCAACTTTTCCCATACAAATATGCTGAGAATATATCTCGGGAGTGGACTAGGGTTTTCCAGACGAGGGAACCCCATCGCATCCTGATTTCGACGGCATAGTTGTGTCAGGAAGTAGGGGCCGAATCTAGTATCTCTGTATATCCATCTATATACAGAATCCAGTATCTTTAACTCAAGATTCAGGAGCAAGGACCACTCCTCCAATTACCTGCCTGATTACCTGGGTGGTAACCTCATCTAACCCATTGTCTCTGGTCACACTAACCCCCACCCCCACGACTTCTTTGCCTGTTAACTGACTCGAACACAGCCCTCTTTTTTTGATCCTCCAATCACAACTGCCGCTTATAAAATGGTAAATGGTGCATTTTATATAGTGCTTTTATCCAAAGCGCTTTCAAATTTTTGTTCCTCACATTCACCCATTCACACCCCGACGGCGGAGGCGACCGTGCAAGGTGCTGACCTGCTCATCAGGAGCAGTTAGGGGTTAAGTGTCTTGCTAAAGGACACATCGACACGCTGGCCGGGGGAAGCAGGAATCGAACCGGGAACCTTCCGATTACCAGATGACCGCTCTACCTTTGTAAACAAAAATAAGTACTACCCTAAAGAAGAATCTAAAATATTAATTAATGGAAATGAAATTTCACAAAATGTTTAGGAGTTACTATAAGACGAAGGATTAAATTGGCATAATCACATTGACAATGTTTGCAAAAAGTCAATGATGATGCTTGGAATTTTGAGAAAGGTCTGCCCCATGATACATCCCTCTGCCCATCTAACCTTGTATTATAGCTTTTTATTTCCTTACCTTAACTACTGTAATATAGTCTGGGCTGCAACATATCCATCATATCTCAACAAATTAGTCATAATCCAGAAGAGGTTCCTCAGGATGATTTCCCACTCTACCAGATATGAACCATCTGCACCTCTGTTCCGCAAATATTCACTACTATCAATTGACAAACTTAATACCCTTCAAACATGCTCATTCATATTCAAGTTCATTAACAATAGGCAAGATCTTCCTGATACCTTCCATAGTTTCTTCATATCTTCATCAGAATTTCACTCATATCCAACAAACCATAGCAATAAACTCCACTTACCTTTCTGTCGGACAACTAGCCATCAATTCAACATTAGCTTTAGAGGCCCCAAACTCTGGAACACTCTAAAGTCAACATTGAGGTCAACAAACTCCTTATCCATATTAAAAAAACAATTAAAATCTAATTTAATTTCATCATAAATCACTGTCACATTAAGTTACTCCTGTGTCATCAGTGTTACATCTTCTGTTAGTATGACTGCTTGTTTCCTTTTCCTCATTATATACCGTTAATATGCTATGTCTTTGCCCTCTTGTACAAAAAATAAATAAATAACAATAATAATAATTGTTCTTGTTACTGACTCGTGTAAATGTTCCATGTTTTCTCATTAGTGTCTGCCTTATGTCTCTGATCCTGTTTTTATAGTTTATTTTGTAGTCCATGTTTACATGTAATTCGTCCATATTGTTTATGGACAACGATGGGAGTGGAACTCTGTACAAGCCCTTCGGGCTTCGTTCCCTCCTAGCACTGTTTTTTTTTTTTTTTTAAATAATGTGCTAAATAAATAAACTAAAACTAAAACTAAACCTCCTGAGCCACTGTCACTTATTCATCTCAAACCCTGCCCTCTTTCCTTGATACTCCGATCACAACTGTTGCTTATTGACCTATCTTAAGCCCTGCCCTCTTTTCTTCATCCTCCGATCACAACTGTTGCTTATTGACCTATCTCAAACCCTGCCCTCTTTTCTTCATCCTACGATCACAACTGTTGCTTATTGACCTATCTTAAACCCTGCCCTCTTCTCTTGATCCTCTGATCACAACTGTTGCTTATTGACCTATCTCAAACCTCGCCCTCTTTTCTTGATCCTCTTTGAAGCAACAGTTGTGATGGGAGGATCAAGAAAAGAGGGCGGGGTTCGACATAGGTGAATTCTCCTCTTCCTCAAGGGAGTGACAGTGGTGTGGCCGGGTAGCACAGTGGACTAAGCATCTGTCTACCAGCAGAGACACTGGTATCGAATCAGGTTGTCAGCAGTGCCTCCGGCTTGGCCGGTCGTCATACTGGCTCTATTGGCAGAGTCAGCGGGAGGGAAGCCGGTGGGTGGCAATCTGGTCGTTGTAAACAGCGACTCCTACAGGTCGGTCAGGGCGCCTGCACAGCGAGGGAGGGAAATGGTGAAGGTAGTGTGACCTCCCACGTGTTACACTTCACCAATGAGAGTCCTCGCTGTCAGGTGAAAAGAGGCTGCTGGCTGTCTCCTATGTATCGGAGGAAGCATGTGATAGACTTCAGGGCTCCCTAGACCGACCAGTGGGGGGCACATGCGCGCAACGACCAGGAAGGGGAGGGGGGGGAATTGGCACAACGACTAAAATTGGGATGGGAGGAAAATACAGAAAATAGGAGGAGAAAAAGTGGATACAAAAAAAAGGGAGTGACAAGTCAACTCTGGAACTACGAAATGATACCAACCCCTTGGAGTCACGTCATCTCTCGCCACCCCCCCCCCCTCCCCAAATCCCCCTGACTGTCTTCAAACTCCACTCTGTATCTACTTTCAGTTTGTTCAATTTCCTCACCAACCGAATTGAGTAGCAGCGTAAGACCTTTCATCAGTAAACTGTTGGGACTGTTATCTGTCGCGGTGTGTTTGTTCTCCACCAATCTTCTGTTAGAGACGCGGCGCGCGCGCGAGGCCAGGCGGGTAACTAACCTGAAAGCTCAGCCACCGAAAAGTGGGGTTGATTACACAAATTCTTTGAGATTTCTCATCTAGTTTGAGTCAATAAACGAGTGAAGGAGAACGGCACAACGAGAAGCAGTCATACATTCATAATCCAATTGACTGATGGCGTACTCCTCTTTTCCAGTTGGCGGCTTTGGGTGAGATATGAACAACACTGATCTGATTACGAGACGACGGAGGAGAGAAACAAACAAACAAACACCATGGAGATAACGTGGGATAAGTGGGAGTGGGAGACGCTTGGACCGTAGCATAGTCTGTCCCGTTATTAATATTTCATTGCAACATTGTAGCTAAAGAAGAACAAAGTAGTAAAAAAAGGAGCATTATGAAATATTAATCATATTTCGACGGAGCTTTGGAACGTATCCGTGTGCGACAAAACATCTCTCTTGATGAGATTTTATGACGAGAGAACGGCGGGTGATTAATGGCCCCCAATCATCACCACAACATTAAACGGAAGACTATTGCCTTGACAATGCACGTATCTGGACTGAGATGAGGATGCATAGACCCGTTTCGAGCCACTTACAAGAGGACTATGTCTATAGGTTCGGAATTTTTCATTCATTAATTTACCATTATCATTTGGAAAAGTGAGCTCTAACCAAGGTCACAAGCCCCTCGAGTTACCCCACCCTCTTTTCTTCATCCTCCGATCACAACTGTTGCTTATTGACCTATCTCAAACCCCGCCCCCTCTTCTCTTCATCCTCCGATCACAACTGTTGCTTATTGACCTATCTCAAACCCTGCCCTCTTTTCTTCATCCTCCAATCACAACTGTTGCTTATTGACCTATCTCAAACCCTGCCCTCTTTTCTTCATCCTCCGATCACAACTGTTGCTTATTGACCTATCTCAAACCCTGCCCTCTTTTCTTCATCCTCCGATCACAACTGTTGCTTATTGACCTATCTCAAACCCTGCCCTCTTTTCTTCATCCTCCGATCACAACTGTTGCTTATTGACCTATCTCAAACCCTGCCCTCTTTTCTTCATCCTCCGATCACAACTGTTGCTTATTGACCTATCTCAAACCCTGCCCTCTTTTCTTCATCCTCCGATCACAACTGTTGCTTATTGACCTATCTCAAACCCTGCCCTCTTCTCTTCATCCTCCGATCACAACTGTTGCTTATTGACCTATCTCAAACCCCGCCCCCTCTTTTCTTCATCCTCCGATCACAACTGTTGCTTATTGACCTATCTCAAACCCTGCCCTCTTTTCTTCATCCTCCGATGAGTTTCTTACTTGTCTGCGAAATTTCAAAACAAGCTACATCGCGTGTAAACGACCCTCTAGGTAGCGTCATTTGTTTTGTGTGTGATAGGGAACGTTTATTTTGAAGCACCGCCAAACCGGAAGCAGCTGCCTCGAGCTTGAGCTCAGCTTGACGGTTGAAATGAAGGTTTAGGTTACAGCCTAAGGAAAGAGAGATCTCCGTGAATATCTTCGTTATTCTTTTGTTATTTGTAAATGGTTTACAAGATCCGGAAAGAAGACTTTCATGTGGTTTATGGTTAAGCCCCCTGTTGGAGAGAGAGGACAAGCTCTTACGTTGTGATCTGAAAATAAACATTCATGAAACACCAGTAAAGGAGTCCATCCATCACTCTCCCAGGGATGCTACATCGCGTGTCACGGCTCTGCCGGGCTATAAGCCAAAAGAAGCCACCCAACTCCTCGTCCAATCAACAGTCATCTCCCGCCTCGACTACTGCAACGCACTGCTAGCTGGCCTCCCGGCCACTGCCACCAAGCCTCTTCAACTCATTCAAAACGCAGCGGCCCGCCTGATCTCAAACCTACCGAAGTCGGCCCATGTCACCCCACTTCTTAGGGACCTGCACTGGCTCCCCATTGCTGCACGTATCCGCTTCAAGGCCCTTGACCTGGCATACCGCGCGGCAAAGGGAACCGCTCCCGCCTACCTCTGGTCAATGGTCTCTAACTACACACCCTCAAGACCCCTACGCTCTGCATCTTCTGGCCGCCTCAGACCCACTCATATCCAAGCTCCCGGAGGGTCATCAAAGAGAAGCCGCCTATTCTCAGTCCTTGCCCCACAATGGTGGAATGAACTACCCACCCTAGTTAGGACAGCCGAATCCCGTCCAATCTTTCGCCGTCGACTAAAGACGCACTTCTTCAACCATTATCTGAAATAATAAAAAAAAATTAAAATAATAATATATAACCCTAACTAACCTTACTGTCATGCACTAATAAACTAACCTACACTGTAACACGCAACACTTTGATGAACATTGTTACTCAGCTGATAGAGTTGTACCCTTCCTGATGACCTGTCGTACAGAACTTGCAAGTCGCTTTGGATAAAAGCGTCAGCTAAATGACTAAATGTAAATGTAAATGTATAAGGTATAGTGTGCACAGGCGCAAGCATGATTTCCATATCGCTCTCATTTGCCCGCACAGCACAGGGGCCTTCATGCATGGAAACAGAATTCTCTCCAGACTCCCGTTTCTACTCGTATTTGCATTCAGCTCAGGGTTCCGGGGGTTGTCACCTCGGCTCCCCATCCATCCCATGAAGTATTTATGACGCAAAGCTTTTTCTCCGTGAGACGCTCATTCTCATCCTCTTCAGATCATTTCCACTTTAGAGACGTTCGCTGCCATATCGTGGAGTTTAGGGGGGGGGGGGGGGATGAACGAAGGGAAAAACAACACAGGACTGTGGGTTTATGCACATGCACGCACACACATTTCACTGTCCATCACGACGATGGGACCACGGTAGTACGATGCTCCCATGCTGGGGATAAGGACTGCTTTGTGTGTCGCTTGTGGTGGGGTACTCTAGAGAGCAGTCGTCTGGTAATCTGGAGGTTCCCGGTTCGATTCCCGCTCCTCCACCGGGCAGCGTGTCAAAGTTTCCTTGCAGCAAGAGGCAGGGGAACTATGTGAGAATGCTATTCATCGACTACAGCTCGGCATTCAATACCATAGTCCCCTCCATACTCATAGCCAAGCTCAGGGACCTGGGCTTGGGCTATGACCTCTGCCAGTGGGTCTTGGACTTCCTGACTGGCAGACCCCAGGTGGTGAGAGCAGGCAACTGCACCTCCTCATCCATCACCCTCAACATAGGGGCCCCCCAGGGCTGTGTTCTGAGTCCCCTCCTCTACTCCCTGTACACACACGACTGTGTGGCTCAGCGGAGTAGCAATACAATCGTCAAATTTGCTGACGACACAGTGGTGGTGGGCCTGATCTCTGCCAACGACGAGAGGGCCTACCTGGAAGAGGTCAAGGTCCTGGCGGGATGGTGCCAGGAAAACAGCCTCTCCCTGAACGTCAGCAAAACAAAGGAGATGATTGTGGACTTCAGGAGGTCGGGGGTCAAGGACTACAGCCCCCTCAGCATCGACGGGGCACCGGTTGAGAGAGTCAACAGCTTCAAGTACCTCGGAGCCCACATATCCGAGGACTTGACATGGACCATACACATTAACAGTGTGGTGAAGAAGGCACGACAACGCCTCTACTTCCTCAGGCGCCTAAGGAAGTTCCAAGTCAGCCAGAAGATCCTTAAGAACTTCTACTCATGTACAATAGAGAGCATCTTGACCGGCAACATCACCTCCTGGTTTGGGAATAGCACTGCAAAAGACCAAAGCAGACTACAAAGAGTGACACGTTCAGCCGAACGCACAATTGGAGGGGGGCTCCCCACCCTCCAGAACATTTACTACAAGCGTTGCAAGGGGAAGGCTAAGAGAATTATTAAGGACTCGAGCCACCCGAACAACTGCCTCTTTGAACTGCTGCCGTCAGGCAAGCGATACAGGAGTCTCAAGGCGAGCACAGAAAGACTCAGAAGTAGCTTCTATCCCCAGGCCATCAGGCTGCTAAATGAACAATGAATGAACACTACACAACAACAACCACCAAACACACATAGCACACACATCCACACGCACACACTCACTTTAAACAAACACACTGTAGCACCCACTACACACACTTTATAGCACACACCCACTTTAAACAAACACACTGTAGCACCCACTCCCCACACTTTATATTTATGGATGAAGGATTGCACTACAACTCGTACACCTTACTGTAAATTGTACCTAAAATTGTACCTCATCCCATTTCTGCTTTGCACTAGATAGTACTGTACATTAGTACACTGCATAGTATTGTGTATTGTATATTATATGGTAACTCAGATCATTGTACATATGTCTATACCGAACAACTGTGACCTCATTTTCTTCTTCTAAATTCATGCTATATTATGTTATTATGTTATTTGATACTATCTTGTCTAGCACAGTCTCTGGAGCGTAACAGTAAGAAGCATTTTGTATGAAAGTATTCTGTACTTCTGTATGACAACTATTAAAGAACTTGAACTTGAACTTGAAGACACTTAACCCCTAATTGCTCTCGATGAGCAGGTTGGCACCTTGCATCGTCGCCTACACTGTCGGTGTGTGAATGTCTGAGTGAATGGATAAAATGTGAGGAACAAAATTGTAAAGTGCTCTGGATAAAATCTGCTATATAAATGCACCATTTACCATCGCTGTGTGTGTGCGTATGACAATTGCACAGCCCTGCTAATATCCCACCCCACCGTATTGTTATTTTTATTCTAATTAGTGTATATACTTGACTACATCTTGCACAGTTAGATTCTATTGTGCTTATATTTAATTTAGTTTATATCCCATTTTATATTTATTCCACCTCTTTATTTTACAGTTGTACAGCCCTGGCCCTATTTTTATTTCATAATTCTATTCTATTCTATTGTGCTTCTATATCTTAATTTAGTTAATATTTAATTACATTTTATTCCACCTTTTTCTTTTATTACCTGTCCGTTATTGGCTGTCGCTCACACCGAAAATCAACCAAATCAAATCCCTTGTATGTGAAAACGACTTGGCAACAAAGACCTTTCTGATTCTGATGTCAGTCTCCACCACAGACCGCCCACGGGCACGGCGGGCTGCACCGTGGGAGCGTGAGGAGACCTTGGGAGGTGCACGGAGTTGTAATTGTGTTTCTAACAACTTGCCCTTCAATTGTACACAATGGTCTTGACAACAGATCCCCCTCTCGCTCTCCCCCCACTCAGTTGTATCTCAATGCACTGCCCACCACCATCCCCTGGCCCCGGTCCGATAAGTCCAGGGTCATCTCTGGACAAGCTCGTCTCCAGTTAATCTCCAGTACAGCTTTCCCCCCACTAGATCAAATACTCTACCTCCCTGTTCCATTTTCCTCTCCCAGCCAGGAGGAGATTTCACCTCTCTACCCCCCACGTCTCCCCCCCCCACCACCACCCTTCTGGTCGGAAGTGAAAAAGATAAATAATTCTCCATCGTGTGTGTAACTTTGGCCAAAGGGCAGACCCTGTCAAGTAATTAATCCATCACTCCTGATTCCTTCCTCTATCTCCACAAGACAAAGGCAGTTGTAGTGCGGCGGGAGGCGGCAGTGGCTCACGAGGTCTTCAGTGGACGTCTGGAAGTAATCTGAAGGTTCCAGTTCGATTCCGGCTCGAGCGAGACACTTAACCCCTAACTGCTCCCGACGCGCAAGGTTGGCACCTCGCGCTGCGGTCGCCTCCGCCCCGTCGGCCGTGTGTGAATGTGTGACTGAACGGGTGAATGTGAGGCACAGGTTGTAAAGTGCTTTGGATAAAAGCTGCTATATTAATGCAGTCCATTTACCAGTTAGTGTTCATTCTATCCCAGCTGCCAGCCCAGATACTTACTCATGGTGCTGCGGTACGACTACTGGATGGGGGGGGGGGGGGAGTGTGGCTTCTCTCTTTTATCTCACACCAGTTATATTCCATCTGTCAATCCCTCAGTGAAGACCAGAGAAGAGCGGGTTGTAAACCGGGCGGCCAGACAGGTTAGAAGAACGATGAGTAACACTCTTGTAAAAGCAATCATGCGAGAGAGCACATTGGTGAACAGGAACAAATATGCAGCTCGACAACAATGCGAAAAAAAACCTCAAATGTGTCCTCGCGCGAATGTGGTTCGGTGAATACATAACGGGTGGTCTGTTTAAATGCTTTGAAAAAACACATCCAGCGAGTGAATAGATTACAGATGCACCTGCCGTTTTTGAAATTTGCATACACAAAGACGTCTCTGTTTCGCTAATCTGCCTCAGACTAAAGCGTCGCCGCCATCTCTTGGTATATCAAAAGTGAGAAGTGCACCGTGCTGTGAAGATCGCAGATTTTCTTCATCCTTTCAGAAAGAGATTCCTGTTCTTCCCCAAAGGTTGGAACGGAAACTGCAACAAACTCCCCCCTAAAGCATCTCATTACATCAGATCCTGCTGACCTCATCTAGGGAGACAAAAACACGCCTTGGAGCCCAAATCAATTATGGATTGCGGTGAACGTGCATACATATTGAAGGTTAGGCACCCTTCATCCCACTGAGCTACGTATCGCATTCAGGTATCGACGGACGGACGGAGTGACGACAAACCCCCTAAGCTTGCCATCAGGTAAAATATAGGACTATAACAGTTCATTGGCCACAGCGATATTGGAAATCAATGTCATAATAGCCGAGTGTGAGGGGGGTGCACTGTGTATTAATTATGTTTGAATTGCCCAACTGTGAGCAAAGGTCTCGGTGACATATTTCAGTGGGTTCCTTCTCTCTCCCTCCCTCCCTAACTGTACCGACGATGACCGAGATGAGCAGTGAAGCAGGACCCGGCTGGAGCGAGCCCGTGAGAGGACGCTCTCAAAGTCATCATGACGCAGCAACAGTGGAGAGAGACAGAGCCGTTGAGTCAGACAACTGTAGAGCCGCGTCGAGAGGCCCCCTGTGAAGTGGCCTCGTAGTTGTGACAACCTGATGTCAAGTGCATCGCCGGGGCAGGAACTATAGGGTCAATTATCAATTTCAAGATTACAAGATAATGGGGCGGCTACGTGGTGCAGTGGGCAAGGCGCTCACCACGAATACTGGAGACGCTGGGTTCCCCTGTTCGAGCCCACAATTGGCAGTATTAGGGGGTGGGAAACTGATGGGTGGGGATCGGACGTTGTGGAGAGTGACTCCTACGGGTCGGTTGGTGCGCCTGCGCAGTAGAATCAGGAAGCGACGGGGGCGGGGCCCCTCCAAAGCGCAGACCCCTGACGCTGAAAGATCGAGCCGCGCAGGTGAAAAGATGCGACTGCTGTTACCTCGCGTATCGGAGGGGACTCGTGCTATGTATGACTTAGTCCACATTGCAGCCGGCTTGTGGGAGGCAAGAAACAGCGTTCGAGACAGGGGAGGGTTGAATTGGATGATATGAAATTGGGATAGGAGAAAAATAGAAAAATGGGAGAAAAAGTGGATAAAAAAAAAAGATAATGGAGATCAAAACGATTTATAGGTTTTGTGCCGCGTGCTGCGTTGCTCGACGTTTTGTCTTGTGTCGTAAAAACGCAGCACGCCCTTCCTTCACGCCGGTGTGCTCCACCCCCCCCCCACACCACCCTCAAGCCCAAACAGTAGTTTCAGCTCGTGTTGAGAGGGAGGAGGAGGGAGCCACGGTGCGTTTCTCCGGTTATTTTGAAAATCCATGTGTAACCGCGTTTAATATTTGTGATTTTAACAGCGATCAAAATAATAATAATAATAATAATAATAATAATAATAATCGTGATTATGATTTTTTCCATAATCGAGCAGCCCTAGTAACACTCAATAGTTCATCTGAATGCTACCAATGGGGTCATCTTTACATCAATTCAATTTACACAAGATACGATATGTGACAAGACACGAGATACGATATGTGTGTTGCCTCTATCAAGCTTGGCATCTATCCAATAGGGTTGAGTGGGGGAGAGGGGAGGGTGGGGGGGGGACTAACGTTACACCTAATATGTCCCTCATTTGCGGATAACAAATTATTCCTATTGATTATTTCTTATCACTCCCTGTCCTTAGGGTTGGACAAAATGCTCAGGCACATAAACAAGCACTAAACTGAGACGATTATTTAGGTAAGTGGCCGTTTTGGGCAGAGTCTCTCAAATCTAAAACATCATTGTAATTGTGTTTCTAACAACTTGCCCTTCAATTGTACACAATGGTCTTGACAACAGATCCCCCTCTCGCTCTCCCCCCACTCAGTTGTATCTCAATGCACTGCCCACCACCATCCCCTGGCCCCGGTCCGATAAGTCCAGGGTCATCTCTGGACAAGCTCGTCTCCAGTTAATCTCCAGTACAGCTTTCCCCCCGCTAGATCAAATACTCTACCTCCCTGTTCCATTTTCCTCTCCCAGCCAGGAGGAGATTTCACCTCTCTACCCCCCACGTCTCCCCCCCCCACCACCACCCTTCTGGTCGGAAGTGAAAAAGATAAATAATTCTCCATCGTGTGTGTAACTTTGGCCAAAGGGCAGACCCTGTCAAGTAATTAATCCATCACTCCTGATTCCTTCCTCTATCTCCACAAGACAAAGGCAGTTGTAGTGCGGCGGGAGGCGGCAGTGGCTCACGAGGTCTTCAGCGGACGTCTGGAAGTAATCTGAAGGTTCCAGTTCGATTCCGGCTCGAGCGAGACACTTAACCCCTAACTGCTCCCGACGCGCAAGGTTGGCACCTCGCGCTGCGGTCGCCTCCGCCCCGTCGGCCGTGTGTGAATGTGTGACTGAACGGGTGAATGTGAGGCACAGGTTGTAAAGTGCTTTGGATAAAAGCTGCTATATTAATGCAGTCCATTTACCAGTTAGTGTTCATTCTATCCCAGCTGCCAGCCCAGATACTTACTCATGGTGCTGCGGTACGACTACTGGATGGGGGGGGGGGCGGGGGAGTGTGGCTTCTCTCTTTTATCTCACACCAGTTATATTCCATCTGTCAATCCCTCAGTGAAGACCAGAGAAGAGCGGGGTTGTAAACCGGGCGGCCAGACAGGTTAGAAGAACGATGAGTAACACTCTTGTAAAAGCAATCATGCGAGAGAGCACATTGGTGAACAGGAACAAATATGCAGCTCGACAACAATGGGAAAAAAAACTCAAATGTGTCCTCGCGCGAATGTGGTTCGGTGAATACATAACGGGTGGTCTGTTTAAATGCTTTGAAAAACACATCCAGCGAGTGAATAGATTATAGATGCACCTGCCGTTTTTGAAATTTGCATACACAAAGACGTCTCTGTTTCGCTAATCTGCCTCAGACTAAAGCGTAGCCGCCGTCTCTTGGTATATCAAAAGTGAGAAGTGCACCGTGCTGTGAAGATCGCAGATTTTCTTCATCCTTTCAGAAAGAGATTCCTGTTCTTCCCCAAAGGTTGGAACGGAAACTGCAACAAACTCCCCCCTAAAGCATCTCATTACATCAGATCCTGCTGACCTCATCTAGGGAGACAAAAACACGCCTTGGAGCCCAAATCAATTATGGATTGCGGTGAACGTGCATACATATTGAAGGTTAGGCACCCTTCATCCCACTGAGCTACGTATCGCATTCAGGTATCGACGGACGGACGGAGTGACGACAAACCCCCTAAGCTTGCCATCAGGTAAAATATAGGACTATAACAGTTCATTGGCCACAGCGATATTGGAAATCAATGTCATAATAGCCGAGTGTGAGGGGGGTGCACTGTGTATTAATTATGTTTGAATTGCCCAACTGTGAGCAAAGGTCTCGGTGACATATTTCAGTGGGTTCCTTCTCTCTCCCTCCCTCCCTAACTGTACCGACGATGACCGAGATGAGCAGTGAAGCAGGACCCGGCTGGAGCGAGCCCGTGAGAGGACGCTCTCAAAGTCATCATGACGCAGCAACAGTGGAGAGAGACAGAGCCGTTGAGTCAGACAACTGTAGAGCCGCGTCGAGAGGCCCCCTGTGAAGTGGCCTCGTAGTTGTGACAACCTGATGTCAAGTGCATCGCCGGGGCAGGAACTATAGGGCCAATTATCAATTTCAAGATTACAAGATAATGGGGCGGCTACGTGGTGCAGTGGTGCCAGGCGCTCACCACGAATACTGGAGACGCTGGGTTCCCCTGTTTGAGCCCGGCGCTCCACATTGCTTTCAGTTTAGCTGGTCGTCCATACTAATACACAATTGGCAGTATTAGGGGGTGGGAAACTGATGGGTGGGGATCGGACGTTGTGGAGAGTGACTCCTACGGGTCGGTTGGTGCGCCTGCGCAGTAGAATCAGGAAGCGACGGGGGCGGGGCCCCTCCAAAGCGCAGACCCCTGACGCTGAAAGATCGAGCCGCGCAGGTGAAAAGATGCGACTGCTGTTACCTCGCGTATCGGAGGGGACTTGTGCTATGTATGACTTAGTCCACATTGCAGCCGGCTTGTGGGAGGCAAGAAACAGCGTTCGAGACAGGGGAGGGTTGAATTGGATGATATGAAATTGGGATAGGAGAAAAATAGAAAAATGGGAGAAAAAGTGGATAAAAAAAAAAGATAATGGAGATCAAAACGATTTATAGGTTTTGTGCCGCGTGCTGCGTTGCTCGACGTTTTGTCTTGTGTCGTAAAAACGCAGCACGCCCTTCCTTCACGCCGGTGTGCTCCACCCCCCCCCCACACCACCCTCAAGCCCAAACAGTAGTTTCAGCTCGTGTTGAGAGGGAGGAGGAGGGAGCCACGGTGCGTTTCTCCGGTTATTTTGAAAATCCATGTGTAACCGCGTTTAATATTTGTGATTTTAACAGCGATCAAAATAATAATAATAATAATAATAATAATAATAATAATCGTGATTATGATTTTTTCCATAATCGAGCAGCCCTAGTAACACTCAATAGTTCATCTGAATGCTACCAATGGGGTCATCTTTACATCAATTCAATTTACACAAGATACGATATGTGACAAGACACGAGATACGATATGTGTGTTGCCTCTATCAAGCTTGGCATCTATCCAATAGGGTTGAGTGGGGGAGAGGGGAGGGTGGGGGGGGGACTAACGTTACACCTAATATGTCCCTCATTTGCGGATAACAAATTATTCCTATTGATTATTTCTTATCACTCCCTGTCCTTAGGGTTGGACAAAATGCTCAGGCACATAAACAAGCACTAAACTGAGACGATTATTTAGGTAAGTGGCCGTTTTGGGCAGAGTCTCTCAAATCTAAAACATCATTACCCTCCTCTAATGAGCGCCAAATATCCCACTGACACGCCGTGAACTTAGCTGAGCTCTTTGCTTGGAAAGTAGAGGAGATTGTTTTCAAAGAAAATTGCTTGTAGGAGCAGTTTGATCGACTAATTAACTTTTTATTAGCTTATGCCAACCTTTGGCGTTAGAGGTCAAGTTGGAGATGGAACGGTGTTTGTGCTGGCCAATCAATACTCATGAATCTAGTGTCGGGAGGGGTTACGAGGAGAGGGACCGGGGCTCGAGGGGTAGAGTGGGATCATGAAAAGCCCATCTCAGAGACAATCAAGTTTGGTTGTTTTGGTCAGACTCCAGCAGACAAGATGGTGGTGGTGGGGCGGGGGGAGGGGCACTCACGCCACCCAATTCCCAATCCCTTCCCTTGGCACTACCCCTAGTGTAGGATACCTTAATGTGTGTTAGACGACCACAAGATGGAATAGTGGATTTGATATAAAAAGATATGCCATCTATTTTCCCAATTGTTTACAATGTTATATGAGCGTTCCACTGTCAAACCAAGCATGTTCACTCTTTGTAATGAATGGTGAATCGGATGTGTTCTTTCATATTGCTGCCAACACCCGCGGTGATGTCGTCAGGACCTCAGAGGGGTGTTAATGTTTAGAGATAGACTGTTCTTTTGACCACAGCTCGTAGGCCTTTGAGCCTGGAGCCTCGTTGTAACCTAGCTGCTGAATGAACAGCCGTAGCAGACCCTTTCACAGCTAGCATAACAGGGGTTAAGCTCCTGGTTTTCATACATGGTAGCCCGGGTCATGTACACCAGCTAATGTATCTGAAAGCCTCTCACAACTAGCCTATATTATATTATTATATTATAGGCTAGTTGTGAGAGGCTTTCAGATACATTAGCTGGTCTCACTAGGAGGAGGGAGAAGCGTGGTAAGGTATTATTCTGTATATTCTCATAATGGCATAATCAGCGGCGGCTGCACAGTGTGGAAAGGAGTGACATTACGCGGGTTCAGTATATTATTGTGCTGTCTGCTCTACAGAGCTCTACATCTTCTGGCCGCCTCAGACCCACTCCTATACGAGCTCCGGGGGGGGGGGGGGGGGGGGGGGGTAATCAAAGAGAAACTGGATATTCGTGGTCCTTGCTCCACAATGGTCCACAGTCAGGACAACCAAAACCCGACCAATTTTCCGCCGTCGACAAAAAACACACTTCTTCAATCAATATCTGAAATGAATACATTTTACTCAAACTGAGCGCAATTTACTGTGTACTGTGCTAATATGTCTTTACTACTACACACTCAAGACTGCAGCACCCAAGTTCAACACTGTTTGTCGAACATTCTTACTCAGCTGCCAGAGTTGTACCCTGTAGTGCATAATTTGCCCCACCTCTTCTACCAATTTTTTAGCATTTTGTACATTTTAGCGTTTGTATATTGTATATTTTGTATATAGTGTTTGGTCTTTTATTATTTGACTCTTTTACTGTATGAAGCACAATCTCAGAAGGGTCATACAGAACCAAGCATTTCACTATAATGTATAATGTTTCACCGTATATGTGACAAATAAAACAAAACTTGAAACTTCCCGCTGACCTGTTGTACAGAACTTGTAAGTTGCTTTGCATAAAATCATCAGCTAAATGACTAAATGTAAATGCAATGTAAATGTCTGCCTAATTATGCTGTACCATGGGCGATGCTTCAACATACGCACGTGAGCTGTCATGTCTCTTATCTGACCGCATTACCAATGTTTACATCATCCCTTGCCTGTTTACAATTATACACGGTACATAAATAAATTATTACAATTTTTTCATTTAAATATGCTGTGAAATCACACACAGTTTGTTTCAGATGGCTTGGCCCTATAGTGCCATTAAAGGTCTCCAGGGAAGGGTTTCAGCCAGAATCATGTAGTTAAATCTCTCATAGTATGTCATAGCTCACTAAACATAAAAGATTCACAGTATTAATCCAAAGCAACTGGCAATGGATGAATCATTAAATCCCACATTACAGTCAGCTATAAGATATAATTTATTAGTTGTTATTTGCCTCTGAATGTTTCAACATTTTGCCATTTGATATAATAGTGATAAAACACATGTTGGTCCTATTTTAATACATTATATTTCATATTTAAAGGGGAACTCGACTTTTTTTGGAAATTAGCTTATTTAACATCTTCCCTGGAGTTAGACAAGAAGATGTATACCTTTTTTGTCTCTGTGCGTGCATTTTAGCTTTGGGAATAGACGCTCCGTTAGCATAGCTTAGCTTCATCACTGGAAGTGAGGCAGGACAGTAGCCTTACAGTGCCTTACAGTGTATTGCAAGGTCTGACATTGACCAAACTTGATATGCATGACCTTGGTGGGCTCTAGGTCAACTCCTGAAAAGGGGGTCAATGTCAGACCTTGCAATCAAAAGTTAGGGGCGCACTGAAATTATGGCAAGGGTTATTAGCCCCCTAACTTTTGATTGCAAAGTCTGACATTGACCCCCTTTTCAGGAGTTGACCTAGAGCCCACCAAGGTCATGCATATCAAGTTTGGTCAATGTCAGACCTTGCAATACACTGTAAGGCACTGTAAGGCTACTGTCCTGCCTCACTTCCAGTGATGAAGCTAAGCTATGCTAACGGAGCGTTTATTCCCAAAGCTAAAATGCACGCACAGAGACAAAAAAGGTATGCATCTTCTTGTCTAACTCCAGGGAAGATGTTAAATAAGCTAATTTCCAAAAAAAGTGGAGTTATCCTTTAAAACAATGCTATTGAATTCTCCAGGGAGTTGATTGTTAGCCTCAGAATGTATGGCACAGCAGGATCTCTCCACAATCTATATCTCTCCCAGTTTACTGTTCTCCCCTGGGTAATATTTTAAAACTCCCAGCTTGTATGATAAATGTTACCATCGTTTTGAATAAGAACCTAACCCCATTATTTCATGTAAGAACAAATTGCCTGAGAGGATTATCTGTCACATTTCCCTAATTCCCAGAAGATGCTTCTATAATTTGCTGCAGATTATGTGTGTAATCTTTCCTTTAAGTAGGTCTGTGTAAATCTTCAGGGAGGATAGGGTACAGGGTTTTAGCGCCATCGACAGAGGCCCCCGTCATATTCCCTGAGATTCTCCCCTCGAGAGACATTCACGGCAGATCAATAGGACAAAACGCATCTCGGTGACCTTCGTAATATCAGCCCAAACCGTCAGGACGGCGGGTTAACAGCGGCGTTCTCCAAACCCGCTGTGGAGCAGACGGCCGAGGGGGGGGGGGACGTTGGGATGATCTTGCGCCCGAACGCCATCTATCGAACGTGTTCATATAATGTTCTCGGTTTGCGAGAGAGTCCTATTGCTCAGCCTATACGGAAGCTAATTCACGCGGAGAACAAGCGGGTCCAGTGTTTCCCCCCCTCCGTACTGGAATATGTGGGCCGCTTCGCTTAATATTCACGTCACATTCCACTAGCTCAGCAGAAACGTGCCAAACACCATAAATGCAAAATAGGTCAGGAAGAAGAGCAGTATGAAATTAGATTTATTATATGATTCTCTGTTCCGTGCTCTGACGGATGAGAGGGGGGAAACCAAATGAGATCACCTAGGAAAGTGGGAGCTTCTACTCACACATACCTCCTCTCTTCCCCTACGATGTGATGGTCTAATACGGCTGCGGCGTGGCGCTGTTTGCTGCATGCGTCTCCTCTCATTAGCATGCATTGTTATTTCAGTAATTAGGCCACATTTTATGATTTTATGCATGCATAATAAGCCGGGACAGTTCCAGTACACTAGGTGACGCCTTCGCAACTGACTCACTTGCGTCATTGAGCTTTAAACCTGAGGATGTCATTCTGCTCCCTGATAACTAAGTGATTTTACAGTTCACAGACTCCTTACTCCATAATCACATGTCGCTGCCTCTGTCTCCAGGAAAAGGCATTTTGTTAAAGGGGAAGGGGGGGGGGGGGCGATCGCGGTGTGATTCGATCGCTAGGGGTTGGGTACCGTTCACATTTGAACCGATACCGGTACCTTCTTTCGGCACATAACTCTTTCTGTAATAATACAAATAAATCCAAATTTCTCAATTTCAACATTGTTCTTTATTTAGAACATTTTGTTATTTATTGTTGTAACACACCACACAAAATAAATCGCATGATCATGTATTATGTTTTTAAATGTTAAAATATCAACATTATCTCGCCATCCAAAGACCCAAGAGACGGGACAGTAATATATATATTTGTGGAAAAGGCTCCCTCTAGTAATATTACACTCTTATACTAAATATGTAAAGGTACCAACATTTTTTACCGATCGATCTAGCGTGAATCGGTACTCGGTAGTACCGGTCGGTACCATTAAAAGTACAGAGTTCGGTACCCAACCCTAACGATCGCTCCCCTCCCCTCCCCTCTCCCTCCCCCGGACACGGCATCGTGTGAGTGACCCCTGTCCCATCCATCCCTCTCACGCAGCCTCTTCGTCGGTCTCCTGCCATCCGGGGAGGTGACACCGGAGCCTCGGAGGCTGCTCCGGCAGACTGAGTACCAGCTTTATCCATCAGGCTGTCAGGACGCTGAACTCTCCCCCCACTGCCTCACAAAAGTCTGGGCTGTAACTAGGGATGGATGGGTACCGAATTCGGTACTTTTGAGGTACCGAACCGAAACACGTCGGTACTACCGAGTATCGATTCAAGTGAGATACCAACAAACAAAAAATAATAATAATAATTATATATATTCATGTCAACGTTCACACGCACAATATATGCTTACCTAGGATTTGACTTGATTCAACAACAAAGCAGTCGGAGCAATGACAAGCCGAAAACGGTCGAAATTGTAGTTATTTGAAGTTTGGATTTTTTTTTCACGACTGAGGTGGGTAAATTCAATTTCTTGAGACTAAAGTACCGAAAAAAGGTACCGTTGGGTACCGGTATCGATTCACAGGTGAAAATGTGAAAGGTACACGTCACCCATCCTGCACCCGCTTACACGTCACCCATCCCGCCCGCTTACACGTCACCCATCCCGCGCCCGCTTACACGTCACCCATCCCGCGCCCGCTTACACGTCACACATCCCGCCCGCTTACACGTCACACATCCTGCACCCGCTTACACGTCACACATCCCGCCCGCTTACACGTCACACATCCCGCCCGCTTACACGTCACCCATCCCGCGCCCGCTTACACGTCACCCATCCCGCCCGCTTACACGTCAGCCATCCCGCGCCCGCTTACACGTCACCCACCCCGCCCGCTTACACGTCACACATCCCGCACCCGCTTACACGTCACCCATCCCGCCCGCTTACACGTCACCCATCCCGCCCGCTTACACGTCACCCATCCCGCCCGCTTACACGTCACCCATCCCGCCCGCTTACACGTCACACATCCCGCCCGCTTACACGTCACACATCCCGCCCGCTTACACGTCACCCATCCCGCCCGCTTACACATCACACATCCCGCCCGCTTACACGTCACCCATCCCGCCCGCTTACACGTCACCCATCCCGCCCGCTTACACGTCACCCATTGCGCCCGCTTACACGTCACACATCCTGCCCGCTTACATGTCACCCATTGCGCCCGCTTACACGTCACACATCCCGCCCGCTTACACGTCACACATCCCGCCCGCTTACACGCTTTCAGCTCACTGGTCGCTCTGTACAGAATATGTTTCTAAAACGGCTGATTTGCACTATATTTGTTATCATTATTACAGTCTTTGTTCTGATCTGTGCCTTGATATTGCTCCCCCCGACCCCCAGCTTAGCTAACATATAAATAATTAAATGCCTTTTTTTTCTCCCTTCGATTTTTCCAGACGAACAAACAACACTCTGTGTGAAATGGAAACAAAGACAAAAGAAATAAAAGAAAAAAAGAAGAAATAATAAACAATATAAATGAAAATAAGACAAAACTATTTTCCGTCGTTGACTAGTAAAAACACACTTCTTCAATCGATATCTGAAATGAAAAAAAACCTTTGTACTGTCTTTTACTAGTATGCACTCTACGCTACTAAGGAATCTACCTTGCCTATTATTATTACCTACTATGCTAAGATGCACCCATGTCTGTAGCACTCAGGTTCTATACTGTTTGAAGAACAATGTTATTCACCCTTAGCTGCCAGAGTTGTACCCTTCCCTTCCTGCTGACTTGTTGTACAGAACTTGTAAGTTGCTTTGGATAAAAGCGTTCACCTAAAGGACTAACTGTCAATGTAGAAATGTATAAACAAAAAGGGGACTCATCCACTTCCTTAATATGTGAAAATAAAGTTGACTTTGACTAATTGTTCATCTTTAAAGGAACACGCCAACATTTTGGGAAATTAGCTTACCGTCTTCTCCAGAGAGAGAGACAAGAAGATAGATACCAGTTTCCTCTCTGTGCGCTCAGTAGAAAGCTATCTGGCTGCACGTTAGCCTAGCTTAGCACAATGAATGGACAATGCCCGTTAGCCTGGGAATTGTCCAACTAACACCTCTCCCGAAGGCTAACCGGCACTGTCCGCTTCCATTCATTGTGCTAAGCTAGGCTAATGTGCAGCCAGATAGCTTTCTACTGAACGCACAGAGAGGAAACTGGTATCTATCTTCTTGTCTCTCTCTGGAGAAGACGATAAGCTAATTTCCCAAAACGTTGGCGTGTTCCTTTAAGTCATTTAATCATGTTCAAGATGATATGTTTTCATTGTATCCTGACTGGTAGAGTCCCAGGGCTGCAGTGTTCAACCTTCACTGTATGAATATTTTATGCCAAAGGGGATAATTATTTGAAAACAGGAATTCACAATTTTTTACCTCGCCAGTAATAACTGTATCGGAATGCAGTAAATCGGTATTTACTGTATGCGGGGGAGAAGACATGGTCCTGTGTTCACAAATTCATGCGTGGAGGAGAGATTACAAGGGCTTAGTATGACGCGTATTAGCATATTCTGTTACGTACGTACATTTACAAGCCTTTAAGCAGAGAGGGGGAAACACTGAGAAGGTAATTGACGCCTTTGGCTGGTTGGAATTCTGTTCAATTAATTGAATAATTGAAAACCGCAGTAGGGTATTGACAGCAACCCTCTGAGTGATCCAAAGGCAAAGGATCAATGAAAAAGAACTCTGTGAGTTTCATCTCACAAACTGACAGGTGGAGGGGAAGAAAATGACTTTTGGAATCTGTACAGAAGGACAAGCTATTTTAAGAGCTCCTCAGGTCCCCCCCCCCCCCCCCCCCCCCCCTCCCTCCTCCGCAAACACACACACACACACGCACACACACACACACACCGCACACACACACACACACACACACACACACACACACACACACACACACACACGCACACACGCACACACGCACACACGCACACACACAAATAGACGTACCAAGCACATCATATTTTTTTAATAGCCACTATATATTTAAGACCCACTGTGTTGTGCCTTAAGCATAGCCACAGTTAGCCATATAAATGTGACACTTCTTCTGTAAACACGGTCTGGGACTAACCATGAATCCTACCTGCTGATGAAGCCACATATAATTCCTTTGATCACCGTCTGGTAAATAATGTCAGGGTTGTTCCTGTGCTCAGCCAAAGCTGTCAATGTGACAGTTTGTGGAGGTGGTTTAGTTTAGTTTAGTTTATTTAGGATCCCCATTAGTTGTTACCACAGTAACAACTACTCTTCCTGGGGTCCTCTCAAAATAACATAACACATTCAAACGTAAAAGCATTGTACAATCAGAATAACACAATACTTCCGTGAACATTGTACAAGCAACAACACCAAAACAAAGAATAATAATGACAGTGAAGATAGTCATTTCTGGTGCAAGTAACGGTATCCACCAACTTGAAGGAACACGCCAACATTTTGGGAAATTAGCTTACCATCTTCTCCAGAGAGAGACAAGAAGATAGATACCAGTTTCCTCTCTGTGCGTTCAGTAGAAAGCTATCTGGCTTCAGTAGAAAGCTATCTGGCTGCACGTTAGCCTAGCTTAGCACAATGAATGGAAGCAGACATGGCCGGTTAGCCTTTGGGAGAGGTGTTAGTTGGACAATGCCTAGGCTAACCGGCACTGTCCGCTTCTGTTGTGAAGGATCAGATTAAACCGAATATATATATTTATTTATGGATATATATTTAATAGTATTTGTATATCGTTTGATATCCCTTGTATATTCCTTGTACATATACACTGAATATCCCTTTAGTCTACTAACAGCCCATAATAGTTTCATTCTCTCATTGGACAAGAACCTGGCGCCAGCAGCCAAGCCCCTTGGTTCAAGTTCAATCGTGCCGACGAACATGTCGTTACAAGCCCGGTTCCGCGTAGGAATACGTCTGGCGAAATACGAATGGTACTATTTGTTCACAGCGCATATATATATGGCGCAAGTAAAGTAGAACTTTCTTTTAGTCCATTAGTCCTTTACCCTCCAACCTAGTAACAGACGTGAAGCCTCACCCACGACCCACGTGTGGTGCAGTATGGCCTACTTGGCCTCAGAATAGGCATTGAGACATCGTGTGGATTAATAGTTGAATTGTCATAGTTTGGCACTATACCGTCGAGTGGGACGTATTTCTATTAAGTTAATAATAGTCTATTATGTATGGTGCATCGTTCGGTTAGAGTTATAAAGTGAGTAGTACCCCCATCGTTCCTGGCGTTATCTAGAGTCTTAACCAGGCTGGGCAGACCACGTGTGGTGCTTTCATCCGAGGAGTTCTGGGCCAGGACGAGTGGACCTGCACATTGGATTACTTTACCCGGACGACGGCGAGCCCTACACGGCTTGGATTATCTACTTGCTTTGGGTGCTTTGATTATGCCATGGATAACAGCCAACACTGCTGAGTGTTGGAACTACCCCCCGAGAGGAGTCCAGGTGAGACGGCGCTCTACCCCGAGTGAGGTCGCCTCACGTCTCTTCGTTGTGGACCGGCAGCTACCGTCTACAAGAGGGCCCAGCTGTATTCATCTGTGGACCGAGGTTCTGTGGGCACCGTGTTCAGCACTCTGAATTCTCCCAAGAAATCGTTGGCCAGATGGGATATCGCCGGCAGCTCTCCTAACCCCCCCCCCCTACTGACTTACAACCAGCGGGACCCCCCCTTTAGTGTATCCAGCTATAATCATTTAAGTACCATCGCTATAGTTCCCTAAAGAACCAGGTTGTATACTTGCTCCCTGCGTAACCAGAGATTGGACATTCAATGTTGATTTGCCTACGAATACTCATTTGCCTTACAAGTGCATTCAAATCATAAATGTCATTAAGTGAACGTTGTATATACCCTTTGCTATATAAAATATTCGATTTATACATTTGTGTGGACTTCGTTTCATGGTGGGAAAGTGTTCATCATATCTATATCATGTACTGTGTGGCCAGTAGTTAAAGTACATAATCGGTAGTGGTTTAATGATACCATACTTATCAATACAGTCAGGGAATTGTACCCCTCAGTTACAGCTTCCATTCATTGTGCTAAGCTAGGCTAACGGGCAGCCAGATAGCTTTCTACTGAACGCACAGAGAGGAAACTGGTATCTATCTTCTTGTCTCTCTCTGGAGAAGACGGTAAGCTAATTTCCCAAAATGTTGGCGTGTTCTTTTAAAACAAACTGTAGGATTAAGCACACTGGCTGTCCAGCTCACTTTTAATGGAGGTCCGTATGAATGAATGAATGAATGAATGAAAACTTTATTTAACAGATTGCAGAATGGGTACAATACAGTACGGCTCAATACACACAATTGTTAAGGGGATGCAGACCTGAGAAAGACGTTTGTCTTGTTTCCATCAGGGTCCCCCATTTTCAATTCATATAGACATTTATGACATACACAACATACATGACATTTATGGCATAGGGACATATAGGTATTTAGTACTGATACATTTGTGACATAAACGGTATTCAAATATACAGTACTGTTACCCCTAGATCCTGACAGAGTATTGATGGGGAGGGGACTGTACATTAGGAGGGGGTGGGTGGGTGGGAGAGAGATATACATACGGCGGGGAGGGAATATATACATGCGGTGGGGAGGAGACTGTCTATTAGGAGGTGGTGGGGGTTTTGGGCATTTACGGTGGCCAGTTTCGAATTGCAGCCTCCCGTAGGTGCTCTTTAAGAGCGGTTTTGAATGTGGGTAGGGATTCACATTCCTTTACAGCTTTGGGTAGGGCGTTCCACATTGATGTGGCATAATTGCGAAACGTATTTAGTCCCTTGTTTGAGCCGAATCTGGGTTTAACATGATTTGTTGAGCTTCCTCTGGTGTAGTGGTTGTGGTATTCACTGACCTTTGGGAAGTATTTTGACATGTACATGGGTACCTTAGTCGTATAGTGTATCTTGTAGACCAGGCCCATTGCAAGTTGCTGTACTCTGTCGTCTACTCTAAGCCATCCTAGGTTGTCAAAGTGGGCAGGGGTGAGGTGGGTTCTGGGGGTAAGGTCAAGTAGTAGTCTGACCAGTTTGTTTTGTGATGTTTGTAATTTTGTTTTAAGCGCCTTTGAGGTGCTTTGGTACCATGAGGTGCACGCATAGTCGTAGTACCCTTGAATGAGTGCTCCTGCCAGAGTCTTCAGGGTATTCTTGTTTACCAGAGAGGAGATCCGGTACAAGAATCTAGTTCGTTGGTTGACTTTTTTTATTACATTGGATGCCATTTTGTCACAGGAAAGATTTGCCTCTAGGATGGAACCCAGGTAGGTCATTTCGTCTTTCCTTGTGACAATATTGTCACCCACTGTAACTGAGAAGCCATCGGTCTTGCTGAGATTGTTATTTGAACCGAAGAGAATGGCAGCAGAACCGTAGCAGAGGTTGGCAGTCTGAAAGTCTTGATTGTGAGTTAAAAACCCTTTATTCAGTCATGGAAAAAACATTACAACAAGACTATGTTGAAAAAAACAACAGCTCCTGGTTTCCTGTAACCATGACAACATTCAACTTGGGGCGTGACGGTGGCTCCGGAGGTAGAGCGGTTGTCTGGAAATCGAAAGGTTCCCGGTTCCGATTCTGGCTCCTCCTCCCCCGGCAGCGTGTCGAAGTGTCCTTGAGCAAGACACTTAACCCCTAACTGCTTCCGATGAGCAGGTATGGGCACCTTGCATGGTCGCCTCCGCCGTCGGTGTGTGAATGAATGGGTAAAATGTGAAGCATAAGTTGTGAAGCGCTTTGTATAAAGGCTGCTATATAAATGCAGCCCATATAAATGAAGTCCAAATTTTGTTGACGCACGCACGCACACACACACACACACACACACACACACACACACACACACACACACACACACACACGCACACGCACACGCACACACACACACACACACACACACACACGTACCAAGCACATAATACTTGTTTTTAATAGCCACTATATACCCACTGTGTTGTGCCTCAAGCATAGCCACAGTTAGCCATATAAATGTGACAATTCTTTTGTAAACAAGGTCCGGGACTAACCATGTATCCTACCTGCTGATGGAGCCACATATATTTCTTTGCTCACCGTCTAGTAAATAAAGTCAGAGTTGTTCCTGTGCTCAGCCAGAGCTGTCAATGTGACAGTTTGTGGAGGTGGTGCAGGTAATGATATCCACCAACTTAAAACAAACGGTAGGATTAAATTAGGCCTGTCCCCGATTAACACTTTGAGCGCCACGCCTGGTTTTCCGTTTTACCGCTTGAATGCCACCATCGGCGCCAATGTTAACGTTAATATCGCCTAATCTATGTTTTAAATTATGGCTATGTGTCTAATCTGCCCATCGCATTATCAAAGACTATTTTCCAGTCAGTGCTGTGAAGGCAGATTGTTTTTTTATCGCGTCGTTTCAATTTCAGAGCAGTTAGAAAAGCCCCCGTTTTGATATAAAAACAGCTCATTCTGGAGCATTCTATGAAAATCGTCTTTTAGTGGAATATTCCACAACGTTGATATTCGTCGGCCTTTTTATAAATCGTTTTCAAATAAACGCTAGATGATCAATATTATACGTGCACGCAAGCACATTACGGCCGCGCACTGATAATCGCTCCGTTGATTTCCTCACAGACTTTTACAGTGAAACCGAAAGAAGACATTTCACAAAACAGCTTATAACTTCATCAAACTTACTCTGATTATCCTAACACTGATAACATAGAGTCCTTACCTGACATCAGATGGTATCCAACTGGTATATTCCAATTCCTGATCACCATTCGAAAAAATCGATACGTGTATGGATCCAATGCGATACTGTAGAACTCCATGATCAGCGGGGATCTGAGGCTCCAGAATGAACTGTGGTAACCCCGGCTGGATCAGTGAACTGGAAAATGTGGAGTACCGGATTTTTTTCCCCATTCATTTTCATTGAGTCCATTCCAAAATCACTTATGTCATCTGGGAGACGACAGGGGGCGCTTTTTTCCACAGTGATCACCGGCGCAGCTCGGCTATACTCGGGTAGGCTCGGGTGATGCAATAATTTTTCAGATCGCAAAAAATAAAAAAAAATAAAAAAATCCGAGAAATCTCGTGAGTGGCACGCAACCACCTATAAAAAAACCCGAGAAATCTCGTGAGTGGCACGGAAAGTGTTAAGGATTTATATAGTCGACTTTGATTGGCCAAAATTTGCCGATAGTCGACAAAAAATATATATATTCCATTTGGGCTGTGTGGGGGGGGGGGGGGGGGGCTTAATGTCTGAAGGAGTCGACTGAAGGCTTCTTGTCCTCTGCGAAAGCATGCAATTGGTCCACTGATGGATTAGATACATCTTGATATTTGTCTACTCTGTGTTCATTAGACGGGTGAAATCCTCTTTCAGTGCCTCTGTGCCCGTTTTCTTAGGCAGTTAGCCTCGCTGGTATGCTTGCCATTGGCGCCAGCCACACTTCTAGGCCTCTTTGCTTTTGGAAAGAATGATAAAAAAAAAAAATATATATATATATATATTTATTTTTTGCATTCGACTAAGAGATTGGCAGTCGACTACGGCTCCTTTCGATCGATTAGTCGACTATTCGACTAGTCGAAGTCAGCCCTAGATTAAATACAGAGGCTGTCCAGCTCTCTTTTTTTAATGGAGGTCCATATACAGTAGCAGAGGTTGGCAGTCCGAGGCACTCTTGATTGTGAGTTAAAAAATATTTATTCTAGTTCAGTCGCGGAAAAACATTTAAACAAAACTGTGTTGATAAAAACAACAGCTCCTCGTTTTTCCTGCATGACACAACATTGGACTTCTGTCACAGCTCTGTAATATTGATGACCTCCATCATTTTTAATTGATTGCGCCGTGTGACAACATCTGCCAGGGCGAGAGGAAGGATGAAGGGAGCGGAGAGAGGAGGGAACCGCGGGCTCTGATCTGATCCCCTCTCACTGTGGGGAACCGTGAGGACACAGAGGAGGAGGTAATTTTTAAAGTGGAATGACATTCTGATTTCCTGTCCTCCCACTCCACTCACAGCTGTGAAGAATCACAAGAGTTCCCAAGTTCATGTTGCCTTCATCTATTATGTTTACAATCCTCGTGGGAGTAATAGTTATCTAGAATTTGCGGTTTATTAGAACTTATTATGCCATTACGATGACACGATTTGTCACATCGGCCCACATATTATTTCAAAACATCCATAATGTCATAATGTCAAGGATAGACAATACAGTATATTCTGTAATCTGCCTTACGCACCAGTCTTAGCTGTAAAACTTGTTTCTTTTTATGACAAAAATAAAAACAGACCTTGCTATGAATTCAATTGAGTCCAATTAAGTCTTACTTGATGGCTATTCTAGTTCTACTAAAACCAAAACCATCACACTGGAGAATCTGCACTGCACAATTGTATGTATTGAGCTGTACTGTACCCATTCTGCAATCTGTTAATAAAGTTTTCAATCAATCAATCAATCAATCAATCAATCAATCAATCAATCAATCAATCAATCAATCAATCACTTAAAAGGGAGGTACCCTTAACCCCAGCAGTCTGTGGCCCTGAACCGTACAATCGAAGGCTGCTTTGCACAGTGATAGTGCACTGTGTTAACCCTACAGAAGATTAACCTTTCACTATCACACTACAGACGGTTCAGTTGGATGGTAAGGTTATTTCAAATGCCATTTCACTTTGGGCCACAGCAAATAAAATATAGTTGTTGCCGTGAAGTGCAACAAACATGACTCATGCAATCGTTTTAAGAAAACACTTTATCTCTTTATCGTGGCTTGTTGGTCACATGGATCATGAGAGATCATTTACCTTTCATCTCTCTCCTCAGTAAAGTCATTTATCTTTAAAAAAAAATTTAAGCAGTCAAATCGCTCTCAATTCAATCAATTCAAGAACAATTTTTCAAAAAAAAAAAAAAAAAAAAAAAAGGGAAAGATATTTGCCACGGAAAGTTAATCATATCCAGACTATAATGAATCCGCTGTCAAAAGATTATGAATTGCTGTTTCAATATACATTTTTAACCGGATGGGCTGAAAGTGAACCGACTTTTAATGTAGTTAATTTAATCGCATCATTTAACCATATCCACACGGTGGCCATTTTGCTCTTGGTCATGCTCAGGTTGGGATTCCTTTTCACCCGGTTCTCATGGGGGGGGGGGGGGTGTAAACTGTAAAGGTATCCCAACCTGAGCGCAGCACAAGAGCAAAATGGCCACCGTGTGAATGTGGTCGGTCATGAATATTCAAATAGATTAAATAAAAACAGAGATAACCATTTATAGGCCGTTTGTGTTATTATGAGTTTTAATATTAATTTTGTTTGTTATTATGATTAATTATGTCAAGCAGAGAACGGAGAAATTTGGCACTACAGATGAATCAAGTTATTTCAAAATGCACTGCCTATTGAGTAACAGGCCTTTAGGCATTTACCAAACTCAAAAATGCTTAAAATTATTATTTAAATATCTTCACCTAGAAAAGAAACAAAAAAACAAATTTCCAACGGAGCAATGTAACAACAATAATAATAATAATAATAGATCAAATTTATATAGCGCCTTTCATAAAACCCAAGGTCGCTTCACAATCAGGACAAAAAATAGGGCAAGGAAAATAGGGGGGGAAAAAAAGGGGGGATGAGGGAAGGTAAGGGATAATGGACCTAATCTAATCTAAACTAATTGATGGGGAAAAGCCTTGGTGAAGGCTGGGCTGTTTCCCCTCCTCACCTCCACCTTTACTAGAGACGAAAAGTAACCTGGTGTAACCCGAGCACCCCCTACTGGTTGATACCGTTAATACGGCAACTACCCGCAAACCACTCAGCAAGGGTAGGCGGTCCTAACCATAGATTAAGTAAGGCTGTCAAAGTTAACGCGGTATTAACGTGTTAACGCATGATTATATTAACGCCACAATTTTTTTTATACTCACGCTTAACTTTAAAAAATTAAAAATCAATTTTTTTTTTTTTTTTTTTTTTTACTAGACTTCACTCAGGTGTATTATTGATACTCTCATTGATACTATGTTTGTTTCTGACTCAAAGTGTGTGTGTGTGTGTGTGTGTGTGTGTGTGTGTGTGTGTGTGTGTGTGTGTGTGTGTGTGTGTGTGTGTGTGTGTGTGTGTTGAGAGAGATAGAGAGAGAGGGGGGGGGGTGAGAGAGATGAGGAAGGGGCAAGAGAGAAAGAGAGCTGGGAGAGTGTGTGTGTGTGAGAGAGAGGGGGGGGGGGTGGGGGTGTGAGTCCTCAGCCCTTGTGTGGGTGAATGTAACAAGTTCCTAACGTTTTCTTTCCCCTATTATTTCATGCACACTTTATTCATTGTTTTAAATTATTCTTTTCTTTTAAGTTATTTTGTGCATCACACATGGCTGCATAAAGCAAGCATTTGTTGACTCTCATGTTGATAAGAGTATTAAAACTTGGAACTTGAAAAATATCTGTTTAACCATTTGGTTGCCGAAAACGTAGGACTACGTTTCTGTCGCCCAATCGTTGAGTGCCGGACGTACGCCGTGTTTATTGAATTACACAAAAACGCTGTTTTCGTGTCTTTTCCCTGGAATTACTCAGAAGCAACCAAACTATATTCATATTCAAAACGGTATAAAACGGAAATGTACGGATGAAAAAATAATCAGTTTTTTGCACGTTGAGCAGAAGCAACTCACTGAGACTCAACAGCATTATTAGGTATCAGTCCCATAGCTATACTATAAAATATAGGTTTAGCTCTACAAACTACAACTACGTTTACGTTAGGTTATGACTATAACCAAGTTCTGTTAGTAGTGGTGACGCTCGGCGTCACTCATGCACTATCCTCGCATATGTGCACGCGCACTGAATAAAAGACCACAATGTACCTTTATATCCCAATATTTGTCTGACCACACCCCTATCAGCTTACCTATATAAGCAGGGGTGGGGCCACCCCCTCGCCTCCTTCCCAAGCTTTCACCACAAGGTGAGATCAAGGGCTGCAGCGGCGTCGGACGCCGAGCGTCACCACTACTAACAGAACTTGGTTATAGTCATAACCTAACGTTCTGTATCGTAGTGGCTCCGCTCGGCGTCACTCATGCACAAGGGAGGCCGAGCGGGAGCCACCGGCCGACAAATACACCCCGCTGAAGGCCCCCCACAACCATCAGAACAGGGAGGGCCGAGCCCCCCCGACCCCCCCTAATGGAGGGCACCCCCCCTATTGGAGGTTTCCCGGGAGGGCGGTGGGCTGTGGCCCTGTCGAGCGGGCCCTGTCCCCCCAATAGTACACCGCCTGGCACACTGACCCTGCAGAACAGGCAGTCAGCATGGCCGTAAGCACACAAAAAAGGTTAACCAACGGAAGCAGGCAGCGCACCGGGGAAAAACCAGGCAACAGGCTGTAACCTGAGCCTGGAGCACTGCGGACGAGACAGGCGCCAAAGGAGTCAGCTGAAAACAGCCGCCCCGGCGGAAGGAGCGTATGCTGGCATTGTTGCATGACCAAGCCTCCATTTAAAAAAAACCCACCCAGAGGGGTTGAGGCAGAGAAGGCTGACACGATTGGCAGACGGCATGAACGTGCAGGGGCACCCTCAACCGGGTAACCCGGGAGTTGACACTGCTCCAACACACCAGGGAATCAACCACCTTGGTGTTACCCAATGCGGTGGTTGTTCCTATAACCCCTCAAGAAAAAACTCCAAAACACACCTGCGGGTATACACCGGCTATACCGCAGTACAAGTGTTTCAATTTTCAAAAAAGGGTTAACCCAGGCCTACGGGTCGACGAAACATTACTTCGGACCGGGCCCGGCGATACGGGAAGCACAGGCCCCTCTTTGCCATGCGTGAGAGAGGAGCGAAAAGAATGGAGAACCAGCCCCAAGCACACCGTACTTGGTATTCCCAGGCGGTCTCCCAACCAAGTACCAACCAGGACCAACCTGCGTAGCGGCCGAGATCTGACGAGATCGAGCGTGTACAGGTTGGCATGGCCGTAAGCCATTACGACAGTGCAGAGTACAAAATGTACCCAACCAGGGTCTCCATAGCGCTTAACCCTGTGACACCCGGACTGACCTGGCATTTTCCCCCTGAAAAAGCCCAAGTCCCTCAGGGTACCAGAACAGCAGATCTGCATCCCCGGCGGACAACGGGTTTAACTGATCCGGACCAGCGTGACCAGAACCAGTCCCGTGCCCTAACCACGCCGACATGCCTACTCCAGGAGAAGGGGCAGATATGCGTGTTGATCTTAAACATGAAAAGAAGGTGCCACCCAGACGTTGGGTGCGAACCGCGCCCGGTGGCCCACCCCCAGGGCGTGAGACCCCTCTACACATGTTCAGATCCATTCCGTCATCATCCCCCAGATATGAATGAGAATCCGTCGACAACCAAAACAGGTCGTCGGAAGAGGAAAAACCTCCATCCCAGTTGCTTTATAAAAACGCCGTTTTAACCTCAAGCAACCAAGGCGTGCCAGTCAGTCGCCTGATTACAGAACACCCCGAGCTAGCACTATACGTGCGTCGGGACACAACCACATCAATGAACAGGCTATTTAGACCTGTCATTGAATCCCCAAGGCGCCCAGGGGAACGACAAGAGGGGTGTGATGCTTCCTAACTCCAACTCTTCTTAATAGAAAAGAAGGAAGCACCAACTGTATGTATCCCAGTCTACACAGCCGGGGGTAAATTTTTTTTCACATTTTTACATCCCACCACCCTCCCCTAGGGAGGAGACGGAAATCCCCAGAGAGGCTTCCCACGCAAGCTGTACAGATTGAAAAGAACATATTGCACCTTGAGCCATGTAAAAGTTTCGTTTTAGGGCTCTCCGGGGAGGAGGCACTGAACCCATACACACTCAATAATCAAATTGAATCGAATACACACACAATAGAGTAGGACTCCTTCTTGAGGTTCCACTCACCTTGACAATCTGAGGAGGAGGCTCTGTACTCTGAGGAGGCTCCCTCACATGGAAGGAGAGTCCCAACTCACAGAAGGCCCGAATAGGAGCTTCGTGAGGAGGAGCCCTGACCACCCCCGAAACAGATCCATCATATGGACCTGAACAGCACACGGAAGTCCTACCAACAGAGACGCGCACAGTGACGTACTCTATGGCGGGGGAATTTCTGCGGTGCACACGCCCAATATTCCAGGGCGTGGGATAAAAAAGATTATTTGCGTTTAATCGCGAGTTAACTATGGACAATCATGCGATTAATCAGATTAAATATATTAATTGATTGACAGCTGACTTGAACATGGATTTTCCGATAACGAACAACCATGCTCACATTTCCTCGTTTAGGGTAAACTCTCATTTGCATATGAGAGACGGGGCCTATACGGTGACAGAGAAGTACCCACGCGTCCAGAGATCCTGGGATCACCAGTTCTACTGGCCGTGGCCCACTAGTTGCTATAATGGGCTTCAAACCAAGGTCCTCCGCCGTTGCCTAAGAGGCTGAACAAAGGACCCTAATCTGGGGCCGGTGTTCGTAAACATTGTCAGCTAACCCCCATAGCACTAACAGACAAGTGGAGCTCGCAAGCAAAACATTACTCACCAACCTGGAACCCACCGCTTCTCACAACAGCGGCGCGTCCTACAGTCCAGCTGTGTCGCTGAAAGGTTTTACCGCAACCAGCCACAGCAAGGAAGACTGCAGTTGGGAGGCATGTAGCGGCGTGCTCCCAATACGAAAACCGGTGGAGGTTTTTAGAATGATCACCATCTTCCAGACACTCCAGTGACGAAGACAATATCGCCGTATTTTCTCGAAAATAGTGAGAGAGAAAATAAAGACGTCAACGTATCTCTTGTTTTCCAACTCTTCTCCTACTATCACATCACGTCAAGTGGGGATCTACCGAGGCACTTCCTTGTGGTGAAAGCGATAAAGGAGGCGAGGGGGTGGCCCCACCCCTGCTTATATAGGTAAGCTGATAGGGGTGTGGTCAGACAAATATTGGGATATAAAGGTACATTGTGGTCTTTTATTCAGTGCGCATGCACATATGCGAGGATAGTGCATGAGTGACGCCGAGCGGAGCCACTACGATACAGAACATGGGGTTAATGGACGGCAAGGAAGGGGTCACTTCCCGGAAGGGGCGTGGCAGATACATTTAAAAAAGATTATTTGCGTTTAATCGCGAGTTAACTATGGACAATCATGCGATTAATCAGATTAAATATATTAATTGATTGACAGCACTAATATAAAGACTAGATGGAGCAAGGCGGAGTCTCCCGCGTGGTTCACCGGCGGCCATCTTGCCACAGTTAACTACTGCTTTAAGGTGAGTGATCTGCACAAACAAAAGGAAGCCGTAGTCGACTGCCAACCTCTTAGTCGAATGCAAAAAAAAATATATATAGGTATTAGAAATAGTTTTCTTTTACATATTTCTTTTATCATTCTTTCCAAAAGAAAAGAGGCCTCGAAGCGTGGCTAACGCTAATGACACGCATACCAGAGGCTAACTGCCTAAGAAAACAGGCACAGAGGCACTGAAAGAGGATTTCCCCCATCTAATGAACACATGACTAGACAAATATCAAGATGTATCCATCAGTGGACCAATTGCATGCTTTTGCAGAGGACAAGAAGCCTTCCGTCGCCTCCTTCAGACATTAAGCACCCCCACAGCCCAAATGGAATGATACAAAATAAATTATACATATATATATTTTTTTCCATAGTCGACTATCGGCTAATGTCGGCCAATCAAAGTCGACTATCCAAATCCTTAGTCGGGGACAGACAGCCCTAGTTGGCCAGCAGTGCGGGTGAGTCATCTAGTCTTTATACATATCAATGGACGGTCCTACCTGCTACATCTGTATGCCTCTCATCGTCCTTGTTTACGATGGACTATCACAGCCCACTGCGTGTCAAATCACCCCCCCCCCCCCACCACACCCACGTCTGAAGGTACAGTACACTGTCCGCCCTGTCCTTGATCCTACGGACCTCTTATCGCCCATATGTATTATTGATATACATGGGAGATAACTTTACACCAAGGTCTTTGAGATCCAGCCCAGCTCGGAAGGATTGGTGCATTTTCAGGACTGCCTCTCTTACTCTCTCCTCCATGTATAACACTTGACAGCTGTAAACATATGTATCGTCAAGCCGGCATCTATAATGGATTTGCAGTGGTTGTGAGGTGGAATACAGCGAGTCACTCTCCGGTACGGGATGCAATGGGACTTTATGAAATGTTAAAGTGGGCGCCGTCCTTGAATATGCACGGTTTCTATGGATGTGTCAGGTGAAAACTGTTCAAAATGCCAATCATTCACCGCCTCTTCAGCGATCCCTCTCTTGCGTGCCAATAATAAAGTACTCACACATGTGTGTCAGGTTGAGCATCTCATTTACCTTGGAGTGCAGCTGCAACACAGTCCGCTGTGTTTTCACTATATTTTCCCAAAATATATCAATCTTTTTTATACGGATGTACAGGATATAGTATGCTATTTTAAAACGCTGCATACATCCCTGTACTGTAGGAGAAATCATGCTTCATTTCCTGCACAACGGGGCAACTGTGTTTTCACTAAATGTAGCAACCTTTTTTAAACGTACAGCATAGTACGCCATTTCAAAACGCTGCATACATTATAGTGTGTGTACAGTATGGATGACCATGTCGGGGAAAAAACGGAGGCTGTGAACATTTTTGAGAATTTGTAAGCGAGTTTCATAGCATCTGAGCTGTCAATTCTTTGCATTTTGAGATTCCCATATTTCCAACACAACACAACACACAACAACGAGTTAACCCTCTCTTACACTTACCATTATAGACCTTCACCTGGATCTTTTTTGTATGTTGGGCTGTAAAATTGTCAAAGAATGTCCTAGGAGGAGTAAGTGCTTTTGCCCATTTTCCCTTTATTACTTCATCTTTCAATATCTGGCAGATATTTAACATTACTGTATGATATAATTGTGTATTAAAAGCGTGGCAAAATCAGACAAACTCCACCGTCAGAACAGTAAACACCCCGCGCTGCCGCTCTTGTTTCACTGCCCTCCCGAGCGGATATTCCCTCTGAGAGTATCCGCAGTTCGGCAAGGCGCCGCCTATATGACTTTGACGTCTCGCGGATAATGACGTGTTGTCCTTAACAGCGACACACCTGCCTCCACTCAGATGGGAGCGAGCCGCCGTCGTTCCGCTCGGGCGGCGGCAGGGGCGCTTCGCCGGAGCACCGGCGGTTGAAGCCGCTCCCCGTCACAGAGCAATCTACCTAGGCGCGATGGAGAGGTCAGGGGGCGGCGCTGCGCGTCGAGCGGCAAACACAAATCAAACAGTCGGCGCTCTGGAGAGGGACAGAGCAACAGATGGGGAAGCGGCAGTGGTGGAAGGGGAGTACACGGTTCCTTTACTTAAAGTACAAGTAGAAATACCCAGATACACGAGTATTCCAGTGCTTGGTCCTTGACCCATTGACCTCTAAAGGTTATGTTAAAGTGGTATATGCTCCAGTTATACTGCTCTGATTAAAGGTTATGTTAAAGTGGTATGTGGTCCAGTTATGCTGCTCTGATTAAAGGTTGTGTTAAAGTGGTATGTGGTCCAGTTATGCTGCTCTGATTAAAGGTTGTGTTAAAGTGGTATGTGGTCCAGTCATGCTGCTCTGATTAAATGTTATGTTAAAGTGTATATGCTCCAGTTATGCTGCTCTGATTAAAGGTCGTGTTAAAGTGGTATGTGGTCCAGTTATGCTGCTCTGATTAAAGGTTATGTTAAAGTGGTATGTGGTCCAGTTATGCTGCTCTGATTAAAGGTTATGTTAAAGTGGTATACAGTCCAGTTATGCTGCTCTGATTAAAGGTTGTGTTAAAGTGGTATACAGTCCAGTTATGCTGCTCTGATTAAAGGTTATCTTAAAGTGGTATATGCTCCAGTTATGCTGCTCTGATTACGTCCTCTTGAAGTTGTCAGGCGTCAAATGTGAAAGTATATCATCTTCATACATTTTTGCCATGTTTTCTATGCAAAAAAAGTAACTAGAAACTGATGGGTTCAGATAAATGTAGTAAAAAGTACAATATTTCCTTTGAAATGTAGTCGAGTAAAAGTATAAAGTTCCCTAAAAATGGAAATGCTCACTAAAAGTACAAGTAGCTCGAAAATTGTACTTAAGTACAGCACTCGAGTAAAAATACTTTCCACCACTGGGAAAGCGGCGCGGTGAGCTGTCCGGTTCCATGTCACTTGCGCTAATGACATTAATTTGATTAATGGAGGGTAACATCATGTCTGGTGGTTTTCTGAGCCCAAACACACATGGCTTGCCATGCGTATCTGATGAAAGGTCAGCTCACTCCAATTCATTTAGGCAGAAAGAAAGGGGGAGAGAGAACACAGGGAAACGCGGAGGCGTACGCGTCACGCAGCAAACCCCGGGTTCGGCTCGGCGAGCTCTTTGTTTCCAGGATGACATGCACACCTGAAAGTGACGCATCGGTGCATGGGTAATGAGCAACGACGGGCGGAGAGATTGGGCCTCATAGCGCCGCAAGTTTTCAAAGACAAAGTGATGAGTTATCAAAGCCTCAGACGGAGAGTCGAGAGAGTGCATCGGATCAATACCGAGACGAGACGTTTGCATTTTTGCTTCATTTGATACGTCTTATAGGTTTGCATTTCGGTTTTCCAGAGCATGTTTAGCAACTGTGCTGTCGCATTGCTCCCACCGTGAGGCGTTTTGGAACCAACAATAGTGTATTTCTCACCTCGGCCTCTCTAGTAACGCAAATTAAGCAGTCAGTTAGAGTCACAGTGGCAAAGTGATTAGAGGATTTATCGATCCGTGTCTTTGGGCAACTTCTCTACTAAGAGTGAGTGGACTTCGGCTCAATTTGCATCCAAAACTCCCCTGATGGCTGCATACTCTCAGAGAACTAGTCAATCAACAAAACAGATTAGAAACTATGCACTTAGGAGTCAGAACATAGTGGTGATGAATCCTCCAGTGCACTTCTACAATATCTATCCACACAATGTGACTCCATCCTCCATCCATTAACTCAACTGGACTGTCACTGTACTATTTATTTGCACTAGCACTATTGCACTTGGGACATTGATATTATATTATTATTGATATCGTTATTTTGTACATGCTCAGTATGTTTGTATGCCGGTGGTGATGCTCTAAACTCAATTTCGTTGTACCAACAATGACAATAAAGATTATATTCTATTCTGTAGGATTATGAATAATTTGACAGTGACTGGCTTTTATTTCATTAGAGCCGTTCACTTTGAAGGCCCTTATTGGTAAGCTACCTCCTTATACTACATCATTATTGGAATGGAATTTTGGTAACTATGGAACCCGTTCTAGTGACTGGAAGGTCCCTCTAGTCTGCTCGGAACAGGGCAAATCTGCATTTTGCTATGGTGCCCCTCATAGCTCATGGAATTAACTCCAACAGTCCTTAAAGCTTGAGATTCTCCCCTCTGTCGCAGAGTTTAAAACCTTGATCTCCAACCATTGTCAATCAAGTTATACATGTTTGAATTGATTGTTATCCTTACTTGTCTTATTGTTATGATTTGATATGCTGTGTGATTTGATATGCCTTTTTTTTGGCTTAACTCTGTATGTACACTCGACGTGCCTGTAAATGAGGGAAACCTCAGTTGCCTTTAGAGTTTAAATAAAGATTTTAAATTAAATTAAATGAAATGTATAATCAATGTAGTTCCAGAATTTCTTCTCCCTCCAATTCTATAATACGGTATCGTTGGAATGTTGACCAAATTGGATTCTTTTTAACCAAGGCAGTAGAAGTCTATACTTTCAAAGAGGGAATACTGGGTTAAGTATTCTGTTACGCAGAAACACAACATAATACTTAAGCAAATTAATACGAGAGAGACTGAATCAGAATGAAATCAGATTTGTGGCATGTAAATGGTAAATGGCTGCATTTATATCAGCTTTTATCCAAAGCACTTTACAATTTGTTCCTCACATTTGACCCATTCACTCACACATTCACACACCGACGGCAGAGGCAACCAAGGTGCCAGTCTGCTCATCGGGAGCAGTTAGGGGTTAAGTGTCTTGCTCAAGGACACTTCGACCCGCTGCTCGGGAGGAGCGGGAATCGAACTCGGAACCTCTGGATTACCAGACGTGTCAAGTCAAGACTTTTGGACGCTGCGTGGTCATGGATGATCACATTTAAACATTTCATTTCATAGTGCAACTTCTTCCTCACATTTTTGGATATAAACCAAAAGCTTACTCCCACAAAATCCTCCCCGTAGGAGAATTCATGCTCAATTTCCTGCACAAATCCATACCGGTTTTACATTGTCAAGAACATCCATCCGCAGGATTTGACGCAACCCCAGTTTAGACAGCTCGACGGGGGAGGTGTGAACCATACGCCCAAAAAAAGCCTCCCAACGGAATCACCTCAACCGTCTTCCTGTGTAAACCTGACACTCTGCAAACCGCTCACACCAACCAGCATGTGTGAAAGGACATGCAGAGATGTCCTTCATGGATAACAATACAGCAAATACTATTATTATTGGTAGGCGCCACGTTCTATTATTCCACTCCCGTCCAACACCTTGGATACAAAGGGGGCTACACTCTACTGTTATTTACATGCAGCTGTGGTAATCCTCTGCTCTCCTTTCTCCTTCGCATTCGTTTTCATATTCCATTTGCTATTAGGGATCGCATGCCCGATATAGGCATGCAGCCGGGTATGTATAAATTAAACATTAGAGAGAAGACGGAGTCCTGCTCAGTGGTCCGGTGTATTTTGCTGCCATTTTAAAGCAGACAAATCAGCGAGGACTAAAGCAGAGAGAATATGTGTCCAGGCGGGCTGAAGCTAGCCACTGTAAATGGGCAGGCATCAGAGAGAGAGAGAGAACCCCTGAATAATTTATAGCTCCTCTTGTTTTGCTGCACAATGAGCAGAGGTTTATTCCAAACAGCGAGAACATGATGTCTATTATGTTTGTTCCCTGTGTTATGTTATACCCCCCCCCCCCCCCGCCACTGTATTTGCATGTGGATTAGATTCACATCTGATTTATGACCATTTCCAGCATGTATTTGTAATCAATGCATCCATCAGCTTCTTCTTGAATCTTTTTTTCTTCTCTTTCTTACAACAGCCACTGTGATTACCAGGATCCAGGCAGCAGCCCGTACTGTATCCACTGGAGACTCGCATAACCTGAGACTTCCTCCTCCTCCTCCTCACTATGTCACTCTCTCTCACTCTCTCCAGAGATGCTGTTGCCTCCTTGATGCAACTCTCTGGAGAAAATAGGCGCACGGCTGCTTGAGCTGTGAAAACATACGGCGGCAGCACCTCCGCAGCACATTACACTGTATTTAAGAGCGCAGTGTCCCTCGGGTGCAACGTCCTCCAACCTGGGGATTACGGATGACCTTTGAACTGTGCAGTTCTATCTGACGTTTATACCGCACGGACGGGGCTTTTTACGTAGTAGAAGAAGAAGAAGAAGTCTTTATTTGTCATGCAGATGAACACGCACATGCGTGATGGGCGATTCACTGGAACACACACACACACGCATTCACCGATGAAATGCCTCTCTGCTCTTCACCCATCCCGTCGTCCTTCCAACCAAGGGCAGCCGGGAGCAGACATGGGTTGCTGCGTGGGGCCGCGCCCTGGGGACCAATCCAAGTGCTCCTTAGGCAACACATTTATTTTTGGGGGGTCATTTTTAAGTGCATTTTATTGACAGGTCAGTTTGGAAATTGGGAGAGAGAGAGAGATGGGGAGGACGTGCAACACACAAACGGCGTGACCATTATAAACATCCCTCCCCCTCCCCCACAATTAGTTTGATTGATTGATTGATTGATAACTTTATTAACAGATTGCAGAATGGGTACAGTACAGTACAGCTCAATACATACGATTGTTAAGGGGATGCAGACCAGAGAAAGACTTTCGTCTTGTTTACATCAGGGTCCCCCATGTTCAATTCATCATAACATATATGACACACACGACATACAGATAGACAGTACTGCTACATCTATACATTTATGACATACCAGATTTGCAAATACAGTACTGTTTGTGATACAAAAAGAGTCCAGAAAAGAGAGTATATACATTTGACGTAGAAACTGTACATTGGAGGAGGTTGGGTAGGTTGGGGGGCGGTTGGGTGGGTGGGGGGGGGGAACTGTACATTGGAGGTGGTTGGGTGGGTGGGGTGGGGTGGTGGGGGGGGGGGGGGGGGTGGGTGGGGGTGGGTGGGGGACACTGTACAGGTGGTATTCCAGAGAACCTAGGTGGACGAGGTTGGCGTTCACTCACAATAATAAGCTAGCGCACCTCGGCTCATCGATTCATCTACAAACACAGACTGGGGGGAAATGCACTGACTAAGGTAATGCATGTTAACAGGAAATGCACTCGCTCTACGGTTGAGGTAAACACGAGTAGATTCTCATCCTAATCACTGAACCGCACAGAAATAACAAAGGGAAAGTTGAAGAGTGACGCTGCCTCTGGCGACACACATATCTATGCGTGATCCGACGTGCAGCACCAGTGCTTCTGTGTTGGTGACATCTTGCAATTGTGTTGGAGGATGATTTAGGGAGATGCAGCTCAAGGCTTCGCTCACCATACTACTACTGTAAACTACTCAACAAGTCGCTCGTGGTCAACCAGCACCTGCTAACGGTGTGAGGGCTGTGGGTGTGTGTGTGTGTGGGTCATGAGCAGATAATAGGGAATCTTAAAGTTATACGTAAAACGAATAACCACAAAACTGCTTACGCAGATGTTTTAGGAGAAGGGGGAAAATAAACAACACAAAACAACCTTTACAGGTGAAAGCCTCAAAGTGAGTATTTAAGAAAATAAGTAAAGTCCAAAAAAACAGGACGACACTCATTAAAGGGGTATTGTAGAAATAATAAATAAGCCACAAAGGCAACTCCTAAAACCAGAGTTTATATTGAAAACAATAAACCTCCACCAAGGGAGTTTATGTGCAACGGACAGTTCCAAAAGAACAAAAGAAAACACTACCATAAAGGACTCAGCCTCTATAAAGTAAAGTGTAAACTAAGCCAGTAGCCGAAAACAAGATGGCTACAAAAGAAGGCTAAATGCTGAATAGGGCAGCACTACACTTAAATATAATGAGCCTGACCAAACGTATAGCCAGCACAAGGAAAATGAAAAAGCAGTTGACACTGCAATCTCCAAACTTAAATAGACTCCACATGGCCATAGGCACAGCTGCACTGCATCAGGTGCAATCAAGCCCACACACCTGCCGACCCATGAGGCAATTAACCACAGGGAACAGGGATTGCCAGCTATCCCTCACAGAGAGGTGAAATAAAGCAAAAATAGACAGCTGTCCCTCACAGAAAGGTGAAATAAGGCAAAAACCATGACAAACGGGTCCTACCCTTTAGCTCAGCTGGTTAGTGCGACCGCCTGTGGATCCTATAGTCCCAGGTTCAAATCCACTCCGTTACATCGGTGACAGCGGTGGGATCTCACTGCCCTGTGTGAATCTGTATCCAGGTCGCAATGGGGGTGGGATCTCAGTGCCTTAAACCCCTGGGAAAGTGCGCGCATGGATGAAAGAACGTATGAGGACGCACTTCTCGGGGGGAGGGCGCCTGTAAACTACTAACGAATTGGTCGCAGTCAACCAGCACCTTATAGTCAACCTGCACCACAGTCAACTGTCCGTGCGTACGTCCCATACGGAGTGAGTGAGTGAGTGAGTGAGTGAGAGATCTCAATCTGGAGCGCATAGCCCACGGCAGCAGTCTTGCGCACCATGGGGAGACATTTCAATACATACATAATACATCTCATAAATCAAAGCTCATGGCCTCTTCATATTGCTGCTGTAACTGAAACCTCTAACATTGACATTAATTGGCCTATGCATTCATAGGGCTGTATTCACTTATTCCCCAAATCAGCTTTGAACAAATCCAAAGTAATTGTAATTAGACTAAGTAATTAGAATCAGTCATTAGAATCGGTAATTATGTCATCAGAATCCTCTTTTATACCCTGCCCGACCCCCCATTGTCATTGGTTTAGATAGTTGTATTGCCTCTGGACAGGCACCAGAGAGAGAGAGAGAGAGAGAGAGAGAGAGGAGAGAGAGAGAGAGAGAGAGAGAGAGAGAATGATAGGGAGAGGCAGGGAGTGAGTGTGTGTGAGAGAGAGAGAAAGAGAGAGAGAGAGAGAGAGAGAGAGAGAGAGAGAGATAGAGAGAGAGAGAGAGAGAGAGAGAGCAGTGCATTCTCATGCTCCACGTGTCACATTCTCAGGCGTGTGCTTGGCGCTCAAGGCGCCCTCAGGCGTGTGTTCTCCATGCTCCGTGTTTGGCCCTCTGCGCTCTCCGTAGATTCCGCGGTTGACTGTATAAAGTCCGCCAGGAGTCGAACGCCGCAGGGCGCTACGTTGGTGCATTTACCTAGACACTAAGGAGATACGCTTTTCCTACAGCCTCACGCAAACCATAACCACACTGTTGCCTTAAACTAACCATAACCATTAAGCAAACCTTAAAACTAGCCTTAACCCTAACTATAATGTTTAGCCTGTTAAGCATCGGACGGCACGTCGCGGCACTTTGCCCTCGTCTGTCGCCTTCATGCTGTGTTATTGCCAATCAACCAACACATTGTTGGAAAGCTAAAATGGCCGCCGTTTGATTGACACCCTAGTCAACCGATTACGTGCTTCCAATCTCGGGTTACAAGACCAAACAACCAACGAGCGTCCAAACAAGTGACCACATCCGGTTTTGCCTGGCCCTGAACGGACCAGCCAATGAAATTCTGGAGCTGATGGTATCTTACATGAGGGATGATTACTACGATAAATGGAGAGAAGAAGATGAAGAAGTTGGTTGTTTGGAGAATTGCTCACTTGCGTGTCAAAATGGATTGGAGCGGGCTGCGGACGGCCATTTTGGATAAACATACCAAATTATTACCGATACAAACATGAGAAAAACATACATGTAAAACACTCATTTTCCGTGGGATTGTTATCAACTTTGGATCTGTACTAGATAAGATACCTTAGGTTAATATGTACACTATGTAAAGAGGTTAATACCTCTGTAACTCTATTACATTAGCACTCAGAGTGATTCTTCCTGTTGTGGAAGAAAATTAAGAATGTTTCCTTTCAAAAGAGACCAGACTCATGCATGTGCTATAGCCTACTGTAAGTGGTTCAAGATAAATCTTAAATTACTTTGGGTATGTGTAAAGTGTCACAGAACAAGTGACACTCTTGGACAATGACATCCTGAGTCGTTCCTATGTGACCAGTATAATCTTTAAACTGAACTCTGGAGGATAGCTTTATGCTGGCTCTACTTTTAAAACAAATGGAACTGAGCCTTTAAAATCTCCATAAGAAGGGTCTGTTCTTCACAGACCACATGCAGAAGGGAGGCACCCTGAGGAATGTGGGCCCCAGCAAAGAGAGAGACATAGTGTGAGAGAGAGACACACACACACGCACACACACACAAAGAGAGAGACATAGTGTGAGAGAGAGACATAGTGTGAGAGAGAGACACACACACACGCACACACACACAAAGAAAGAGACATAGTGTGAGAGAGAGAGACACACACACACGCACACACACACAGAGATATAGACAGAGAGACAGACAGAGATGGAGAGAAGGAAAGAGACATAGACAAAGAGAGAGAGACCGAATAGTTGTATGGTATTAGGTAGAACAGGGAATTGAACCCTATACCAGTATCGTATGTGTGAAGTGCCACAGATCAGCAAGCGACACTTTTGGACAATGACATCCTGAGTCGTTCCTATGTGACCAGTATAAACTGAACTCTGGAAAAATAACTCTATGAGGGCTCTACTTTAAAAACAAATGGAACTGAGCCTTTAAAATCTCCATAAGAAGGGTCTGTTCTTCACAGACCACATGCAGAAGGGAGGCAACCTGCGGAATGAGGGCCCCAGCAAAGGAGATAGGGAGCTGTAATGTTAACCCTTTCAGACGGAAGGGTTGCTGGTTGAAGTCTTGAATCAGAAGAGGAAGGAGAGGAGAGCAGACTATAATGACTATAATGTAATGTAAACTAATGTAATATAGTACACCGAGTACTGTATTGTACCTGTAACCTATTGTACCTGTATATATCTGTATATGTATGTGTTGGGCTATGTAAGATATATTACGGCAGTCTGCCTCGTCCTCGTCTCAGAACGAAAGAGGCCCCATGCAGTAGGGGAGGGACCGGCTGGAATGCAAGGCCTAGAAGAGGGAGCTCTAGTCAGAGGGGCTTTGTATTCTTATGAATTACTTGATTTGATATGTAACTGCAAAGTAACAAATAACTGAAGGAGGGATATGACACGTACTGTACAGTGATTGGAGCTATGTACTGATGATGGCGTGACGTGACGGACCTTATAAAAAGGGCCAACTGGCGAGAGCACGGAGAATTTTTACACGGAGAAGGAGAGAGAAGAAGAATGGTGCCTACAGACTTCTTTGAGAGATTTTGAAGTTTTTACCAGTGTGTGACTTGGAAGACCAAGATAAAGATGACATGTTTTGTTTTTATATAATCTTTTAAACTGTAATGGATATTTTTTATTTAGTCTTTTTCTGTAACTTCATTGAAATAAAGATGACTTTTTATAATCCATTGAGTTCTTGGACTGATCCCTGCCAGCAAATACCAGCCGCGCCTTGATTTCCTCTGAGGTGACTATGTCCTGAAATACAGATTGAATCAATTGACTGGTTAATGCTTTTCAGCTAAAATATATATATTTATATATGTATATGCTATGTACTGATAAGAAATACTAAGCATGTAGATGAGTGTTGTTTGCGGGTTCCGGTGTCTCTGTGTCCAGACTGACTCTGTCTTGTGTGGGACCTCGACCGTCTGAATCACTGCAGGGTCAGACGGTCGGTTCCGTTGAAGGAGGAGGAGGGGGACAAAGAGGGCCGGGGAGTGCAAACAATGATTACGTGTTAGTACAGTGGTAATACTTATTAAAAAAGTAGTAATACAACCAAGCTTTCAAATGAGCAGTATTACAAGCCCTTTCGTAAAATGATGATAATGATGATAATGATAATAATAATATTATTTTTATTACATGATATAATAGTTCTCCTAAACAAAATATTCGGTTTATTTCAAACAAGAAGAGATTAACAACTCTTCATGATTACATTTCATATCAACTGGATATCACAAGACCAGTGACTTGAAGTAATCTAGACAGAAATAGTAAATTGACTCGAGAACTTGGCGAGTTTAGCACCTCGCCGGGGGATATCGAGCGGCCGCAGGTTTATATCTCGAGTAGGTGATTGAGATGTATAGAGGCGACCTGTAGCTTTCAACATGGCGTCCCTGGTTAGGGCTGAGATCGGTAAGATAACAGCCAAAATAAAATAAACTAGAAATATTAAAAAAAAAAAAGAAAAAACGGAGAACCGAGTTTTAGAATACACCAGTCAAAGGATATTGATCTGTAGGGCCCTCGATGGAGAGCAGTGGCAAATTAAAGGCATCTGCATAGTGGGGGCATTGCTGGTGGAGCGGTTGAGCCCGCAAAATTGGATAAAAAAAAAAAAAAAGGGGGTAAAGAAAACCCTCTCTCTAAAATGTCTGGCAGTTTAGAGAGACACTTTGTATGAGCGGAGTGTGGATGTGAAGCGAGCCAAAACGGCCGTTCACAGAAAGGCGAGGGCTCCCTAGCCCAAAGATACCGTATGTGAGTATGGGAGACTGGATGTGAAGCGCAGTCAAAACGACCGTTCACAGAAAGGCGAGCTGGATGGCTACCTAGCCCAAAGATACCGTATGTGAGTATGGGAGACTGGATGTGAAGCGAAGTCAAAACGACCGTTCACAGAAAGGCGAAGCTAACTAGCACTACATCGGCTAACAAGCCAGTGCTAACACCCATGAGCTGGCTTTAGCCAGACGGAAGACCCATGAGCTAGCCAGACGGTGCGACCCATGAGCTGGCTAAACGGAAGACCCAGGAGCTGGCCGTAGCCAGACGGAAGCTAACTAGCACTACATCGGCTAACAAGCCAGTGCTAACACCCAGAAGCTAGCTCAAGAGGAGCTAGCACGAGAGAAGCTAGCTCAGGAGGAGCTAGCACGAGAGAAGCTAGCTCAAGGGGAGCTAGCACGAGAGAAGCTAGCTCAGAGAGGAGCCAGCACGAGAGAAGCTAGCTCAGGAGGAGCTAGCACGAGAGAAGCTAGCTCAAGAGGAGCCAGCACGAGAGAAGCTAGCTCAAGAGGAGCTAGCACGAGAGAAGCTAGCTCAGGAGGAGCTAGCACGAGAGAAGCTAGCTCAGAAGGAGCTAGCACGAGAGAAGCTAGCTCAAGAGGAGCCAGCACGAGAGAAGCTAGCTCAGGAGGAGCTAGCACGAGAGAAGCTAGCTCAGGAGGAGCTAGCACGAGAGAAGCTAGCTCAAGAGGAGCCAGCACGAGAGAAGCTAGCTCAGGAGGAGCTAGCACGAGAGAAGCTAGCTCAGGAGGAGCTAGCACGATAGAAGCTAGCTCAAGAGGAGCTAGCACGAGAGAAGCTAGCTCAAGAGGAGCTAGCACGAGAGAAGCTAGCTCAGGAGGAGCTAGCACGAGAGAAGCTAGCTCAAGAGGAGCCAGCACGAGAGAAGCTAGCTCAGGAGGAGCTAGCACGAGAGAAGCTAGCTCAGGAGGAGCTAGCACGAGAGAAGCTAGCTCAAGAGGAGCCAGCACGAGAGAAGCTAGCTCAAGAGGAGCTAGCACGAGAGAAGCTAGCTCAGAAGGAGCTAGCACGAGAGAAGCTAGCTCAAGAGGAGCCAGCACGAGAGAAGCTAGCTCAGGAGGAGCTAGCACGAGAGAAGCTAGCTCAGGAGGAGCTAGCACGAGAGAAGCTAGCTCAAGAGGAGCCAGCACGAGAGAAGCTAGCTCAAGAGGAGCTAGCACGAGAGAAGCTAGCTCAGGAGGAGCTAGCACGAGAGAAGCTAGCTCAAGAGGAGCCAGCACGAGAGAAGCTAGCTCAGGAGGAGCTAGCACGAGAGAAGCTAGCTCAGGAGGAGCTAGCACGAGAGAAGCTAGCTCAAGAGGAACTAGCACGCCAGAAGCTAGCTCAGGAGGAGCTAGCACGAGAGATGCTAGCTCAGGAGGAGCTGGCACGCCAGAAGCTAGCTCAGGAGGAGCTAGCACAAGAGAAGCCAGCCCAGGAGATGCTAGCCCAGGAGAAGCTGGCACGGGTAGCTCAGGAGAGGCTGGCGCGGCAGATGCTAGCCCAGGAGAAGCTGGCACGGGTAGCTCAGAAGAAACTGGCGCAGCAGATGCTAGCTCATGAGAAGCTGGCGCAGCAGATGCTCGCTCAGGAGATACAAGCACACGAGACGCTAGCTCGCATGTTGAGACATCTCAAAGGACTAGAGATCCCCGAAAGGGCCTCAATGGACCAACTGATGGAAAGAGAAGTAAGGACCCCCGGTCAAGATCCAGGGTATAAGATGGTGGAGAAACTAATCGCACAGGTGCGAGGCGGGAGCATGTCTCTCAATGATGCAGCAGAATCAGTCATGAATGGAACACCTATGCAAGGATCATGCTCACTGCTTGAAAAGCTACTCAGAGGAGTCCCAGGGGGTAACCCACTGGCAGCCCGATGCGCAGCATGGTCACAAGACCAGCTACGTATCGAATGTATGCTGTATGACCAAGTTAAAATGCTATCTGACAAAAGGGGGGCCTCCCAGGAGTTCCCCCCGAAAACAACCAAGGACAGAACAGGGAAAAAGAAGTACCAATACCTACCTGCAGACGAGTGGGCCGCACTAACCCCAGAACAGCAAGCAGAGGTGAGGACAACAAGGGAGGAATTCAAAGCCCGGAAGGAGAATCAATAGTATCCTTACCCTCTGGGGCCCTGACACAAGTGACTCAAGCAAGTGCAAACTGCACTTGACATACAGCTCATCTGTCAAGAGGAATAATATAAAGTGTTATTGTCATTTAGGAAGAAACATGACATAGAATACTACAAAAGTTTTGTATATATTCTAAGTATAATATATAAAGATGTCCGTCCTTGCTCTAAACCCAGAGTAAAGTAAAGTGAATTTGTAATCTATTTCATTCGGAAGGGATTTCCTGACAGCAACCATTTGGTGGGTTAGCACCCTACCAGCCATATCAGCTGCATGAGATGTACACTCACCAGCACCTATGGGTAAAAAATTGAGACTCTGCAAACTCCCATCAAGCTTAGCACCTTGACGCGGGGGGACAGAGCGAGCATCGGGGTCTCTGTATCCGACGGGCCTATCAGATTTGTGGGGACTTGGAAGCCTCAGCATACAGGACGCTGTGGTGCTTGGGCGGCCAAGTCACTGGTTTATAGGTCTGTCAAAACGGATTGGAGGTTCCGGGGCTAAGGACATAAGTTCAAGTGAGTTGGGCTTTATACTATTTAAATAGGTATCAAAAACCGAAAGAATATGAACCGAAATGACTGCTGTCGGGTGCCTCTGGAGTAGAATTAATTACAGATTTGAAAAAAACCAAACGTAGAAGGTTCTACTCAAAGAAAGAATCACACTTAAAGTATATTTCTGTGATAGCAGTAAAAGTTTACTCACGACTAAAAAGTTACGTAATGTTTTCTTACAGTCAAAAGACGTAGAAGGTTCTACTCAAAGAAAGAATCACACTTAAAGTATATTTCTGTGATAGCAGTAAAAGTTTACTCACGACTAAAAAGTTACGTAATGTTTTCTTACAGTCAAAAAACGTAGAAGGTTCTACTCAAAGAAAGAATCACACTTAAAGTATATTTCTGTGATAGCAGTAAAAGTTTACTCACGACTAAAAAGTTACGTAATGTTTTCTTACAGTCAAAAAACGTAGAAGGTTCTACTCAAAGAAAGAATCACACTTAAAGTATATTTCTGTGATAGCAGTAAAAGTTTACTCACGACTAAAAAGTTACGTAATGTTTTCTTACAGTCAAAAGACGTAGAAGGTTCTACTCAAAGAAAGAATCACACTTAAAGTATATTTCTGTGATAGCAGTAAAAGTTTACTCACGACTAAAAAGTTACGTAATGTTTTCTTACAGTCAAAAAACGTAGAAGGTTCTACTCAAAGAAAGAATCACACTTAAAGTATATTTCTGTGATAGCAGTAAAAGTTTACTCACGACTAAAAAGTTACGTAATGTTTTCTTACAGTCAAAAAACGTAGAAGGTTCTACTCAAGGAAAGAATCACACTTAAAGTATATTTCTGTGATAGCAGTAAAAGTTTACTCACGACTAAAAAGTTACGTAATGTTTTCTTACAGTCAAAAGACGTAGAAGGTTCTACTCAAAGAAAGAATCACACTTAAAGTATATTTCTGTGATAGCAGTAAAAGTTTACTCACGACTAAAAAGTTACGTAATGTTTTCTTACAGTCAAAAAACGTAGAAGGTTCTACTCAAGGAAAGAATCACACTTAAAGTATATTTCTGTGATAGCAGTAAAAGTTTACTCACGACTAAAAAGTTACGTAATGTTTTCTTACAGTCAAAAGACGTAGAAGGTTCTACTCAAAGAAAGAATCACACTTAAAGTATATTTCTGTGATAGCAGTAAAAGTTTACTCACGACTAAAAAGTTACGTAATGTTTTCTTACAGTCAAAAGACGTAGAAGGTTCTACTCAAAGAAAGAATCACACTTAAAGTATATTTCTGTGATAGCAGTAAAAGTTTACTCACGACTAAAAAGTAACGTAATTACAGTCGAAACCTAAGTAGAAAAAATAGGTACCAGGTCACCTCAACCAGAAGTAACCTAATGTTTACTTAAAATCAGAATAAGTCCTGCTACTAGGACGGAAATGGAACCGGCGTAATAATACAGGCTGGTGTTATCAGCAGGAGCTGAGTCTATAAGAGGCTACATAGCCTGAATCTACAAGCTGGCTAACTAGCCGGAACTAATACCAGACATAAACAGTAACTAACTACCCAGTCTGGACCGAGACAAGCACAACACAGGGTAGACCCCCTGTGCAAGAAGGAAGTGGACGGAAACAACAGTCCGAAGGATCTGTGAACAATGTGCGCTGGTAAAGGTGCGCTGGTAAAGGGACAAAACCTGAATCAGTGCCACACTCCTAGACGGGGGGGCGGTCCCCCGGAATCAGCGAACGACGCAGCGGATGGCAAGAAGGAATATACTGACTCAGGTCAGAAATCGGAACTGGAGGAAGACCGGGATAGGTCAAGCTCCAGAGCATCCTCAAGGTCCTCATCTAGACCTCCTAGACCTCCCAGACCTCCCAGACCTCCTAGACCTCCCAGACCTCCCAGACCTCCCAGACCTCCCAGACCTCCTAGACCTCCCAGACCGGACAGAGAGACATCGGCCTGGACCCAGGTTACAGGGCGACGAGAGCCCTGAATGGACCTGAAAGAGAGAAGAGAAATTAGTCCTCTGTGGACTGTATCTGTGATGTCCTGCGAGGCCTACGGACAGGGTCACACGACCAGGCCAACCACACTTCAATAGAGGACTGCTGCTACAATTCTCGGGAACCCGTGGGGGTCGCCCGAGAAGTGACAAATCAACCTACCTCAAACTATGGGGGAAAACCAAGAGGTCAGAGGGGGTGACCCCAAGATGACCAAGATGACCAAGATGACCAAGATGACGAAGACGACAACAGCCTGGGTGCATCGGCCGGGAACAACAGATGCAGGTCTTCCCGCCGGATACCAAGCAACAACGTGACTCCTATCCTGTCGAGCCGTCCAGCCAGGGAACAACAGATGCAAGTCTTCCCGCCGGCTACCAGGGTAACAAGGTACCAAGATGGCAGAGGGGGTGTGGAGAGTCACAGCCACGTGACCCCACAATCGCCATCTCGTCCCCCAGTACAGACGCTATTAAGACAATGGAAAATGACCAACCAGGATGACAGAGGGGGTGTAAAGTGTCACAGAACAAGTGACACTCTTGGACAATGACATCCTGAGTCGTTCCTATGTGACCAGTATAATCTTTAAACTGAACTCTGGAGGATAGCTTTATGCTGGCTCTACTTTTAAAACAAATGGAACTGAGCCTTTAAAATCTCCATAAGAAGGGTCTGTTCTTCACAGACCACATGCAGAAGGGAGGCACCCTGAGGAATGTGGGCCCCAGCAAAGAGAGAGACATAGTGTGAGAGAGAGACACACACACACGCACACACACACAAAGAGAGAGACATAGTGTGAGAGAGAGACATAGTGTGAGAGAGAGACACACACACACGCACACACACACAAAGAAAGAGACATAGTGTGAGAGAGAGAGACACACACACACGCACACACACACAGAGATATAGACAGAGAGACAGACAGAGATGGAGAGAAGGAAAGAGACATAGACAAAGAGAGAGAGACCGAATAGTTGTATGGTATTAGGTAGAACAGGGAATTGAACCCTATACCAGTATCGTATGTGTGAAGTGCCACAGATCAGCAAGCGACACTTTTGGACAATGACATCCTGAGTCGTTCCTATGTGACCAGTATAAACTGAACTCTGGAAAAATAACTCTATGAGGGCTCTACTTTAAAAACAAATGGAACTGAGCCTTTAAAATCTCCATAAGAAGGGTCTGTTCTTCACAGACCACATGCAGAAGGGAGGCAACCTGCGGAATGAGGGCCCCAGCAAAGGAGATAGGGAGCTGTAATGTTAACCCTTTCAGACGGAAGGGTTGCTGGTTGAAGTCTTGAATCAGAAGAGGAAGGAGAGGAGAGCAGACTATAATGACTATAATGTAATGTAAACTAATGTAATATAGTACACCGAGTACTGTATTGTACCTGTAACCTATTGTACCTGTATATATCTGTATATGTATGTGTTGGGCTATGTAAGATATATTACGGCAGTCTGCCTCGTCCTCGTCTCAGAACGAAAGAGGCCCCATGCAGTAGGGGAGGGACCGGCTGGAATGCAAGGCCTAGAAGAGGGAGCTCTAGTCAGAGGGGCTTTGTATTCTTATGAATTACTTGATTTGATATGTAACTGCAAAGTAACAAATAACTGAAGGAGGGATATGACACGTACTGTACAGTGATTGGAGCTATGTACTGATGATGGCGTGACGTGACGGACCTTATAAAAAGGGCCAACTGGCGAGAGCACGGAGAATTTTTACACGGAGAAGGAGAGAGAAGAAGAATGGTGCCTACAGACTTCTTTGAGAGATTTTGAAGTTTTTACCAGTGTGTGACTTGGAAGACCAAGATAAAGATGACATGTTTTGTTTTTATATAATCTTTTAAACTGTAATGGATATTTTTTATTTAGTCTTTTTCTGTAACTTCATTGAAATAAAGATGACTTTTTATAATCCATTGAGTTCTTGGACTGATCCCTGCCAGCAAATACCAGCCGCGCCTTGATTTCCTCTGAGGTGACTATGTCCTGAAATACAGATTGAATCAATTGACTGGTTAATGCTTTTCAGCTAAAATATATATATTTATATATGTATATGCTATGTACTGATAAGAAATACTAAGCATGTAGATGAGTGTTGTTTGCGGGTTCCGGTGTCTCTGTGTCCAGACTGACTCTGTCTTGTGTGGGACCTCGACCGTCTGAATCACTGCAGGGTCAGACGGTCGGTTCCGTTGAAGGAGGAGGAGGGGGACAAAGAGGGCCGGGGAGTGCAAACAATGATTACGTGTTAGTACAGTGGTAATACTTATTAAAAAAGTAGTAATACAACCAAGCTTTCAAATGAGCAGTATTACAAGCCCTTTCGTAAAATGATGATAATGATGATAATGATAATAATAATATTATTTTTATTACATGATATAATAGTTCTCCTAAACAAAATATTCGGTTTATTTCAAACAAGAAGAGATTAACAACTCTTCATGATTACATTTCATATCAACTGGATATCACAAGACCAGTGACTTGAAGTAATCTAGACAGAAATAGTAAATTGACTCGAGAACTTGGCGAGTTTAGCACCTCGCCGGGGGATATCGAGCGGCCGCAGGTTTATATCTCGAGTAGGTGATTGAGATGTATAGAGGCGACCTGTAGCTTTCAACAGTATGCAATCGACAGGCGTTTTATGCTAAACTAGACCGATGCTTGCCCGATGGATAAGAGGTTAACCGAACCCTTATTAAAACCTTTATACCCTAACCATAACCATTAAGCGGAACTTGAAACTAACCTTAACCCTAACCATAACATTTAAATTAACCCTAACCTAACCATAAACATTAAGCATACCTTAAAACGAACCTTAACCCTATAACCATAACCTCTAACTTAACCCTTATTAAAACTAACTTTGACCCTAACCATAACTGTAACTGTAATGTGGTGGTAGTGTAGTGATGAAAGCACTCGCCTCCAACTGCAGTGACTGCTGGTTCAAGCCCTGGTCTCTGAATTTCTTTTTTGTTTTGGGGTTAAGGGAAACCCTACGAGTGCACCTTAACGTTAGGTTATGGCTATAACCAAGTTCTGTTAGTTAGGGGTGACGCTTGGCATCACATTGCACTCCCTCGCGTACGTGCACGCGCACTGAATAAATTCCACAAATGTACCTTTAATACCAGTATTAGTCTGACCACACCCCTCATCAGCTTACCTTCATAAGCAGGTGTGTGGTCACCTGCTCTCCTCCTTCCCAAGCTTACACCACAAGGTGAGGTCAAGGGCTGCAGCGGCCGTCTGATGCCAAGCGTCACCCCTAACTAACAGAACTTGGTTATAGCCATAACCTAACGTTCTGTTCCGTTAGGGGCTTTGCTTGGCATCACACTGCACAAGGGGAGGCCAAGCGGAGCCGCTGGCTGACAAATACACCCCGCTGACAGCCCCCCACAACCATCAGAACAGGGAGGGCCGAGCCCCCCCGACCCCCCCTAATGGAGGGCATCCCCCCTATTAGGGGCTTCACGGGAGGGCGACGGACCCGACCGTGCGAAGAGGCACTCAAGCAACTCAACGCACAGGGTGAGCAGACCGTGGCTTGACCCCACGACTACACACACGCACAACCCGCATGCCACCCGGGAACGAACGGAGGAACAACCTCGTTACTGCCCCCAGAATCACGGGGTCAAGGGCAAACCCAACCCCGTGGCAAGGCCGTAGCAGCGGAGCGTGAAAGAAGACCCAGACCCACCAAAAGGACTGGACTCCCTGGAATGGGGGCCCGGAGAAGTCCATGATGCCAGCATCAAGACCCCACCAGGTGGGCACGTAGTGCCCCGCCCCCCACATCGCCAGCGTATTCGGACAAAGGCCCCTCAGTTACTGCACCTGGTATTCCCAGGCGGTATCCCATCCAAGTACTAACCAGGCCAGAACCTGCTTAGCTTCCGAGATCGGACGAGATCGGGCGTGTTCAGGTTGGTATGGCCGTAAGCCGAGCGGGCCCTGTCCCCCCAATAGTACACCGCCTGGCACACTGACCCTGCAGAACAGGCAGTCAGCATGGCCGTAAGCACACAAAAAAGGTTAACCAACGGAAGCAGGCAGCGCACCGGGGAAAAACCAGGCAACAGGCTGTTAACCCTAGCCTGGAGACTGCGGACGAGACAGGCGCCAGAGGGGACAGCTGAACACAGCCGCCCCGGCGGAAGGGGCGTATGCTGGCGTTGTTGAATGACCAAGCCTCCATTTAAAAAACCCCACCCAGAGGGGTTGAGGCAGAGAAGGCTGACACGATTGGCAGACGTCATGAACGTGCAGGGGCACCCTCAACCGGTGAACCCGAGAGTTGACACTGCTCCAACACACCAGGGAATCAACCACCTTGGCGTTACCCAATGCGGTGGTTGTTCCTATAACCCCTCAAGAAAAAACTCCAAAACACACCTGCGGGTATACACCGGCTATACCGCAGTGCAAGTGTCTCAGTTTTAAAAAAAAGGGTTAACCCAGGCCTACGGGTCGACGAACATTACCTCGGACCGGGCCTGGCGATACGGGAAGCACAGGGTCACCAGAGGAGGTCAAAGACCACCCCAACAGGCCCCTCTTCGCCATGCGCGAGAGAGGAGCGAAAAAGAATGGAGAACCAGCCCCTAAGCACACCGCACCTGGCCTTCCCAGGCGGTCTCCCAACCAAGTACCAACCAGGACCAACCTGTGTAGCGGCCGAGATCCGACGAGATCGAGCGTGTACAGGTTGGCATGGCCGCAAGCCATTACGACAGTGCTGAGTAAAAACGTACCCAACCAGGGTCCCCATAGCGCTTAACCCTGTGACACCCGGACCGACCTGGCATTTTTCCCCCTGAAAAAAGCCCAAGTCCCTCAGGGTACCAGAACAGCAGATCTGCATCCCCGGCGGACAACGGGTTCAACTGATCCGGACCAGCGTGACCAGAACCAGTCCCGTGCCCTAACCACGCCGACATGCCTACTCCAGGACAAAGGGCAGATATGCGTGTCGATCTTAACATGAAAAGAAGGCGCCACCCAGACGTTCGGGCGAACCGCGCCTGGTGGCCCACCCCAAGGGCGTGAGACCCCTCTACATATGTTCAGATCCATTCCGTCATCATCCCCCAGACATGAACGAGAATCCGTCGAAAAACCAACCCAGGTCGTGGGATTTGGTCGTCGGAAGAGGAAAAACCCCCATCTCAGTTGCTTCATAAAAACGCCGTTTCAACCACAAGCAACCAAGGCGTGCCAGTCAGTCGCCTGTTTACAGCGAGCTAGCACTATACGTGCGTCGGGACACACCCCCATCAATGAACAGGCTATTTAGACCTGTCATTGAATCCCCAAGGCGCCCAGGGGAACGACAAGAGGGGTGTGACACTTCCTAACTCCAACACTTTTTGAATAGAAAAGAAGGAAGCATCAACAGTATGTATCCCAGTCTACACAGCCAGGGGTAAAAATTGTTCACATTTTTACATCCCACCACCCTCCCATAGGAAGGAGACGGGGATCCCCAGAGAGACTTCCCATGCGAGCTGTACAGATTGAAAAGAATATATTGCACCTTGAGCCATGTAAAAAATTGGTTTTAGGGCTCTCCGGGGAAGAGGCACTGAACCCATACACACTCAACAATCGAATTGAATCGAATACATATACAATAGAATAGGACACCTTCTAGAGGGTCCACTCACTTTGACAATCTGAGGAGGAAGGCTCTGTACTCTGATGGAGGCTCCCTCACATGGAAGAAGGAGTCCGAACTCACAGAAGGCCCGAATAGGCGCTTGGTGAGAAGGAGCCCTGACCACCCCCCTGAAACAGATCCATCACATGGACCTGAACAGCACACGGAAGTCCTACCAACAGAGACGCGCACGGTGACGTACTCTATGGCGGGGGAATTCCTGCGGTGCACACGCCCAATATACCAGGCCGTGGGACCAGGAAACTCCCTCCCCCCCCCCGTAACGTGCCGAACCGCCACGTGACGGGAACCTTGAAGGACAGGGGGTGTACCCCTGACCGACAGAAACAAGGGGGAGAGGAAAGGTTACGAGTTCACCCCTTTACGACCCCACACCCATGATACGATGTAATGACAAAAAGAGAATATGACACAGTCATAGTCAGCTCTATGAAGCGCTTGACAGCTCCACACAGCGCATGAGCTAACCTGCTATCTGATTTTTACTAAGGAAAAAACACAGAATAGAGAGGGCTCTAAGTGCCCCGGTCCAACATACACATGTGCTTCTGTGGCCAGTCCAACCCAGTTGTAGGTCACATGACACACACAACCCATCATCACCTACAAAAAATGGCAAAAACACTCTACAGAGGAACGCCGTTTTTCACAATGAGAGAATACATAATTCTCGATTAGTATCGGCCACAGGCCTTGCTAAGCACACACGACAGCGACCAAACCATCTTTTCTTTTAGGAAAATAAAGTTTCTCCAGCAGTTTTAGCACAACCTCAGCAATCAAGCTAAGGGTTACATCGCATCCCTACCACACAAAAGACACAATTCTAGTGCACAACATGTCTGATAGGAGGATGAAAAAGTCCCCAGGGAACCGGGGGGAAACACAATCCTCTTATTTTACCCTCAATACGGCCAGTTAAAACAGGAAAACCTGTTAATATGTGAACACACTGTTCATTGTCATCACAGGCTGAGAAAAGAACATTCTTTTACTCACTTGTCACCAAGCATAGCTTCATAGGTTAGTTACCTTAGTTGTGAGTACACGGTACATATAAACACCATGATGTTTCTCACACAACAACCAGATCATTTTCACATCTGTAACAACAACCCGATTTGCACGGAGAAGCTAACTGCCAGTGACAAAAACAGTACACACATAACTCGCGTCGTATCCTAAATGCATTGCAGCAACACACGTTTGGGAAAACATCGTTATCCACAAAACATTTAGAAAAGTAAAACCAGAAGACGTGTTATAAGGTCTGGTCAAACCCTGTCCTACCCGAAACGTAGATCAGCGAAGTGCAGTCACAGACACCGTAGGAACACAGCCGCTCCTGTGTTGTTCGAACTGGGCAGCGTCGCCGCTCCAACCCGCACTACAGTCCTCTTTGTTGACGCAACCTTGCCGTCCTGGCTCAGGGCAGGGTCGACGAACATCCCCTGTCAAGGATGACGTCGTAGTCAAGAGTGTAAAACATGTTACAATCAAAGCACGTTCAACAGAGTAGCATTAAGCTAACGGCCGCTCCAACCGTTCGGGCGCTACTGCCCCTGCTCGCGAGACGCCGAGCTCCCCGCGCCAGGCCTTGGCCTATAGCAGCAAGCTAACGTTACCTAGTGATCACGACATGCTAGCGCCGCAGCTAACAGCTGACTGGCTAACAGTAGGCCCAACCTAAGTAGGCCATGCAGTGATCCCAGCAGGCTAACGCAGCAGCTAACAGCTGACTGGCTAACCGTAAGCTAAGCAGCTATCACCTGAACATGTATACAATGACATAACACTCACCCAGACAGGCCGCCGTTCTGAACCTCTCCTCACTTTTTAAGAGAAAAGAGAAACAAGATGTCAACACTGCTTTACAACGGTGATTTTACCAACACCCGACGGAATCAGCACAATACCAAACTGGCCTGTGTAGCTGACTTGAACATGGATCTGCCGCTATCGCACATCCATGCACATATCTCCTCGTGAAGGAATACTCTCATTTGGATATGAAAGAAGGGGCTTAACACGGGACAGAGAGAAATCCACTCGTCCAGAACACACAGGGATCACCAGTGTTAATGGTCGCGGCCCACTAGTTAAACTACAATGGTCTTCAGACCAAGGTCTTCTGTCGCCTAGGTGGCTGAACAAAGGACCCTAGCCTGGGGCCGGTTTCCATAAACATTGTCAAGTAGCCCCCATAGCACTAACAGACAAGTGAAGCCCACCAGCAACAGTACTCACCCAACCTGAAACTCACCGCTTCTCACAACAGCGGCGCGTCCGACAGTTCAGCTGTGGCCTGACAGGTTTCACCCCAACAAACACAGCAAGGAACTGCAGTTGAGAAGCATGCAGCGGCGTGCTCCCAATACGAAAACCGGTGGAGGGTTTTTAGAATGATCATCATCTTCCAGACACTCCAGTACGAAGACAATATCGCCGTATTTTCTCGAAAATAGTGAGAGAGAAAATAAAGATATGATGTCAACGTATCTCCTTCCTTGTAAACAATATTTTTCTCCACGTCAACTAACAACACGTCAAGTGGGGTACTACCGAGGCACTTCCTTGTGGTGAAAGCGAGAAGGAGGAGAGCAGGTGACCACACACCTGCTTATGAAGGTAAGCTGATGAGGGGTGTGGTCAGACTAATACTGGTATTAAAGGTACATTTGTGGAATTTATTCAGTGCGCGTGCACGTACGCGAGGGAGTGCAGTGTGATGCCAAGCAGAGCCCCTAACGGAACAGAACTGCAGCTACCTGCATACCTGCGTATCCTTTACATGCACCATAACCCTTTCTCATGACACCGACACGATCTCCTGTAGTGGGCCAGCAGGCGTATTTCACGCATGGGTGTGATATCGGGTTGGGGAGAGAGAGATAGAGAGAGAGAGAGAGAGAGAGAGCGCTATTTCACAATTACGAACGCACTTATTTTTACAGTCTATGAAACACACTCTGTTTTCTGGTGAAAGAACATCTTCACGATTGATCAAATGACAGACGTCCTTTTATTCATAACGGTGGACATAGCTCCTGTAGCAAGCTTTGTGTCCATAATTATGATTTGATCAGTTTGGATGAACTCACGCAGCCACAGTCCGCATAGTTCCCGCCTCTGCTGTGCTCAGCAGTCAGCCGGGCAGCGAGGCGGAGAGGAGAAACGGAGAGAGGCAGACATGCAGCGAGAGCAAGGCACCTGCATATTAATTCATTCATATATACGTTTTGAATTAGATCACATCCTTAGAGTTTCGTCAGTTAACATTTTGCCAGGTTTGATCGATGGTTTGAAAATATAAATGTTGCCCTATGTTCATCTCCATTCTATGGTGTGGGTTACTCTAATACCATTGTGCCTTTGTCTCAACCCTACTGGTTGCTGCAGCTTAAATTTCAAACCAGAGAAAGAGAGAGAGGAGAGAGAAAAAAAGAGAGAGCAAGAGAAAGAGAGAAAGAGGAGAGAGAAAAAGAGAGAGGTAGAAAGAGAGATGAGAGAGAAAATCAGAGAGAGAGAGAAAGAGAGAGGGGAGAGGTAGAAAGAGAGAGAGGAGAGGAGAGAGAAAATCAGAGAGAGAGGAGAGAGGAGAAAGAGAGGGAGAGAGAGATGGACTGATTACACAGTAGACTGGAAGATTAAACGGCCCAGTGAAACCTTTACTACTGTCTTGTCTCTCCATTATGGCTTTTCTAGCTTGTTGTTGCTTTGTTCAGCTTGAGCTATTTTGCCTCCTGCTGTCTGCAATGATGAGGATCTTCTATAAGATACAAGCGACAAGGGTCTTGTTTCATGTGATGCATAGTACAATACAAAGGGTGTTACATAATAATAACAACCTGTTTAGGTATACCTTCCTGGACATTGACATTTTACATTTGACTGTACTGTATATTACTGTATATTTTCGGACTGGAATTTTAGAATGTATATACATATTTTAGAATGTATATCTCTGACTGTGTATTTTTATTTGTATTCTTTTTCGTATTCTTATTCTTATTTTTTTTTATTTTTTACTTTTGACTAACTGAATGTTCATTGTGAGTTATCTGTGGTGCCGAATTTCCCTCGGGATCAATAAAGTACTTCTATTCTATTCTAATTTCTCACGCAACACAACAGTAGCTACAAGCGAACACTACAGACACTCAGAGCATCCTCCCTGTTGGCACCTTGTACCCAGAGATGGGCAGTATTTCCCTTACATGTATTTAACATGTATAACATGTATGTATTTTACTTGTATACAAGATACAAGATACTTTAATGCCACACAACGATGGTTGGTGGTAATTGTTTGCGGTACAGTTTGTTAAGCACTGGTTACATCAACATGAAACATCAGACATCAAACATCAAACGCCCCCCTCCCACCTCCCAATCCCCACAATAAATACATATATAAATTAGGGCTGTCAGTTTATCACGTTAATTCGATTAATGAATTACACAGCAAATTATCGCGTTATGAAAATGAACTCAAAATGAATTACAAAAAAAAGAAAATTTATTTATTATTTATAAATCTTTTTTTTATATAATTCATTCCATAAGAACGTAGAATACACATTTACAGTATTTTTTTTAATATCGTCCATTTGCATGTTCTTGGTATCTGATTCTAGGGACATCTATGGATCTCAGGGAATATATTCCCAGTGTCAGAAATACTGTGTCTGTTACCAAATGAATCAAATGAGAATATCAATACTTTTTTTTTTTTTTATCTTTGACTGTGAATAACACCATGCTCAAATTGACCAGACCTGAAAAATCTAAGCAAATTAATAGATAGAAGATGATTAAACAGAAGGTTTTGTAGATACAGTACTGAATTCTGCCATCCGGACACATGCAATTTGAAATATGAGTTTAGAATATAGAATATCAGGCATAAAATGGTTATGCGATTAAAATGCGATTAATTAGATTAATTAATTACAAATCCTGTAATTAATTAGATAAATTTTTTTAATCGCCTGACAGCACTAATATAAATACATACAGGACAGTCACATGTAACAGTGTCAGTCAGTGACAGATGCTTGCCCGTCTGTGCAAAGGGGGGCGTGCCAGTGTGTTTAGTGTTCGGACTGCTGTGGGGAAGAAACTGTTTGTGAAGCGTGTGTGTCTGGTTAGAATGGACCTGTAGCGACCTGAGGGCATGCGCTGGAATAAGTGGTGTGCTGGGTGAGAGGGATTGTTGACTATTTTACCAGAGCGGGTGACTGTGCGTGAGGTGTAGCTGGAGTCCAGAGAGGGGAGGGGGCAGCCAATTATTTTGGAGGCTGTCTTGGTGCTGCGTTGGAGTTTGTGTTTGGTTTGTTTGTCAGTGGATGTATGCATTTGGGGCAGCCAATGCTGAATACTGGTATTCATTTACAAAACAAGCAACTGATCACAATGTTAGGAGTAACCTACATCATAAGGCCTGCTCTCAGACCAGTGGAATACGTATGTAGTTATTAACTGGTCAGACAGACCACTGGAATATGTACTTATTCACTAGTCAGACTGATCTCAGACCAGTGGAATATGTAGTTATTCACTGGTCAGACTGATCTCAGACCAGTGGAATATGTAGTTATTCACTGGTCAGACTGATCTCAGACCAGTGGAATATGTAGTTACCGGTATTCACTAGTCAGACTGATCTCAGACCAGTGGAATATGTAGTTATTCACTGGTCAGACTGATCTCAGACCAGTGGAATATGTAGTTATTAACTGGTCAGACTGATCTCAGACCAGTGGAATATGTAGTTATTAACTGGTCAGACTGATCTCAGACCAGTGGAATATGTAGTTATTAACTGGTCAGACTGATCTCAGGCCAGTGGAATATGTAGTTATTAACTGGTCAGACTGATCTCAGGCCAGTGGAATATGTAGCTATTCACTAGTCAGACTGATCTCAGACCAGTGGAATATGTAGTTATTCACTGGTCAGACTGATCTGAGACCAGTGGAATATGTAGGAATATGTAAAAGTACAAAGTTCCCAAAAATGAAAATATTCAAGTACAGTATACAAGTGCATTTTCATAAAATAAAAATAAAGCGTAGTTATTTTCCACCGCTGGCTGTCAGTGTGTGGTATTAACTCATTGACTGCCAAAAACGAGTATATTATATTATATGATTTACAAAAGACGCGATATCTCCCTTCCTAGAAAATGTGCAGGGATTTTTGGGAAATGGACACTCTTTAGTCTGGGATTGCGCAGGAACGCATGTATGTAGAAATAAACGGTTTGTTCCCTGTTGGGAGTATAAATATAAGCATTTCAAATGAGCCATAGTATGTCTCCATAGCTATAATATAGAATATACAATGGGTGGGTCTCTACAAACATCGTTAAAACGGTCTGAAACGCTGGCGCCAGGGATTAGAGATGGGAAAACAGCGTGGCAGTCAATGAGTTAAGCACTTAAATGTGGCAAACGTCAAAAAAAATCTCTTAAATCAGGATTATTGTGATGGAGAGCCTCTTTCAAAACAGCAAGAACAATTGAAACATGCTCCAAATGTACTCACTCATTCACTCATTCACTCACACACCATTCAACACATTGATTATTTGCTTCCAACCCCTCTGCCCTGTTTTTCTGCCTTCGATTAGGTCCTGAAACAGCCATCATGACTGAAGTCTGTTAAAGGCTGACAGCGTAATAGGAGGTAGGGGAGAGCAATATGTTTTGATTTGCAGCAATGTGTGCCTGTGTACGTGTGAGACAACCGTCTGTGGTAAATGGTAATGCGGTTATTAGGATGCTTTTTAGCGAAGTGCTCCACAAACTGGTCCCCCAGTGCATCTGAGACATCCGTGTCATTGAGCTAATGAGGATTAATTCACCAGTCCTTAGGTACTGTACACTACACGCGTCTCCAAAAATCGCTTCCATTGTGTGAGTAATCTGGCTGGTTGTTAGACTTGTGTTTGTTTTTTGACATAATACGTTTCGCAACAGCAGCCATTTCTCAAAGTGACATGGAATGAAAAGGGGGGTTGTACCCTCCCCTCTGTTTAATTAGCAGAGGGAAATATAAAATGTCAAGACGGGCTTATGGTGGATTCGGTCGGTCCGCGTGAACTCCAGAAATGTATCATGTGACCAAATGGATACAGTATACGAGGTGATTTAACTAGTTAGGTCGTGAAGTCAGCACCAATCAGATGGAAGGCGGCAGATTCAGACAGATTCAACCTTTCTTTCTTGATGCAGATGGTTTGAGTGATTTCTAGGATACTCCCATGTTCATAATAAAGTATGTTTGCACCGTCACAGGAAACGTCACAACTCACAAACTCTGGTAATCATGGGAACTTACAAGGGTAAGTTCCAAATAAGGTATTTATATACATCAGGTTGCACAATAGTTTAACGTTGAACACGAAAACACATGCACACATACACACACACACACACACACACACAGTGGAACAGAGGACAATGATGCATCTGTTTCAAAGCTGGCCCCAAGCTTAGAAGAAGTCTTTATTCATTGCACAATGCACACATTGTCAATGTCATCATGCAGCGACACATATATGGCGGCACACACAGGAACACACACATGACATTTTTGGGTCGCCGATGAAATTCCTCTCTGCGCTTGACCCATCCCGTCGTCCTCCCCCTCCCCCCATGGGCAGCCGGGAGCAGACATGAGCTGCGGCGTTGGGGCCGCGCCCCGGGAACCAATCCAAGTGCTCCGGTCCGTCTTCGTCAGGGACGCGACAGCGTTAGCGATCTGTTCTGCATGTTTTTCCATTGGGTTTATATTCTGGAGGGGAAACCCTTGCGAGCGCGGGGAGAACATGGGACCTGCCAGAGTTTACCACTGGTATTTACCATTTGGTCGGCCATTCGAACTCGGAAATTTCAACTTACAAGTTGATGAGGAGCGACTGAACGCTGAACTACTTAACCCCTTAAACTTACCCCCCATTTTAGAGAAAACAAAAGCCATTTGCATACTTTTTTTGCAGAGCTTAACCTTTATACTTTATACTTATAGCACATGCATGAGTCTGAAGTCTTATGTAGTATAGGTCAAAATGTTATAAAAATCCATTCAAAAATAAGTGCTTGAGAAAGGTTTTTGTAAACCGCGTAGGGTACCGGGAAAAAACAGCGTGAAAATCCAAAATGCCGATCGACTTCCATTCATTCTGAATTCATCAATAATTTTCACCATCAGAGGTGATTGTTCAGTTCTAGACCGTTCTAGACTGGAAGTGGTCATGACTGGAAGTGGTCATTTTGGATGACGCTCGCCGGATATATCGTCATGTAACTCGGGACCCGAAGCGCACACCTGGTTGAGTGTGGTGGCGACGGAAAGGCGGCAAATTCAACTTTCGAATGGTGCGTTGGATGATCCTCGAAAAATGCAGCTTCGACCCGGTAGAGTGCCGCCACGTGTGCGCAAAGTGCAAAACGTACCGTAGGAGACCCACCGAACCTTAACAGGTTAAGCGTGGTTTAAGTTGGGCGTCAAGACATGTGGGTACATGTACAAGGAAGGGGTCTTAGAATGGTCAGTGGTAAATTAACTGCATTTATATAACAGCTTTTATCCAAAGCGCTTTACAACTTCTGCCTCACATTCACCCGTTCACTCACACACTCACGGTGGAGGCAGCCATGCAAGGTGCCATCCTGCTCATCGGGAGCAGTTAGGGGTTGAGTGTCAAGTTGCACACGCTGGCCGGTAGCGTGAATACTTGCCCGGTAGGAGCTGGAATCCGTAAAACCGGGAACCTTCTGATTACCAGACGACCGCTCTACCTCCTGAGCCACTGTTAATTTAATTTAAAGAACTTACTGCAAAAGGAGACATTTCTTCAAATTCCTGCAACTATATTTGAACAGAACAAGAGGGTAAATGGGCGGTCAGGTGGCGTAGCGGAGATTGCGTTCGTCACCAACACCGCCTGTTCGAATCCAGCTCACAGCTCCGGCGTTGTCACCAGCTTGGCTGGCCGTTCACACTAATACAATTGGCTGTATTAGAGGGTGGGAAAGCTGGCGGGGTGGGTCCGGGTCGTTGTAAACAGCGACTCCTACAGTTCGGTCGGGGCGCCTGCTCAGCGCGGATAGGATCTAAGGGGGGTAGTGTGATGATCCTCCCTCACGTTACACCCTCTCAGTGAGAGTCCGCGCTGCCAGGTGAAAAGAAGCGGTTGATTGGCTAGACGTGTGTCGGAGGAAGCACGTGATAGCCTCCACTCTCCCAGATGATCTGACTGTGGGGGGTAAGTGCGCAGCGACCAGGAAGGGGATTGGGAATTGGCATAACGACTAACATTGGGATGGGAGAAAATCGGAGGAAAAAGGAGGGGGAAAAAAGATCAATAAAAAAAAAAAATAATAACAAGAGGGTAAATGTTTATCACAAAACAACCATTAGATAATATGCTGTGTAGCGAACAAAAATAAATGAAAAGGTTTGTATCTCACACTTATGCCGGCAACAATCATCTGCTAGATCACAACTTTGATGATGAAAATTGGGTGGAGTTGTGTGAATGCACAACGTTTTTTCTTTTAATAATAGTCTACTACACTCTGGAAAGACTGCATCGAATATAAAATCTCTCAGTACTGTCCAAGGTGTGCATCTGTGAAGGTGGTCCCCTTATTCACATTTAATAATGGCCTTAAAATGGTCTAGCTACTGGCAAAACATATTACGATGCATGTCCAAGATAACTAATAACATCCCACCTGAACCAAGGCCAGCTCTATTAGGGGGCTACATCGATAGTGCCAGTGCAGGGTAACAACAAATTTAATAATGATAACGATTTATAAGAATAGCTTTGTCAACAGCTAGTAAATGCATAGCCCTTAAATGGAAGGAACAGCATCCACCACTGCCCTCTCTCTGGCAAAAAAAATAAAAGACTTCTTGTATTCCCAATGAGAGAATAATTTGAAAAGTACAATTTGAGGTAGAGGCCTGACATATATATTGAGGGAATGTGGCTTAACGTGATTGACTTTGTGGAGCCAGGTGAGAAGTCATGCCCAGACAAGAAGTGGTTGCAGTTCAATCCAATTTGAATGGTCGCTCTTGTTACTACGTTTATTAACTTTCTTAACTTTCTTTTTATTCCCATGTTTTTTTTATCTATATTATCTGTCTATTTCTCTGGAAGGGACTGTTAATGTGCCCTTTGGTAATTAGCATATATCCATGTATGTTTCTTATTTATTAATATAATATTTGGTTGCTATTATCTTGATATTATCTTGCTATTGTCTTGCGTTGTTTAATTACATGTAATGGGAAATGGGTGGGGGGCTTTGGGTGAATGATGTGTTCAAATTCAGGGCTTTCCCCTGGATGACAGGTTCTGCGATGGGCGGCACACACAGGAACACACACATGGAATTTTTGGGTTGCCGATGAAATTCCTCTCTGCGCTTGACCCACCGTGTCGTCCTTCCCCCCCAAGGGCAGCCTGGAGCAGACATGGGATGCGGCGTGGGGTCGCGCCTGGGGACCAATCCAAGTGCTCCTGTTCCTATACCATTGTTTAGGGAAAGCCCTGAATTGGTATCACCGATAAACTAAATGTCTTCGAAACACTAAATGACTAATAGCTTAGCATTTGCCAACAAAAACATTGTGAAAACAGCAATTAATATGAACAGCCTCATTTTAAAAGTGAGTTGAATTATATTTAGGTGTGAGGCGATTGGGGATATGACTAGAGAACACTGTAATGGAATAAAATGGCAGAGCTGCCTTAATGAGGCAGGACGTTAGTAAGACACATGTTGTTAGACTATTATTGTGGAAGTAAGCCACGAAAGCCTGTGGTCTAACAAGTCCCTTACTTAAAGGATATCTTGAAAGATTCACAGTACTACTGACCCCCCCCCCCCCCCCCCCCCCTCCATCTTTGAGATTACAAACAACCCAATACTCTGTGTGTTCCGTTAAAGATAGCCAATTACAGTGGGGTTGCTAGCATCAACCATTTATGGAATATGCTGTTTAGAGATTATTTATCATTCATTATGCTAATGGTCATTGGTTCTATGAAGACAGAATTTTGTGCTTGCAGGCACATAATCTGGGGTAACCATGTTACTGGGTTTTCAAACAGCAGTAGAATAGTGCACCTAATAAGCATTTTATGTGTTTCTTCAAACAGACCATAGGCCCCTCTGTCTGCAATTTTGTAATTGCAAGATGTCTTTTTGCAAAATCAACATTCCTAGCAAATACTGCAATGGAATGCAGTTTTTATTGCATAAACCTCTGACATCCTTAGAAGAAAATGCTGCATTTTCCCCCCAATTCATTCAAATTTCAACCCAACATTATCATGAATCCTTGCAGTTTACCTGTAGGTAAAAACTCAAAAATCCAATTCCAAAATCCTATGTTCTCACAATATCACAGAAACAAATCAGCAAATTCCCAAGGGGATTGAACAGGACTTCATGCATTGAATCATGAGCATGACTGCCTCTCTGACTCTATAGTTCAACATAAGTGGTTTCAACCATTCTGCTTTTAGATATTAAAGGATCTCTACCGTACCCTTGTGCTGCCCCAGCATGACGCTGGGATCCTGTTCATTATCTGCAGCGTTGCATAATACAATAGATTTGCACTGACACAGATACATGAGCAAAACAATAGATGAATGGAACCCAGACCGCAGAAGAACATGAATCAAAAAGCAAATTCTATTATCCCTGCTGCCTTGGAGCCTCTGGCGTGCTGTGTTGGGGCTCGGACAAGACCGCTATTAGCAGGAACGGCAAATGAAAATATCACCACGTCGATCTGTGAAACCATTGAGACGTAATGAGGTAACAAAGCCGTCAGTCTCGTTTCCCACACTCAATCCATCACAGAAAAGGGACCTATGATCACTTTCTTTTCCAAGAGGAGTAATCTCATTTTAAATGACCGGCTTAGCCACTTTCTTGCTTATCTTAATAAAATCACAGTAGGCGCTCTGGCTTGTCACATACGGGGGAAGCTAATTCAATAAGAAAATACCAGAGTTCATGCCTCTTTTAGAGAAGCTAAAAGAAACAATGTATCTGTCCTAGTTTTCACCATTGATGTGACAATTAACTAACCACAACTTGTGTCTCCCTGGCTCCAGTTGAAATCAAGTGGAGGCTGTTTGTTTCGTTGCACGTTGACATGAAAGCCTTTGTTACATAATGTGATTGTTAACTTTCTACTTTAACCCGATTCTCAAGTTACAGTAGCTGACGCAGTCGATTTCTCCTCTCCTTCTGCACTCAAGAGAAGCTATCCCCTTCTGCAGAAAGGCAGGCCTGGAGATTCAACAGAAGGATCGTATGCGTATCAGAGCCTAGCCCACAAAAAAACATGACATTTTGTTTGTATCGACATCATGCTTTCCATCTTTATTTTTCTATTTCCTGCACGGTTATTAAGACACTGGTTTTTGTCCAGTCTGGCTGTTAATTATTCTGTCAGTTGCCAAAAACACGCGTAGCAGGAGAGAAAGCGTGCCGTGTGTGTTTAATTGGTGTCATCGTAAGAAAAGAACCCGGCTAACAAACCTGACAGAACACTAAAGAGCTACACGGTCACGGCACCCTACCATCTGCATCTGAGGCGAGATCTCTGAAAGAAAGTGCAGTTGCAATTGTTTTTTTCCCCCGATTAAGTACGCTATGAGCTTGTCTTATCATTGTTTTTTGCTCTTATTTTTGGAAAGCCGTAGAAAAACTCTTTTAACTTTAATGATGTTGATGTTGTATCTTGAGCGGTACAGCCTCCGTAAAATGGAGTGTATAACTTCCTGCTCACATAATGACTTTTGTTTTAGGGCCTGGGAAAAGTTGACATACAATTACTTCCCTGATGGTGTTACATGACATTGATGAAGCTGTTAGCGAAAGCAATGGAAAAGCAGGGAAAAAAGAAAAAAAAAGGTAAATGCTTGATTAAGACTAACAAGGCATTAGAAATAGAGCTGATCACAAACAAGCACAGAAAATGTACAGAATATGTACAGAATATGTGCAGATTATGTACTGGCCCACAGGCTCATGTGTGGTGAAAATAGTGGGTAATTTGCCAGTGTTACACCCATATCATGACTTGGGAAAACGCTGCACATGGTGACATTTTAACACTTGTATATATATATATATTAGTGCTGTCAGGCGATTAAAAAAAGTAATCTAATTAATTACAGGATTTGTAATTAATTAATCTAATTAATCGCATTTTAATCGCATAACCATTTTATGCCTGATATTCTATATTCTATAATCATATTTCAAATTGCATGTGTCCAGATGGCAGAATTCAGTACTGTATACAAAACCTTCTGTTTAATCATCTTCCATCTATTAATTTGCTTAGATTTTTCAGGTAATAATAATAATAATAATAATGGATTGGATTTATATAGCGCTCTTCATGTTCACGAGGACCCCAGAGCGCGTACAGAGTCCATTATTCGTTCTTACACAGTCATCCCGGTGGTGGTAAGCTACAATTGCAGCCAGAGCTGCCATGAGGCAGACTCACGGAAGCGTGGCGAATAATCATCGCCTACGGCCCCTCCGACCACCACCAACATTCATTCACATGCATACACATTCATACGAGGCAAGTAGGTTAAGTGTCTTGCCCAAGGACACAACGGCAGTGGGATGGACATGGGCTTGAGCGGGATTTGAACCACCAACCCTTCGATCATTGGACAACCCGCTCTACCCCTGAGCCACGCCGCCCCAGGTGTGGTCAATTTGAGCATGGTGTTATTCACAGTCAAAGATAAAAAAATAATTATTGATATTCTCATTTGGTTCATTACAATTGACTCAAAATAAGATTTTCATTCAATCAATCACAGCGCAGATTGAATGAAAACAGATTGCAGAATGGGTACAATACAGTACGGCTCAATACACACAATTGTTAAGGGCATGCAGACCAGAGAAAGACTTTCGTCTTGTTTACATCAGGGTCCCCCATTTTCAATTGTAAGTAAGGGTGCAACTTGCACCGTGCAATCCATTCTTTGTGGATCTAGCCCACAGTATTTCTGACACTGGGAATACATTCCCTGAGATTCATAGATGTCCCTAGAATCAGATACCAAGAACATGCAAATGGACCATATTAAAAAAAAGTCTGTAAATGTGTATTCTACATTATCATGGAATGAATGAGATAAAAAAATAATTATACAAAAAAAATTATAAAAAAAAAGAAAATTGTAATTAATTTTCATAACGCGATAATTTGCTGTGTAATTAATTAATCTAATTAACGCGATAAACTGACAGCCCTATATATATATATATATATATATATATATATATATATATATATATATATATATATATATATATATATATATATATATATATATATATATATATATATATATAGGGAAACTCCCCAATTCATATATTCTAATATATATACTGTATATATTTGTGAGAACTAGGGAAAGAGTTCATTCATTTATTTTTTGGAATAGTGGTATTCAGATGCATAAGCGTCTTAATTCTTTATCTGTCCTGTTCCATTCTAATACTAAAGCATAAGACAAAAATATAATAATCAACTTAGTTAAAAACAAAAAAAGATTGTAATTGTATTAATAACTGAGGGAAGAAAAGGACTTTTTGTGATAAATACCAGTATACGTGTATAAGGGCTAGCAATCTAATTCCACCGGATCTTCAGTATTCACAGGGAAGGTGGTACCGGTCCCTGTGGCGATGACCCCGTTGTATTGAAGATATTCCTTTCTGGAGATCCACTGACTACTATAGGAAAGCCTATTATTACTATTGGAAACCATGGAAGGATGGTGACAGCGAGGAGAGGCTGCCGGCATCGGGGGAAGACCAGAGACAGGGTGTGTAGGCTTGGCAGGCTGAAGCACAACGTTCAAGAGAAGGTACTCACTATAGGGAGGTGTAGTGGTTACGTCATTGGTGTTTCCCGAGCGGTCCACCTTGAAATGGCCATGTATTTCCAATGGACCCATTTCTAAATCGTCTCGCTTAAAACAAATAAAGCATGAACATTGGCATGGTGTACCTTTCTGTGTGTATTCATCCACAATCTATAGCTCAACATGAAAAAATTCACAATGAATCGTAAAGGTAGCAAAATAACAACGTTTATGTTTTCGTTCACTGAGGAACTACACTCACGTTGGCGCTACTGACTGATGTCACCACAGCGTAGACTCCTGGCTGTATTAGGCGACAGCACTGAACGACGTTCTACTGGTAAATGTAGTTATTTTAAAAAAATATATATATATATATAAAATGGAATGCTTGCCAATGTTCATGTGGCAGAATTATTACAATAGCCGATAATACATTTCCCAATGATAAATCCCTATAGGGGTGGACCGCGCGGGAAACTAAAGTGACGTTAGACTACACCTCCCTATTGATCGCTATGGAAAGGTACCCCCAAGGTCGGGTGGGAGCGGGGGAAGATGATCGACCTATTGGATATTGGAATAATGTTATGGCCATGGATGATGGATCTCACAATGATGGCTCAGACAAGCAATGTGTCAAGGATCTGCAGATGCAGGAGGATAAAAATCCATCAGGCCAAGATGAAGTGTTTGTCACTTCAAGGACGGGTGCAACACACAACCTGGAGAGGCAGAGGCAGGCTAGAGCAGGAGGCAAGCCACAGTCCCCAGAATCTCCAAGCACATGGCAGGAGAGGTGGTGAGCAGAGTATCGCTGACCTACTGAGCGGGACCCAGCTGAGAGATGGCACACAGCGGGAAGGACGGTCTCTTTTGAGCAGAGAAGCAAGTAAAGAACCAGTGAAGTGGCCTGCTCCCTCCACAAAGAAGGAGCGGCAGGCGTTTGACCAAGATGTAGACCAAGTGTTGAAGGCTGCTCTTGCCAGAGATGTAGGCAAGAAGCTCAGAGTCATGACAATAAAAAATCCTCTCATTGAGCCATGACTATAAATGCAAAACGTAATTGTTAATGATATAAAATATTGTTGTATTTATCTTTATTATAATTATTTAATTCCGAGGATGTCTGTAGAATCGACTTGAACGCAATCACCAACTATTTATCCCAAATGAAGCCTTTTACCAGTTTCATCACCTGCTGTCACTATTGCACTTTACTGTTACATTCGCACTCTGTTTGGATGTTGTATTGTACTTGTGCTGTATGATGGTAATACATTTAGATCAAATCTAATTATGATCAGTCGCAAATCGCTTCTGCGCTACCTGTTGAATATAGGGGTCAGCATGGAAGCAGATGCAATGTTTTTTTTTCTCTGATTAGGCTTCTGCTGGAAGACAATTACATAGACACTTCTGTGCAAAAGCGTGGCATTGCAGGAGTCCCTGGCTGTCTCCAGCACACAATCATCATATCAAAGATCATAGAAGATGCAAAACGTAACTGAAGTGACTTTGCAGTCATCTGGCTGTATTTAACCAGCGCATATGGCACAATACCTCACAAGTTTTAGTATCTACCACATTGGAGACCTACCATGTGCCAGTTAGATTCTAGAGGCTCCTTGCAAGGCTATACTTTGACAGATTCAAGATGTACTGTAGGTGTTCCATTGACCACTGCAACACTTCCGGCACTTTCTCGGCCGAACTATAGTAACTTTTTCTCACCTACTCCCCAACTCTGCATGCGCAGATTGCCCACGGAGTCTCTCTGGATTGTCAGAAGATTTAGATTTATCAATCTGCGCCTGCGGAGTTGGGGAGTAGGTGCATAAAAGTGACCATAGCTCGGCAGAGAAAGTGCCGATCGACATGGGATTGGTCGCGCCGTGTTCAGGAGACTCAGGCATAAAAGTATATTGGATCATGTCTCCAGCACCCCCACAGCCGTAGCTACAACCACTTAATGTCGAGGCTCTCATCCACATTCATTAATTTTCTCCCCCCGCTCTCTCTCCCATGAGCTCAATGTAACGCGGAAGTGCAGTGGTCTATTGTAACTGGTTGCACTATCACAGTCATTCTGTTCTCTGCAGCAATGATCCTCCTGGTGAAGACGGTATAGAGAAGCTGAGGAGAGGCACTGCATTGGCAAACGGCAGCCAGCAGACCCCAGTCAGAGCTTTCATAGATGAGCAAGCAATCACAGCCAAATCAGTACCAGCAGGTAGGTGGATCTTGGAGGACCTTAATTAAATGACCAGCTGGGCAAGAATGACATTCAAGCTGACAAAAACCGAAAAAAGCCTAGTCTTGAAAAGAGGGCAAGTCAAGGATGGGTTCCGGGGTTCAGGAATAGGAAACACATGATTCCCACTGTCAGCAAGAAACAGGTCAAGAGCCTGGGGAAGTGGTATAAGGCATTATACCAGTGGCATTGACAGGCACAGCATGAAAGAGATTATGTCACAAACTGACAGCTCCGGAGTGGAGTGGCTTACCTGGAAAGTTGAATGCCTGGTGTTACTTTCCTGTGGGTTCTGGACAGGACAGTAAACAACTTCCTCTGTAGGTGACTGGGTGTCTGAAGTCATTAGACACTATTGCACAGGAAGCAAGCTGCAGAAACTTCCTTTCAACCGAGGCAGCAAAGCTATATATTCAATGGTTCTTTCCCACATCACATACCGTTTGATAACCTGGTCCAATTCACATTCCACCATTCTGAAACTACTTCAATCACTATACAAACAAGCAATACAAATTCTAGACAAGAAATCATTCAGGTACCATCATTGTCACATTCTAAAAAAATAGAATCTACTCAGTTGGGAAAACCTGACTCTATATCAAAACGTCTGCCTAGTTTTTAAAATAAAGTGTGGATTGGCTCCTCCTCCTTTGTCCGGTTTCATCAACCTCAAGTCTGCCTCAACCAGGAACACTAGAGGTGCGGCAAGGGGGACTGTACAATCCCTTTAAAAAAAAGTGTATTTGGCCAGGCCGTCTTCTCATACAGAGAATCCCACCAATGGAACTCAATTCCTCAAACAATTAGAGTGTCCACATCATACCATTCATTCAAGTGCAGGGTTAGGGAATGGCTCATTGAAAACCAGAACTGTCAACACTGAGGTGTCTGTGTGTGTATGTGTGTGTGTGGATATGGTGCGTCTGTCTATGTCTGGGTCTCTTAATATGTCATGATGTGCTCTGTCCTTGTGTCCATGACTGTATTGTGACCTGTATCCCTACTGTGTCTATGTGCTTTTGTTGTGTTTTTATTCTAATGTTATTTAACTTGATTTTATTCTGTTTTTATTGCTAACCCTTTTTTTACACAGGATTTTAGCCTGTACCTTCTGACAGGGGGACTGCCAATGGAAATGAGCCTTTTGGCAAAAATTGGGTGCATTTACATCTGTAAAATGTTTATTAATGTACACAAATAAAGTAAACCTAAACCTAAACCTAAACCAATAAGATCAGTGGTAGAGGAATTTAAAGCTACCACATGTTTGCCAGGCCATGATGCTGTGGAAGAGACCAAAAAAGTTTGCCAAGCTGGCATCAAGGTGAGGACAGGTCATAGGTGGGCAGCTAGCACAGGGCTCAGAGAAGCGAGGGAAGGGTTGCAACATGCATGCTGATGTGGTTGGATCCATGAACCAAGGCAGGGTGGGCCTGGGGTCTATGTACAGGGCAAGTTGGAAATGAGCAGATCCAAAGACATGCCGGGAATTGGTTCATCAGGAGATCACAAAGGACGGAGAAGGAGAGCCATTAAGTCAGACGAAGAAGGGCCCTGCTTCAATCACTTCATCAGGTCGAGAGACTGCGTTGCAAAGAAGGACACCGATGAAAGGGATCCTTGCTACAGCTAATGATCGGGGGATGTGGGCAGACCTCAGGAGGCAGCTCAAGTGGAGGAGAGGGGTACAGTAAACTGGTGAGGGGGGTAGGGTGGGTGGAGAATAGTGCCATAAAGAGGGATAGCAATCAAATGCCACCAGATCTTTAGTTTGTACAGGGAGGGCAGTACCTGTCAAGAATATCTGGCAGCGATGACTAGGGATGGGTACCGAATTCTGTACTTTTAAAGGTACCTACCGAAACACGTCGGTACTACCAAGTATCGATTCACGTGAGATCCAACGGTGCCTATTGTCGGTAATGAGAAAAGAAAAAAAAAAGTCACGTTTTGTTTACCGTAAAACGAAACCGCACGTTAATGTCAACGGCACAATACATGTTTTCAAACTCTCTTTGGGTGTTTGCAATTCATGGGGAGTGTACTGTATATGTCTCTGATATCTTGGTACAGTGGGCAGGCACACTGGGCAGGTTGTTAGAAAGTGTAGCTCATTTTCCACCTCTGCTCTTGAAACACTACTATCTCCAAAGAGTCCAAACTTCCACTCCTCTCAAAACTTTATTTTGTTATCTGCTCGCGCTGCCGTGGTGGGTTTTCTTTTTAGCGGTCAGCTTACTCCTTCCATAGTGTCACATATTTGTAACTTATTTAACGTTATTAAGCTAACGTTAGCTAATCGTCGGACATAACGTTAGCTCCCTAACGTTAGCAAGCGCAGTCAGGAGGACAGAAGAGTAGCGGATGTGACGTCCGTAAACAAGCCACAGGCTGTTATGTAAGACCAAACACACCGCGGCAGAGCGGGTCTTCTCCAAAGACACAGTGAGTGTGGAGCGAAAATAACTGCTAGAATACTCAATCAGCAGCAGAGTAGTTCATTGCTGCTAGATTGTTTGTTTGTTTAATCAGTTCTAAAATACTTTCATTTATTTGTTATTTAAATATATAGATGTGTATTTGACTATTTTTTGATGAGCAGAATATTGCTGCTAGAGTGGTTTGTTTACCCTTGTTTTATACTTGTTATTTTGTAAAATACAATACCTTTATTTATTTTGTATTTAAATATATAGATGTGTACCTTTTTTAGTTAATTTGTTAAACATATTCTTTTAAATAAAGTAACATAACATTTATTTAAAGATATGTGTGTGACTGTGTATATATATATATATATATATATATATATATATATATATATATATATATATATATATATATATATATATATATATATATATATATATATATATATATATATATATATATATATATATATGTTGTTCTAAATAAATAATAACTATTTGTATAGCAGCTTTCATACAAGGGGTTGACAAAGTGCTTTACATCAGTAAGATGTAAATAATAATAAAGTAATAATAATACATTATTTATTTATTAAATATTAAGTTTCGAATTTGTTTTTACAACTGAGGTAGGTAGATTACATTTTTAGAGACTAAAGTACAGAAAAAAGTACAGTTGGGTACCGGTATCAGTTCAAATGTGAACGGTACCCATCCCTAGCGATGACCCCATCGTATACTGCAACAGCATCCTCTACGGCTGACCAAACACTATTCTCAATAAACTCCAATATGTCCAAAACTCTGCTGCCCGCATGCTCACCTCCACCCGTCGCTCTGATCACATCACCCCTGTCCTCCACGACCTCCACTGGCTTCCAATCAAATACAGGATACATTTTAAAATACTACTCATCACATTTAAAGCCCACCTGTCCGACCTCCTCCACCGTCACACGCCCACCCGTCGCCTTAGGTCTGCAGATGCCAACCTCCTAACACCTCCCACGACCAAGCTCCGGACCTGGGGCGACAGGGCCTTTGCTGCTGCTGCCCCCTCCTTCTGGAATGCCCTCCCCAGCCATATCCGTGATGCAAACACCCTGACATCTTCAGCCCTCAAAACTCACCTTTTCAATCTTGCTTTTGACCTCTAATTCTGTCGGTTTTATTTTATTTTGTCATGTATTCTTTTTGTTCTGTTTTTGTTCTGTTTTTTTTTTTTTTTTTTTTTTTTTTGCCATAGTTTGTCTCTCCTGCCCATGTAAAGCGTCTTTGAGCACCTGGAAAAGCGCTATATAAGATAGAGGTATTATTATTATTATTATTATTATTATTATTATTATTATTATTATTATTATTATTATTATTATTATTATTATTATTATTATTATTATTATTATTATTATTATTATTATTATTATTATTATTATTATTATTATTATTATTATTATTATTATTATTATTATTATTATTATTATTATTATTATTATTATTATTATTATTATTATTATTATTATTATTATTATTATTGAATAGATCATTATTGGTGAGGATGTTTCGACGGCTGGAGTTACTAACATGGATGAAGTCCAATTCTAATTTGTTCCCCTTCTCCAGTCAAATACTTGCTCCCTTCCCTACAGGGATTTACACACAACTAACGTACACCTAACGGATACGTTTATATCTGTGCTCTGGGGCAAGTAGAGGAGAGAAGAAATAGAAACGGACTCTAAGCATTACAGGTAATGATCACTTTGGCAAGACTTATGGGTACCTTTAAACAACTACAGTGAAGTTGCTTTGGGTAAAGGAACAAGAGTTTGTAGCTACCCATGTTTTAGTGAGGCACATTTAAAAATTGTCATTACGTTTGCGGGACTCAATCAAGGACTCCTCATTTTATGTATCAGTGTTAATTAGTCTGTGATTATGTATTCATTTTTAATGTTATGCTGTATATCAAGGATGCTATGGTTCATAGTCTGGTTAACTTGTGATCATGTAACCATTTTCAAAGGGGGTCCTCTCACCTCAAAGATGTCTGGATGAAAATGGGCTCTACGGAGACCCAAGAGTCTCCCCTTTGCAAACGTGCCCAATTTATGCTAATACCATGCAAAACCAAAACCACTTGGAGCAAAACCATGCAGCCTTTTTGCATGTAGTACAAAATGTGTTATTTTCACCTATTTAAAAAATTTATTAGACACAGGTTATTTGCATATTTCTGCATATTATGGTCCCTAAACAGTCTTGGAATTGCATTAATTGGGTACGACTGGAAAGCTGCAACTCTTGTGGACCCAATGAGCCCAGCTGTATTCACATGTGATGACTTTAGTAGCCATTTCAATGTGGTGGGACCATTATATTTATGTATTATTAGTATTTCTTTTAAACTTCACTGAATTGAATGACCTATTGTCATTATTATCTAGGATAATCACAGCCTAATGAAACTTTGCAACCACAGACTAGAGACATATGTGCCATTTGGGGGATATACAGTATGACGTGCCTAGTATATTGACGATAAGGGTTCTGCCTGAGCCATTTTCAGAACAGATCACTGAAGAATTCTTGCAGAAATCTCCAAATGTCAAAAGTCGTTGATACCAAATCTCAGCACAACTGTTTCTAAGATGTTCTTCAAGGTCTTGGTGTCGAGACTAAATAAAGATCGAATTCATTAATGGATGGGATATTTTGTATGGATTTTTGTCACACCTCAATTCTTGAGGTTGATTGAAAAAACAGTATGATTTTGCACCACATCTGTGTAACAAAATGGTATTAACCCAAAGATTGCTGCAACGACTCACAAGACATAATTGAGTGCGGCAATGGCTATTGTTAGAGATAATATATAATGCCTCGGCTTCTATACAGTCAGAATTATAATCATTTGAATTAATTTGACCAGATTCAAAGCATGTTTATTGCTTATTTAAGGTCCCATATTACACCCTCTGAGGTCCACAAAACATGCCTTTGAAGTTTTATTTAGCCGAAAATACCACTCTGTTGTGAAGGATCAGATTAAACCGAATATGTATATTTATTTATATATATATATTTAATTGTATTTGTATATCGTTTGATATCCCCTGTATATTCCTTGTACAATATGCATTGAATATCCCTTTAGTCTACTAAACAGCCCATAATAGTTTCATTCTACCATTGGACGAGAACCTGGCGCCAGGTTGCCATACCCCTAGGTCCAAGTTCAATCGTGCCGCCTAACATGTCGTGGCAAGCCCCGGTTCCGCGCAGGAATATGTCGGGCGAAATACGAATGGTACTATTTGTTCATAGCGCATATATATATGGCGCAAGTAAAGTAGAACTTTCTTTTTAGTCCAGTTCTTTACCCTCCAACAGAGTGACAGACGCAAAGCCTCCCCACGACGCACGTGCGGTGTAGTAAGGCCTACTTGGCCCCAGAATAGGCATTGAGATATCGTGTAGATTAATAGTTGAATAGTCATAGTTTGGCACTATACCGTCGAGTTGGACGTATTCTATTAAGCTAATAATAGTCTATTTATGTATGGTGCATCGTTCGGTTAGAGTTCTAAAGTTATCAGTACCCCCATTGTTCCTGACGTTATCTGGACGCTTAACCAGGCTGGTCAGACCCCTAGTGGTGATTGCATCCGAGGAGCTCCGGGCCAAGAGCGACTGGACCTGTATATTGGATTACTCTACCCGGACGACGGCGAGCCTTCCACGGCTTGGATTATGCTTTGTGTGCTTTGATTATTCCATGGATAAAGGCCAACACTGCGGAGTGTTGGAACTACCCCCCGGAGAGGACTCCAGGTGAGACGGCGCTTGACACCAATGAGGTCGCCTCACGTCTCTCCGTTGTGGACCGGCAGCTACCGTCCACAGAGGGTCCAGCTGTATTCGTCTGCGGTCCGAGGTTCTGTGGGCACCGTGTCCAAGACTTTGGATTCTCCCAAGACACCGTCGGCCAGATGGGATACCGCCAGCGGCTTCTCTAACCCCCCCCTCCTACTGTCTTACAACCAGCGGGACCCCCCCCCCCTTAGTGTATCCAGCTATAATCATTTAAGTACCATCGCTATCGTTTTCCTAAATATTCCAGGTTGTATACTTACTCCCTGCGTAACCAGAGATTGGACATTCAATGTTGATTTACCTACGAATACTCATTTGCCATAAAAGTGCATATTTCATATTTCAAATCATAAATGTAATTAAGTGATCGTTGTATACACCTTTTGCTGTATTAAACCTTCGATTTGGTACATTTGTGTGGATTCGTTTCATCAGGTGGGAAAGTGTTCATCATACTTATATCTTGTACTGGGTGGCCAGAAGTTAAAGTACATGAGGTAGTGGTATTAAATATCATATCTAACAATACAGTCAGGGAATTGTACCCCTCAGTTACAATTGGTCCTTCGAGCCGGAGGGTAACTAGTGTAATATTAATATAGTGTTATTAATATCGAAATGGCCTATGATGAACACTCCACGAAACGATCCTCCTAACCTAGAACGCCCGCGGCGCAGACGACAGACACCTCAGTACTTAGAGGCTTACACTGTCAGTCAACTACCTAGCCTTCGACAAACGGTAAACGCGGTAAAAGTAGAAAGTAAAATTATGTCTGACCTTAATGACCAGGTTTCCCCGACCACAGAGGCCCTAGTAGGTCCTAATGTAACTGACCAAGCTCACGGTGGGGACCAGGAGGGAATTGACATGCCTTTACCCCCCGCCACTACCCAAGAAGTAGTCCCCGACCAGCCCCGGGAGGAAGACAACCCTACAGAGAGAGAACTCTGCACGGAAGAAGAGGAGGAGAGCGCCGAGGAACTAGAGCTCCAGGACTCCCCAACGAGTACCCCCAGGAGCGGCTCACGCAGGAGCGGCTCACCTCCACAACCGCCTTCCCCCAGCGAAGCGGAGAGGATACTACAACAGGCGTTCCTCGTCAGCCTGACAGCCTCTACCGAACGCGACCGACTCCAAGCGCAGATGCTTAGCGAGCGCGAACACCTCCAAGCACAGCAACGGAGCGAAGAACAGCGCACACGCCTGGAGATGAGACGCTTCCAGACAGAAGAGAATATGGCAAGAGACCGGGCCGACGCCCAGCGTGCCGCTGCCGGTGCCCAAAGAGACGCAGAGCGCGACAGACTACAAGCGCAACTAATAGAGCAGCTGATCAAAAGGACAACACCCTCTCCTTCCGCCAGGGGTTCAAGGAACTCGTCGAGACAACAGTCAAGGGCAGCGTCACCACAACGAGCAAGCGACCCTGAACTTGACCAACAGACCGAGTCTAGACCCCCCGCAGACCCCCTTCCCATACCGGTCCAAGCGAGACCCAGCTACAAGGAAGGAGCGGCATACACTGCGGAGAAGCTGAATAAACGATTACAGGATCTGGAAGATCTGATAGAGGAAGAAGAGGGAGAGGAGGAGAACCAAGCCCGACGACAGCACAGTACTCCACCGGACCAGGAGGTCCCATACAGTCCAGGCTATACCCCCGCGGCGCTGCGCTACAGACCCCCGACTCTATTCACGGGTGAGCACGACGCACGACCAGCCCCGAGGAACAGCACCTGGACCAGCGGGCCATGGTACCCTGCCAGTACCAGCCCACAGCGAGGCGCAAGAGGGGACTCGCCCAGGAGGTCTCTCCCCCAACGCTCGCCGATGTATCAGCCATCCACGGCGTCATACAATGCCACACCGTCATTCCCAGACTTCGCCTATGAGAGTCGAGCACAGTACACGGAGCTCCGGATGTGCTTAGAGACAATGATGGTGGATGTCGCTGATGAACGCCACAAGTATGCAATATTACTGAAGCACCTGAAAGTACCGCGAGCGCACAATATAGCTAGCCTATGCTACCTCTTCGACCCCATACACAGCGGCCCTTGCAGCGCTGGATCAGAGATATGGACGTATATGGGATTACGTAATCCAGGAGATAAGGCATATTGACCGCCTACCCCCAGCCACAGACAATCGCTCACTAGACGACCTGTCAATCAAAGTGCAGTCCCTGGTAGGGATTCTGGGAGCGCAACGGGAGAAGGGCATGCATGAGCTATACGCCAACTCTAACGTCGAGAGGATTTTGGAGAAGCTGCCACCCGCAAGACAGGAGCGCTTTAGGCGGCAGAGGGATTACCGGGATCCCAACGGCCCCGAGCCATCCCTCCTTGATCTAGCCGACTTCCTGGCGAGAGAAGTCAGCAGCTTACGACTGGACACCTTCGGGCGGAACACGCCAAGCTCCAGAGAGGGACCCAGGAGAATAAATGATGGAAGAAGATCGGTGACTGTCATGCACCAATCAGAGTCAGTACCGAGCAGTAAGAGTCACAGCACCCCCTCGAGAAAAGAGAAGTGGAAGATAGCGTGTCCCTACTGTGAGAAAGAACACTGGCTGTCACAATGTGACCTATTCACAAAGATGAATGCAGAAGAAGTGAGTCAATGGATAAAGTCCAACCGGCGCTGTTATCGATGTGCGCGGCCCCACATGGCAGCCGAATGCCGCCTAAAGAAAAGGTGCAGCCGGTGCGATGGAGCCCATCTAGATATACTACACGAAAGTAACGGAAGACGGCCTATACCTGCACCACGGAGCGGCACCAAGGCAAGTGTCATGTACATTGACCCCGCCAGCAGCAGCGGAGCCCAAGTGCTCTTAAAGGTAGTCCGTGTGACATTGAGCTACCAAGATAAAGTCATGGACACTTACGCCGTCCTTGATGACGGGTCAGAGAAGACCCTTCTGCTTGCCTCCGCTGCGACCCAGTTGGGACTGCGGGGGAGCAAGAACGAAATGACGATTTGGACAATAAGAAGAGATTTAAAGACGATAAAGGGCGAGAATGTCTCCTTCACCATCGCAGCCAACGGGCAGCCAGAGCGACGGTACAAGATCACAAATGCTTTCACCAGCCAAGAAATAGGACTATCGCAGTACACCTACCCTGTCACCAAGTTGATGGATAAATATGTGCACCTGCGCCAATTACCTATCCCGCTCATAGACGGCGCTACCCCGACCCTGTTGATAGGCTCCGACCATGCAGAACTCATAGTCCCGATTGACCGGGTCCATACAGGCCCCCGAGGCTGTCCTGCAGCAGTCGAGACCCGCCTAGGGTGGACCCTACAAGGCCCCCTCGCTAAATCTCTCAACCGAACAGCAGCCACTAGCTGCTTCCACTCCAGAACGACAGAAGAAGACACCACTCTCCTGCAGCATGTCGAGAGGCTATGGACCCTAGAGACAATGCCCTTTAAGAACGAAAAGAAAGATATTCGCTCTAAAGAAGACATTTACGCCATCAACCTACTCGAGCAGGGGACAAAGAGAGTCACAGTCGGCGGAGTGATGAGATACGCAACTCCACTCCTGAGGCGAGAGGGAATGCCCACCTTTCACGCAAAGAAAGACGCCACGGAGCGCTATCTACTGAACACAGAGCGGCGCCTAGCCAAAGACCCCGCTCAAGAGAGTGTGTACCGAGCTGAGATTGAGAAGCTAATCACAGCGGGACACGTAACAAAGATTGACATTAAAGAGGCCGATCAGACGACCGAATCATGGTACGTGCCGCATCACAAGGTCCATCACAACGGCAAGGATCGCATTGTGTTTAACTGCAGCTACCAGATCGGACCCCAAAATCTGAATAAAGAGCTCTTGCCCGGCCCCACACTCGGCCCCTCCCTACTAGGCGTGCTACTGCGCTTCCGCCAGGACAAGGTGGCTATAAGCGGGGATATCAAAGGGATGTTCTTGCAGGTGAGACTAGTAGAGGAGGACAAGCCTCTGCTACGGTTCCTATGGAGAGAGAAGATCGGAGATGAGAACCCATCCATCTACCAGTGGGAAGTACTCCCCTTCGGAACCACATGCAGCCCGTGCTGTGCTACATTTGCACTACAGAAACACGTCACAGAGGACCCAGCAGCAGATGAAGAGGTCCAACACAGTGTGAAGAACAGTTTCTACGTGGACAACTGTTTACAAAGCGTCTCGACTCAAGAAGAAGCCGAGGCTCTCCTAATCAAGTTACGCGCCTCCCTGATCAAAGGCGGCTTTGATCTCAGGCAGTGGGCCAGCAGTGACCCGCACGTATTGCGCAGCCTCTCCTCCGCGGACAAGGCTGCCAGCAGCGAGACCTGGATGGCGACAATCCCAGGAGAAGCCCAAGAAATGACACTAGGACTAGTCTGGCGCTTCAAAACAGACTCGCTCCACTATAGACACAAACCCTTGGCTCCAGAGCAGGGAAGGTCGGCGGCGATACCGACCACCAGACGGAGCGTGTACAGAACACTCGCCAGACAATATGACCCGTTGGGATGTATTCTACCTTACACCACCAGGGCAAAGATGATTGTACGAGCACTATGGGACAAGGACCAGCGCTGGGACGACCCAATACCCGCACACCTTGCCTCAACATGGAGAGAGTGGGAGACGGAACTCCGCTCACTCCCAGGTGTCAATATACGCCGCAGCTACTTCCCATCCACAGTGAGGCCAGAGACATGCGAGATTGAGCTACACGTCTTCAGCGACGCCTCCGAAGTAGCCTACGGATCGGTGGCCTACTTGCGTGCCCAAGAGATGGGAGGAAAGATACACACTGCCTTCATCCTGGCCCGCTCAAGAATAGCCCCACGTAAGCAACAATCTATCCCACGTCTAGAGCTCTGCGCAGCCCTCGCAGGAGCGCATCTAGCCACGTTAATCCAACGTGAACTCACCATTCCGGTGCATAGAACAATCTTGTGGTCAGATTCCACGACAGTACTCACATGGATCAAGTCTGATTCATGCAGATACAAAGTCTTCGTGGGAGTCAGAGTCACCGAAATTCAAGAGTTAACAGAAGAAGCAAGCTGGCGGTATGTGGACACCAAACACAACCCAGCTGACGTCATCACCCGGGGAATGTCTCTGGATGACCTAACCCGTCGCAACATCTACAGTGACGGACCAGCATTCCTCAAGCTCCCGGAAGGAGATTGGCCTACGCCCACCCCGAGGGAAGCAAGTAACGAGGAGGCTGAGAACAAGAAACCTATGTTCTGTGGACTGAGCACTGTCGCCTCCACAGACCCCAACATAGATGACTGCATTACCCTAGAGAGTGCGCAACAAAGAACATTCCTGCGGCACCACCCAGAGATTCAGTCCACCACTGACATGTCAGCAGCTGACTACGAAGAAGCAGAACTTCTTCTACTACAACGAGCCCAGAGAGACTCGTTCCCCGATGAGCTAGACTGTCTACAGGGAGGAAACCCCGTCCCATCAGACAGCAGACTGATTCACCTGGCACCAGAGAGTGACGCCCATAATCTCATCAGAGTGGGTGGTCGCCTGCGGAGAGCCCCCGATCTACCAGATGACATTAAGCACCTGATCGTCTTGAACAGCCGACACAAGGTCACAGAGCTGATCATAAAGAAATACGACGAGGATGTACACCACGCAGGAGCAGAGAGAGTCTTCGCGGAGATCAGACGTCGTTATTGGATATTGCAAGGGAGAGAAGCAGTACGGCGCTTCCAGCGAACCTGTCTAGACTGCCGTAAGTGGCGCGCGCAGCCCAGCATACCACGGATGGCTGACTTACCCCCCTGTCGCCTCCGAATCGGCGACAAGCCATTCCACTCCACAGGCATGGACTGCTTTGGCCCGTTGTATATAAAGAGAGGAAGAGGCACCGAGAAGCGGTGGGGTATTGTATTCAAATGCATGACCACCAGAGCGATACATATCGAGCTCCTTCCGACCATGAGCACAGACTCATTCCTTATGGCCTTCCGGAGATTCGCATCACGGAAAGGAAAACCGTCTACATTGTTGTCTGATCACGGGACCAACTTCAAAGGCGGAGAAAGAGAGCTGAGAGAGAGCTTCCAAGCTATGGGCCCAGAACTTAAGACCCACCTCGCTCCAGCCCAGATTGACTTCCAGTTTAATCCCCCGAACGCACCCCACTTCGGTGGAACCTGGGAACGAGAAGTACGTTCTATAAAGACAGCCCTGTACGCCGTACTCGGAGCCCAGACTGTGGCGGAGGAAGTCCTAATGACAGTCCTCACGGAGATCGAGGGAGTATTGAACTCAAAGCCCCTCGGTTACGTCTCCAGTGATGTAGCAGATGTCGACCCAGTCACCCCCAACACACTCCTAATGGGGCGGCTGGACCCCGCGCTACCCCAGACAATGTACAGGCCTGAAGAAGCGAACGGCCGAAGAATGTGGAGGTACAGCCAAGTACTAGCTGACAAGTTTTGGAGCAGCTTCCTACTTCACTACCTACCGTCTCTACAGACCCGCCAGAAGTGGGTAAAAGAGAGAGACAATTTGACAGAAGGAACAGTCGTCATGATTATTGACCAGTCACTACCCAGAGCTATGTGGCCGGCTGGCCGCGTAAGCAAAGTGATCACCGGTGCCGATGGCAAGGTCCGAGCAGCTGAAGTACTCGTCCAAGGGCGCACCTACACACGTCCTGTGGCGAGGCTCATAGAACTGCCCCGACTCCCAGATACTATCGATGATGACCATGACCCTATGACTTTGTGAGTTGACTGACCCTTACAGCGGACCTTGAGTGGTAGACAGTGCGGTTAATCTGTCTCTGCTTAGCTAATTAGGTGGGACTAATTAGGGGGCGGCTGTTGTGAAGGATCAGATTAAACCGAATATGTATATTTATTTATATATATATATTTAATTGTATTTGTATATCGTTTGATATCCCCTGTATATTCCTTGTACAATATGCATTGAATATCCCTTTAGTCTACTAAACAGCCCATAATAGTTTCATTCTACCATTGGACGAGAACCTGGCGCCAGGTTGCCATACCCCTAGGTCCAAGTTCAATCGTGCCGCCTAACATGTCGTGGCAAGCCCCGGTTCCGCGCAGGAATATGTCGGGCGAAATACGAATGGTACTATTTGTTCATAGCGCATATATATATGGCGCAAGTAAAGTAGAACTTTCTTTTTAGTCCAGTTCTTTACCCTCCAACAGAGTGACAGACGCAAAGCCTCCCCACGACGCACGTGCGGTGTAGTAAGGCCTACTTGGCCCCAGAATAGGCATTGAGATATCGTGTAGATTAATAGTTGAATAGTCATAGTTTGGCACTATACCGTCGAGTTGGACGTATTCTATTAAGCTAATAATAGTCTATTTATGTATGGTGCATCGTTCGGTTAGAGTTCTAAAGTTATCAGTACCCCCATCGTTCCTGACGTTATCTGGACGCTTAACCAGGCTGGTCAGACCCCTAGTGGTGATTGCATCCGAGGAGCTCCGGGCCAAGAGCGACTGGACCTGTATATTGGATTACTCTACCCGGACGACGGCGAGCCTTCCACGGCTTGGATTATGCTTTGTGTGCTTTGATTATTCCATGGATAAAGGCCAACACTGCGGAGTGTTGGAACTACCCCCCGGAGAGGACTCCAGGTGAGACGGCGCTCGACACCAGTGAGGTCGCCTCACGTCTCTCCGTTGTGGACCGGCAGCTACCGTCCACAGAGGGTCCAGCTGTATTCGTCTGCGGTCCGAGGTTCTGTGGGCACCGTGTCCAAGACTTTGGATTCTCCCAAGACACCGTCGGCCAGATGGGATACCGCCAGCGGCTTCTCTAACCCCCCCCTCCTACTGTCTTACAACCAGCGGGACCCCCCCCCCCCCCCCTTAGTGTATCCAGCTATAATCATTTAAGTACCATCGCTATCGTTTTCCTAAATATTCCAGGTTGTATACTTACTCCCTGCGTAACCAGAGATTGGACATTCAATGTTGATTTACCTACGAATACTCATTTGCCATAAAAGTGCATATTTCATATTTCAAATCATAAATGTAATTAAGTGATCGTTGTATACACCTTTTGCTGTATTAAACCTTCGATTTGGTACATTTGTGTGGATTCGTTTCATCAGGTGGGAAAGTGTTCATCATACTTATATCTTTCACTGGGTGGCCAGAAGTTAAAGTACATGAGGTAGTGGTATTAAATATCATATCTAACAATACAGTCAGGGAATTGTACCCCTCAGTTACAACTCAGATTATGCATTCCAGCAGCCTCTGTACCCCTCTGTTTCAGTCCTGTTCTCATTCCAGTAGCCTCTGTACCCCTCTGTTTCAGTCCTGTTCTCATTCCAACAGCCTCTGTACCCCTCTGTTTCAGTCCTGTTCTCATTCTAGCAGCCTCTGTACCCCTCTGTTTCAGTCCTGTTCTCATTCCAACAGCCTTTGTACCCCTCTGTTTCAGTCCTGTTCTCATTCCAACAGCCTCTGTACCCCTCTGTTTCAGTCCTGTTCTCATTCCAACAGCCTCTGTACCCCTTTGTTTCAGTCCTGTTCTCATTCCAGCAGCCTCTATATCTTACATTTACATTTACATTTAGTCATTTTAGCTGACGCTTGTATCCAAAGCGACTTACAAGTTCTGTACGACAAGTCATCAGGAAGGGCACAACTCTATCAGCCGAGTAACAATGTTCATAAAAGTGTTGAGTGCTACAGTGTAGGTTAGTTTATTAGGACAAGTGCATGATAGTAAGGTTAGTTAGGGTTCGATTTTTCTTATTTAATAAAAAAAAAATGTATTTCAGATAATGGTTGAAGAAGTGTGTCTTTAGTCGACGGCGAAAGATTGGACGGGTTTCGGCTGTCCTAACTGGGGTGGGTAGTTCATTCCACCATTGTGGGGCATGGACTGAGAAAAGGCGGCTTCTCCTTGATGACCCTCCCGGAGCTCGGATAGGAGTGGGTCTGAGACGGCCAGAAGATGCAGAGCGTAGGGGTCTTGAGGTAGTCCTGTTCTCATTCTAGCAGCCTCTATACCCCTCTGTTTCAGTCCTGTTCTCATTGTAGCAGCCTCTATACCCCTCTGCTTCAGTCCTGTTCTCATTCCAGCAGCCTCTATATCTCTCTGTTTCAGTCCTGTTCTCATTCCAGCAGCCTTTGTACCTCTCTGTTTCAGTCCTGTTCTCATTCCAGCAGCCTCTGTACACCTCTGTTTCAGTCCTGTTCTCATTATAGCAGCCTCTGTACTAGGGATGCCCCGATCGATCGGCCACCGATCGTTATCGGCCGATAATCAGTATAAATAGGCGATCGGTGATCGGTGATAATGCTTTATTTTCGCCGATCGTCAAAACCGATCGATGACACGGAAAACATGATCCAATTCTCGGCGGAGTTCTCACTCGCTCTTCTCTCCACAGTGCTGCTTGCATACGGCTCCTCCTTCTCCTCCTTCTCCTCCAGCCCCTCCCGCACCCATTGTTTACATGGGTGCGGGAGGGGCTGGAGGAGAAGGAGGAGCCTCCGGCAACAGTCTGCTCTAATAGTGTATGCGACGTGAGCTAACGTTGGCTACCTACCGAGCCGTTGGCTACCTAACGTTACTGTTTAAACTAAATGACCCAGTGACTACATGAGGCATTGTTAACGGTATCTAGCCGGCTAGCTACTGATAGCTCCTGATATCAACAAATGCTCCAGCAAGTCTAGTAGTGCATGATAGCTCACGTTAGCTCATTTTCGGGGCTACATGTGAATGTGATCAATAGGGTCCAGCTGCAGCTCCGGAGAATCCTGGCCGTAGCTGGAGGCTACTCAAGTACACACAGACAGTGGAGCTGTTTGCAGAAAGCGAGCATTTTGACTTGTTGCGTGGTGGCGATGTCTCGCAGATAATACAACCACAAGTATGATTATATAATATATATATTTTATAAAAAAAAAAAAAGTATATAAAATAATAATAAAAAAAAAGAAAATTATCAAAAACGATCGATATCGGCCGATATGGCTCAAGATGATCGGTGATCGGTATGGTTGGCAAAAAACGTGATCGGGGCATCCCTACTCTGTACTTCTCTGTTTCAGTCCTGTTCTCATTCCAGCAGCCTCTGTACCCCTCTGTTTCAGTCCTGTTCTCATTATAGCAGTCTCTGTACCTCTCTGTTTCAGTCCTGTTCTCATTATAGCAGTCTCTGTACCTCTCTGTTTCAGTCCTGTTCTCATTATAGCAGCCTCTTTACCTCTCTGTTTCAGTCCTGTTCTCATTCCAGCAGCCTCTAGTCTTTACCTCTCTGTTTCAGTCCTGTTCTCATTCCAGCAGCCTCTAGTCTTTACCTCTCTGTTTCAGTCCTGTTCTTGACAGGTTGTTTCTGTGTCTGTAGCTTGAAATGCAGATGAGCTGCTGCTCTCCACACGTACCGCGGAACAGCGGCGGGCGCCTGGCTCGCCGAAAATTCAGACCAAACTGTCAAACTAGGTGTTGCGGGTCAAATATGAATCAAGATCTGAGGGAGAAACATATTTCAGTGAACTGTTTAGGTGGAAAAAGAGAAACTTTACAAGCAAGCTGCCATGTTTCACACAGTCACACAAGTCAAGGACCGCCCATTGTCTCGTGAGCCCCCCACATGAGGTAGGAGGGAGAGGCCAATCTGAATGGCTTGTTGCATCACGTTTTCTGACCTAGGCAGTGCAGAAGAATCTGTCCGAGTTGTGTTATTTCACAGTTTGTGTGTTAGTAGGTCCACTCAGAGACTCAAATGTATGTGCACAAGCATAATATGTGACATTTACTAGTCCAATGATTCCTTAGGGTCCCAGCTTTCCAATGGTGTAGCCTATGTGGCGCCCACTGCTGACTTTGACCTTGGAATCACCTTGAAAAGGACTTTAACACTTTCTCCGCCAGAAACGTCATACAACGGGTTTCAAGTTCATGCAAATTCTGCCAGATCACGGCGTACAACGTTATTCTGATCATATTTCATATTTTCGCCATGGTATTCATATTTCACTCACAGAGCCTTGTCTGATGCTGTGTGAGCCAGCACAACTCTGCACCGCTTCAATACTGCCACCTGGTGGCTGATCGGCAAGTTGCCAAACCGGATATGCCCGTTGGAGCTCGGTGCGTCTCCCAAATCCGTCCGGCCACTCGTATATCGTTGTGGGACTCAAGACACACACCGTGGATATGGATCGTTTCCATAACTCAATAGTCGACATGATTTGGGCGTGTATTCGTATTATACAAACCGGAAATGGATCACCTCGATCCCCATCACATAACTGGGATCTGTTTGCTCCAGTATCATCGCCCAACACTAAGAGGAGGATGCCGTGAGTTTCAGCGTTTTTGTTTATTATTATCCATACAAACTGCTCTGATCTATATATCACCCATACTACATAAATCATTTAACGACGATCGCGGAATTATAAACGACCCCCCCTCCCCCCTCCGTTCACCCGCGCATGATCAGTCATAACGTTTAGGACCATGTACAGTTGAAATTTTTAATATAGCGTGGATCGGTATCAAACGGCATTTGATAATCTAATATATGCATTTATGCCTATATCTCATGTTCTAGGAAATACTGCAGAAAACGATAAAAACATATTTATACTCTAGACGGTATTTTCGTATGAATGTGTGAATGAAAAAGTAAAACGTTCCTACATCCTGAAGGATAGATAATCGATGTTGAATGGGCCATAGTAATGTCAATTTAGCAATACAATTAAAAAAGTTATATCCTTGCAAAAATGTAAACATCTCCATAGAATTACAGTGCTGGCAGTGATCAAACATTGATGGATATAAGCGTGGCAGAGAAAGTGTTAAAAGGGCGGCTGGGTGGCACAGCGGACTAAGCACTCGTCACCAACGTGTGAGACACTGGTATCGAATCCGGCTGTCAGCGTTGCCTCCGGCTTGGGCCGGCCGTCATACTGGCTCAATTGGCAGAGTCAGCGGGAGGGAAGCCGGTGGGTGGTAATCTGGTAGTTGTAAACAGCGACCCCTACAGGTCGGTCAAGGCGCCTGCACAGCGAGGAAGGGAGATGGTGAGGGTAGTGTGAGCCTCCCACACGTTACACCTCACCAATGAGAGTCCGTGCTGGCAGGTGAAAAGAAGTGGCTGGCTGACTCTGCATGTATCGGAGGGGACATGCGATAGTATCTATCAACCCTCCCTAGACCGACCAATGGGGGGCACATGCGAGCAACGACCAGGAAGGGGAGGGGGGAATTGGCACGGCAAAATTGGGATGGGAGAAAAACATAGAAAAACAGGAGGAGAAAGAAAGTGGATACAAAAAAATTACTTTAAAGGTTAAAGATCCATTATGAGCTTTTGTTTTTAATCATATTAGCACCTTTCCCACTCTCTGGATATAAATAAAATAAATAACATTAATAATAAAGAGGAATAGCCTAACTTGCAAATTCTCGCAGAAAACGTGTCGCCATCCCCCACGTCAAAACTCATGGGAGATGAGCGTTTAGACGAGAGGCTGTTTTTAAAGATAATTCTCCCAAGAGGGCATGCCGATAAAATCCCCTAGAGGGAGTTGAGCCCCCCCCCCCCCCCCCCCCCCCAAGGGTCAAACTCCGGTGACGCCCCTGTGAGTTCCTCAAGTTCTTATATTACAACTCTATCCCTGTTGATAATGAACTGAATGTTGAAACAGACATATAAAGATATAGGCTACAACACCAAATGATTCACAATGCAACATTGATTTTAATATCTATATTATTACAGAAGTGAGTGAGTGCATAAATGAGCACTTCAAATAAACTCATTGTATCATTATGAAACTATGATGGATAGGGTGGCCAGTAACCTATTGTCCAATCTTAATCGTGTATGGCAGCGGTTCCCAAACTGTGCACCCCCTGTCACCTCCCGACCTAGCTGACGCACCCCCCAATGGGTTTCTGTTAGAAAAAATGGTTGCTGGTCTCCGTGCACAGATTTAATTTTTTATTTTATCTCTTCCCACGGCGACTACGGATAGGGAATTTCCTTATTTAATTAAATTTAATTAATGGATGCATGTACTCTGCCAGCATATTTAATATCCATAATACTAAAGGGTTGACTAAGATTTGTATGAAATATTATTGTAAAAAAAAAAGTTTTTACCACCATTAGCCTTTTCATGTCACGCACCACCTAGAGGGCGCTCGCGCACCACAAGGGGTGCGCGCACCACAGTTTGGGAACCACTGGTGTATGGTATGACATCTATTGAGTTGCCTTATTATTGATAGAGGTGAGTCTAACTATTAAATGTCTCCTTGTAAATGAAACTCTGATATACTCACAGGAATAATAAAGATATCAATCTATTATAGTATCTTTACTGTCTCCGGTTTTGTGTTTTTCTCCCTTACCCCATACCGTATAAACTCGGAACTCTGAACCCCCTTGCCTATACTCTAGGATCTGTTACCCATAACTCTGCCTAGACTAAATTTATACCTGCCTCTACTGTCTACAACTGCCTTACACTGTAATCATAACTACCTACCTCAAACTATACCCATACAACTCTGTATGTATGTACAATGATGCTGTATATACCGTATATATATATTTCCCCCCCTGTATATGTATACCTTTCACAATAAAGTCAAGTGCCCCCTGGCATCAAATCAGGGAACTTACAAGGGGAAACAACATTGTCTGGGCTATCAGCTTCCTATTAGAGGAGGGCTATCATCAGCTTCCTATCAGATGAGGGCTATCAGCTTCCTATCAGACGAGGGCTATCAGCTTCCTATCAGAGGAGGGCTAGCAGCTTCCTATCAGAGGAGGGCTAGCAGCTTCCTATCAGAGGAGGGCTAGCAGCTTCCTATCAGACGAGGGCTAGCAACTTCCTATCAGAGGAGGGCTATCAGCTTCCTATCAGAGGAGGGCTAGCAGCTTCCTATCAGAGGAGGGCTAGCAGCTTCCTATCAGACGAGGGCTAGCAGCTTCCTATCAGAGGAGGGCTAGCAGCTTCCTATCAGAGGAGGGCTATCAGCTTCCTATCAGACGAGGGCTATCAGCTTCCTATCAGACGAGGGCTAGCAGCTTCCTATCAGAGGAGGGCTATCAGCTTCCTATCAGACGAGGGCTAGCAGCTTCCTATCAGACGAGGGCTAGCAGCTTCCTATCAGAGGAGGGCTAGCAGCTTCCTATCAGAGGAGGGCTATCAGCTTCCTATCAGACGAGGGCTATCAGCTTCCTATCAGACGAGGGCTATCAGCTTCCTATCAGACGAGGGCTATCAGCTTCCTATCAGAGGAGGGCTAGCAGCTTCCTATCAGACGAGGGCTATCAGCTTCCTATCAGAGGAGGGCTATCAGCTTCCTATCAGATGAGGGCTAGCAGCTTCCTATCAGACGAGGGCTAGCAGCTTCCTATCAGACGAGGGCTAGCAGCTTCCTATCAGACGAGGGCTAGCAGCTTCCTATCAGACGAGGGCTATCAGCTTCCTATCAGACGAGGGCTAGCAGCTTCCTATCAGATGAGGGCTATCAGCTTCCTATCAGAGGAGGGCTAGCAACTTCCTATCAGACGAGGGCTATCAGCTTCCTATCAGACGAGGGCTAGCAGCTTCCTATCAGACGAGGGCTAGCAGCTTCCTATCAGACGAGGGCTAGCAGCTTCCTATCAGAGGAGGGCTAGCAACTTCCTATCAGACGAGGGCTAGCAGCTTCCTATCAGAGGAGGGCTAGCAGCTTCCTATCAGAGGAGGGCTAGCAACTTCCTATCAGACGAGGGCTAGCAGCTTCCTATCAGAGGAGGGCTAGCAGCTTCCTATCAGAGGAGGGCTAGCAGCTTCCTATCAGATGAGGGCTAGCAGCTTCCTATCAGAGGAGGGCTAACAGCCTCATTAAGTGACATTCTCCTACCTATGTTTCCTAACTAACTTAGATTTGATTAGATTTTAAATCACCAGGTTGTAAAATGTAAATGGTAGCTACACACACTGAAAAAGGTAGTATGCACTGAAAAAGGTACTATGCTCTGAAAAAGCTTTTTTGGCCCATTATCAATAATCTGCAGAAGCGACATCCAACGGGTTCCTCCCTTTTCCCTCCTTCTCATCCATTTGTTTGTTTCCGTTTGAACATTATGTCTGTTGTCTCGGCCCATTCATGACCCCAAGAGGAAGAAAACGTAAAAAAAAAAAAGGATTTCGGTGAACCCATGACCTTTCCTCTAACATCATCATCATCATCATCATCATCATCATCATCATCATCATCAGGCCAAACTTAACATGTTCAAATGAGCATATCTCCTGACCTGTCACAAGATTTGCTGTGGATATTCATGACCCCTACAGGAAGAGACCTATGGATTGTGGTGACCCCCTGCTCTTTCCCCTAGTGCCACCATCAAGCCAGGCCAAGGAGAATAAAGCTAGAGTGTGCACTTCCTATCTACACGGTGCAGCACAATCAGAAAACTTGTATATATTTTCTACCCAGAAGACAACACTGCTTCCCCTCCTCATTTTAGATGCAGTAGTAGTGACTGGAACACAGAATTTTCCGCATTACTGCCATTTAGCGGAAAGAGTGATGGGTATCAATAACGTCATTACAGAATAAATTAGGGCCTCTAGGTAACAGTCAATTTCCCCTACACACAACTTAACATATTCAATAGACCTCTAAAGTGTGCTGTGTTCCCATCTCTTCTTGTCTCTCCAGGCTCTGCTGCAGCTATAGTAAAATAGGTTATTAATAGACGGCTCCCAGCTTTGTCTGTGGTTCATGGAGGCTCTTTAGCTTGAACAAGGTCTTCTAATAGCAAGTTCATTATCTGCCAGGGCAGGGGATTTTTTGAAAAAAAGGAAAGTAGCTTGGCAGTGCAGCTCCGGTCACCTCGATGTCACCAGCGACAGTACACATTCTCATTGCAGGGGGCGTAATGAAATGGCAAGATACGGTGTATATATATATATATATATATATATATATATATATATATATATATATATATATATATATATATATATATATATATAAAATGGTAAATGGTGCATTTGTTCCTCACATTTTACTCACACAAAAAACAGCAGAGTTGGCCATGCAAGGTGCCAACCTGCTCATCAGGGGCAATTAGGGGTTAAGTGTCTTGCTCAAGGACACTTCCGACACGCTGCCCGGGAGGAGCGGGAATCGAACCTGGAACCTCCGGATTACCAGACGACTGCTCTACCTCCTGAGCCATTGGCACCCTGGTCATATGGTCATTTAGTGTTAGCAATGTGGCTCTTAAAGTTAGGCTAGTTAACATAGACAGTGAAAAAAGGATTTTGGTGACCTTTCCTATAGCATCATCATCATCATCATCCTCCTCATCATCATCATCATCATCATCATCATCATCATCATCATCATCATCATCATCATCATCATCATCATCACACCAAACTTAACATTTTCAAATGAGCATATCTCCTGACCTGTTAGTCACAACATTTGCTGTGGATATTCATGATTTTGGTGAGCCCTTGACCTTTCCCCTAACATCATCATCATCATCATCATCATCATCATCATCATCATCATCATCATCATCATCATCATCATCATTATCATGTACTTCTCCTGTAAAACGTCGCTTTGACCTCTCACCCCAGATGCTGTTTAACAGACAACATTACTGGTAAACAGGAAAGGAAAACACCATTCATGTTCACCATAGACGGAAATCAAGTGAAGTCAAAATGACGACAACAATACGTACAACAATACACATACGTGGTCTATTGATTGTATCTCCTGACTCGTTAGTCATACAGTCACGGAAATTATACCAGAGATGGATGACATCAGAGGATGAACGCATGGTAAACAGGTAGTGATGTGTTGCTTGTGAATCCATTGTCTGATAAGCACCAAACCTAACAACTACGTTTGTCCTACTATTAGCGATGGCACATCCTACTGTGATGTTTTAAAGTAATTTGGCCTCACGGTGGCGCTATTCTCACAAAACCAAAAAAGTTAACGCAACAGCATCCGATCATGATGACATTTAAAATGTGTAATATCCTATTGAAGGTATCGATATTTAGATTGTTGATAAGCCAAACCAAATTACCCCCAAATCAAATGAAAATGTCTTCTACCCTGTACAATGTTCACTTTCAAAGTACACAGCAAATTGGGGGAGATTGAGTGCATTGTTCTAGTGTAACCATCGTTTTTAATCGTATGAATACATTTTCCGGCTCAGTACTGTCGAGTCTTGACTTTAGACATATAGTGCACATTTACGCATATAACGTATCGTATATTACATTTACGTATATAACGTAGCGTACAGTACATATGCGCATATTTCTGCGGTCAAAAATCAAAAGTAAAAGTAGTAGTATCTATGTACTGGTCACAGGAGTCTTCAAAAACGTTTGGATGGTAATTCCTTTTGTGAATGTATTTGTTGAAATAGCATTTTTGTTGGCAGACGGCTCCTGCTATCTTAACGTTAGCAAGCTAAACCTGCATAGCACGACTAACGTGCATAGCATTTTGATTCATTTCCTGATGTATGACGGTGACCCCTCCTCACGTGACTCATTGACTGTCTGTGTGTTCGTGCGTGACTTTCCAATTATTGTAAACACAACATAGTACTGTGATATTCTGATATATCACATTCTGATATATATTTTTTTTGTAAATAAAAAACGAAAAATTGGGCGGCTACGTGGCGCAGTGGGCAAGGCGCTCGCAACGAATGCTGGAGACTGGGCTCGAACAGGATGCCTCCTGTTCGAGACCCGCTCTCCACAAAACTGAAGGGTGGGGATCGGGCGATGTGGACAGCGACTCCTACACGTCGGTTGGTGCGCCTGCGCAGTAGAATAAAAAAAAAAAAAAAAAAAAAAATTAAGAAACATTTTTAAACTGGAGGTTCGAACCCATTAATTAAGATTTGAGTGCCAACGTAACGAACGAAGGTCCGAACATTCAAACGTTTGGGCTCAGCCCTAAACATGTGAGAGTACATCAGTTTGCCTAGCTTAGCACAATGAATGGAAGCGGACATGGCCGGTTAGCCTAGGCATTGTCCAACTAACACCTCTCTCGAAGGCTAACCGGCCATGTCCGCTTCCATTCATTGTGCTACGCTAGGCTAACGTGCAGCCAGATAGCTTTCTACTGAACGCACAGAGAGGAAACTGGTATCTATCTTCTTGTCTCTCTCTGGAGAAGACGGTAAGGTAATTTCCCAAAATGTTGGCGTGTTCCTTTAAGGAGCCCACTGATCCCTTTTGAAAATAAGTCTATCTCTTCGGGCTGACTGTAATCAATAACACAGAGGCTCGTCGTTGTGTCGTGGGAAGGCAGAGAACATGAGAACCACGCATCGCTGACATTCATCTACTGGAGATTGCCTTCACAGGTTTGATGGCAGGTCGTTATAAATAATTGCCGTCACCACGCTTTGCCACTGGATTAATGCTGGAGAGAGGGAGAGATAGAGAGAGAGAGAGAAAGAGCGCTTCCAAGAATCACTATTTATAAAGGCAAATCCCTCGGAATATCTATTACAAACTGCAAATTCCTGAGAGGAACGCTCATAAGTTTATCAGACTCATCTATTGTATGTATTCCGGATCCATGTTCACAGCAGCCGTGGGTGTTTTAAGCTGTTCATCAGAGAGGCTATTTTCCCTATTGAGATAAGAAATTAAATCTGCCGGAGCAGAGGATGCTGGGTTTGCTGCAGGGTGGCGAAGCAGTGGCTCTGATAATGGAGCCGACTCCCATTGCGCAGGCTGGGAGGCAAACAGCCCTGGCGCCAGCCCAGCCCAGCCCAGCCTACTGCATGTGAGAGCAGAACAAAAACTCTGGAATGGCTGCACTGGAAGAGGGATGTCACAATGCAACCTCTCTCTCTCTCTCTCTCTCTCTCTCTCTCTCTCTCTCTCTCTCTCTCTCTCTCTCTCTCTCTCTCTCTCTCTCTCTCACTCTGCCTCTCTATCTCTCCCTCTCTCCCTCTGCCTCTCTGTCTCTTTCTCTCTCCCTCTCTCTCCGCCTGTTGTCTCTGTCTGTCTGTTTCTCCCACTCGCTTTCCTACTCTGTGTGTGACTATTTGTATAGATTTGTGTGTGGAAGAGAAGCAGAGAGAGGGAGGAAGAGGAGCAGAGAGAGAGAGAGAGAGAAGCAGAGAGAGGGAGAGAGCAAGGAAGAAGAGCAGAGAGAGAGAAAAGCAGAGCGAGAGGGAGAGAGATGAAGAGAAGCAGAGAGGGAGAGGATCAGAGAGAGAGAGAGGAAGAGGAGCAGAGCGAGAGGGAGAGAGAGAGGAGCAGAGAGTGGGAGAGAGCAAGGAAGAAGAGCAGAGAGAGAGAGGAAGAGGAGCAGAGCAGAGAGAGAAAGGAAGGAAGAAGAGCAGAGAGAGAGAGGAAGAGGAGCAGAGCAGAGAGAGAGGAGCAGAGAGAGAAAGGAAGGAAGAAGGGCAGAGAGAGAGAGGAAGAGGAGCAGAGCAGAGAGAGAGAGGAGCAGAGAGAGAAAGGAAGAAAGAAGAGCAGAGAGAGAGAGGAAGAGGAGCAGAGCAGAGAGAGAGGAGCAGAGAGAGAGGGAGAGAGAGAAATAGCAGAGAAAGAGAGAGGAAGAGGAGCAGAGAGAGAAAGAGAGAGATGGAGAGAGAGAGGAAGAGGAGCAGAGAGAGGAAGAGGGATAGAGAGAGAGGAAGAATAGCAGAGAGAGAAAGAGAGATATGAAGAGGAGCAGAGAGAGAAAGAGAAAGAGGGAGAAAGAGAGAGAGGAAGAGGAGCAGAAAGAGAAAGAGATAGAGATAGAGGAAGAGGAACAGAGAGAGAGAGAGAGAGAAAGAAGAGCAGAGAGAGAAAGAGAGAGAGAGAAAGAGGAGCAGAGAGAAAGGAGCAGAGAGAGAGAAAGATAGAGAGAGATCATGTTTTGCATGTAACTGTGTTACTGAGTGAATACATGGCGATAAATACAGAAAGGAGGTGGAGAAACAGAATGCAGTTAAATCACATTACAGGTGTGTTGAATACATACATGGCGTAGCAACTGTGAGGAGCTCCAGCCTGACACTGTTGGTCTGAGTCAGGGAGAGGACATCAGTGTTGTTTCAGCGTTGTATTACAGTACCACCCCCTCACCCCAAACGTCCTATCACTTCCCTTCCATTATCAAAGCCAGGCTGGGGATGTGCGGTGATATATTATGCAAATGCACTGCATTATGGTTTTAATTTCAAACGGGGCACTCACCAGAATATCTTGTCCTCTCCTCCTCTCTCACAGTGTCGACTTCAAAGCGGCCTGCAGGGGAAGATAACACAGTCACACCTTAATGCGGAGGCACAAATAACCTTAGGGGCACACACCACCACTTGTAATGGCGTGGGGATGAAAAAAAGTTCAATTCATGGTACAATCTCGGATTACATCGAAGGCGAATACAAAAACCATTTTAACATTTGTGTTGCTGTGGAGCGGTGCAGGATTCACATGTTAAAGTAAAATCAAATATAGAATGACGACATTTGCATGCAAGGAATACAGTGGATGAGGGAAACCAAAGTATCAAGCGTTAATGATGCGATTAGATTCAGATTCTTGTACATACATTCAGAAAAATGTGAGATGCTTGTTTTTTTTCCCCCGACTCCTCAACCCTAGTGGATTTGTAAACATAGTACACAACATATATTATATCTATAGAAACTATAACTATAAACTATAAACTAGATAAGATATAAATACTATAAACTATAGACTAAACACAATACACATTGTATATTCTATCTATAGAAACTATGCTATGCTACCTGTATAAATAGCTTTAAACTATAGACTAGAAACTAAAACTAAACTATAGACTAAACATAATACACAATGCATATTATATCTATACAAACTATGCTATGTTACCTGTATAAATAGATACACTATAGACTATAAACTAGAACTATAAACTAAACTATAGACTAAAAATAATACACTATGTATATTCTATAGATACAAACTATGCTATGCTACCTGTATAAATAGCTATAAACTAGACTAGAAACTAGAACTAGAAACTAAACTATAGACTAAACATAATACACAACGTATATTCTATAGAAACTATGCTATGCTACCTGTATAAATAGCTATAAACTATAGACTAGAAACTAGAACTACAAACTAAACTATAGACTAAACAAAATACACAACGTATATTCTATAGAAACTATGCTATGCTACCTGTATAGCTATAAACTATAGACTAGAAACTAGAACTACAAACTAAACTATAGACAAAACATAACCCAAACTAACCCTTTTCGGGCGGGGGGCTCCCTTTTTATGCTTTTTGGGGGGTGTTGGTGATCAAATATTGAATATTGACAATGAACTATAATAATCAGTACAGGAGCTCACTTATCCTTGAAAGACACTTTTATCACTGACTTAAAAGGCCCATACATCTCCATAAATGTTCAGGGGGGAGGGAATAAGTGCTTACCCTACAGACCCCAAGAAGTGCTGTATATTCTGTATTGTTTAATATAAATGCATTTTTTATTCGAATCCCGATTTGTATTTGAGATTCCCAAATTCCATCGGACTTGACTTCTTCGTGTCCCTCAATGAGTGTAATACCAGTATTCAACTGTATGCGCCACAGCGGTTTCTATCATCATCGTCATCATCACTATGCATAAAATATATAGGTCCGCGGAGAGGCACGCTGAGGAGGCTGTGCAAACTGCAATGGAATATGGGGCATCTCTCTCTCTTTACCTAATATTTTTATTCTATCCTGACATTTTTCAGTTGGAAGGGCAGTCTATATGCGTAACGGTAAAAAAATAAAAAAAATATTATAATTTATTTTTTCAAAAAGGGCACTTTTTTATGAGGCTCAAAAAGGCAGGTGCTCAAGCACCCCTTGGGCTCTATGTGTGCACATGCATGACTAGAACTATAAACTAAACTATAGACTACATATAATACACAACATATATTATATCTACACAAACTATGCTACCTGTATAAATAGATATAACCTATAGACTAAATTAGAACTATAAACTAAACATAATAAGATAAGATAAGATATTCCTTTATTGGTCCCCTTGGGGAAATTCAGGCATCATAGCAGCATGGGGGGGGGGGGTACAGGTATGGGCATGGTAATAGTAGAAGACATAAATACAGGCAATACAATTATAGTATAGTAGAAAAGTTAAAATAGGCAGTGTAAACAATATAATTAACTCTGAATATACGCATCTGAGCAAGTAGGCAGTGTGATCAATGGTGCAGATGAGGCTCTGTGTGCCCTATCTGTTATATTATACATTACAATAAATATGGTTACAATAAACACTATAATCTAAATATATACTATGAGTAAGTAAAGTTTACTGCATGCAATAATGCAATAATTAATACACAACGTATATTCTATCTATACAAACGAAACGTATACAACATTAACACTGTTACTTTGCAAACCCGCACACGGAACATGCCTGTGTTGGCAAAAAACACCACATTGGTTTACCACCACATCTGACCTTTTAGCCGTCGCCACCGAGAGAGAGCAAAGGAACTCCAGACGGCCGCTATTCATTCCTCTTTTCAATTCCCAGCGTGCGCCGCTGCGAGGGAGCAGGGGGAGCTAGCGGCGTTAATTGAAGGTTTGGTAGATGAAGAAAAAGGGACTATTTTCCATAACATTCTTTTTGTTCCAGGTATAATGACAACAGAGGGGAGGCTCTGATTCTCCTCTGTCAAATTTAATTGCTTAAGGAGCCATCTTGATTAGGATCTCAACAGTTCTTTTTATCAGCGGCTGCCACAGCAACCGTGCAATCAAGACGGATCTACCGACCCGAACTCTCTCTCTCTCTCCTTCTCGTGCAATCTACCGACCCGAACTCTCTCTCTCTCTCCTTCTCTCTCTCTCTCTCTCTCTCTCTCTCTCTCTCTCTCTCTCTCTCTCTCTCTCTCTCTCTCTCTCCTTCTCTCCTTCTCTCTCTCTCTCTCTCTCTCTCTCGCTCTGTCTTTCTCACCCGCTAAGTGTAAACAAAGTCACAGGCATTGAAATGGGCTCCAAGGTCATTGGACAGCTATCTGTCACATCCAGAAGACGGAAGCCACACCTACATTAGCTATATGTGTCATTCGGTAACTCATTAATCCTTTCACTACCACACTACCAAAGGGTTAACCCTTTCACAACCACACTACATAAGGTTAACCTTTCACCGCCACACTACAGACGGTTAACCGCAGTAAGGGTCAACGCAGTAACTCACTCTCTGCCCACCAGGAAATGTGCTTGGCATCCATGACACTGTGTGTCCTTGTATTATTCCAAGAGTCATACTTTAACACGCCGTTGTCCACAACTGTAATCGCAGAAATGACAGGGGGCAAGTATTCATGGTAGTTATGCAATATTCATTATAGTCATGCAGTATTCGACATAGGCGTATTCATAATAGTCATGCATTCATAGTATTCATGCAGTATTCATAATAGTCGTACAGTATTCCACATAGGCGTATTCATAATAGTCATGCATTCACAGTAGTCATGCAGTATTCATAATAGTCATACAGTATTCCACACAGGCAAACTTGTATCCATAGTAGTCATGCAGTAATCATAGTAGTCATGCAGTATTCATACTAGTCATGCAGTATTCACAATAGTCATGCAATATTCTACACAGGCAAGTATCCATATTAGTCATGCAGTAATCATAGTAGTCATGCAGTATTCATACTAGTCATGCAGTATTCCACATAGGCGTATTCATAATAGTCATGCATTCACAGTCATGCAGTATTCATAATTGTAACTGAGGGGTACAATTCCCTGACTGTATTGATAAGTATGGTATCATTAAACCACTACCGCTTTATGTACTTTAACTACTGGCCACACAGTACATGATATAGATATGATGAACACTTTCCCACCATGAAACCAAGTCCACACAAATGTATCCGTCGAATATTTAATATATAGCAAAGGGTATATACAACGTTCACGTAATGACATTTATGATTTGAATGCACTTGTAAGGCAAATTAGTATTCGTAGGCAAATCAACATTGAATGTCCAATCTCTGGTTACGCAGGAAGCAAGTATACAACCTGGTTCTTTAGGGAACTATAGCGATGGTACTTAATGATTATAGCTGGATATACTAAAGGGGGTCCCGCTGGTTGTAAGTCAGTAGGGGGGGGTTAGGAGAGCCGCCGGCGATATCCCATCTGGCCAACGATTTCTTGGGAGAATTCAGAGTGCTGAACACGGTGCCCACAGAACCTTGGTCCACAGATGAATACAGTTGGGCCCTCTTGTAGACGGTAGCTGCCGGTCCACAACGAAGAGACGTGAGGCGACCTCACTCGGGTTAGAGGGCCGTCTCACCTGGACTCCTCTCGGGGGTAGTTCCAACACTTACCAGTGTTGGCTGTTATCCATGGCATAATCAAAGCACCCAAAGCAAGTAGATAATCCAAGCCGTGTAGGGCTCGCCGTCGTCCGGGTAAGGTAATCCAATGTGCAGGCCCACTCGTCCTTGCCCAGAACTCCTCGGATGAAAGCACCACACGTGGTCTGCCCAGCCTGGTTAAGACTCTAGATAACGCGAGGAAACGATGGGGGTACTACTCACTGTATAACTCTAACCGAACGATGCACCATACATAATAGACTATTATTAACTTAATAGAAATACGTCCCACTCGACGGTATAGTGCCAAACTATGACAATTCAACTATTAATCCACACGATGTCTCAATGCCATTCTGAGGCCAAGTTGACCATACTGCACCACACGTGTATCGTGGGTGAGGCTTAACGTCTTGCCACTAGGTTGGAGGGTAAAGAACTAAGGGCTAAGGGACTAAAAGAAAGTTCTACTTTACTTGCGCCATATATATATGCGCTGTGAACAAATAGTACCATTCGTATTTCGCCAGACTTATTCCTACGCGGAACCGGGCTAGTAACGACATGTTCGTCGGCACGATTGAACTTGAACCAAGCGGGCTTGGCTGCTGGCGCCAAGTTCTTGTCCAATGAGAGAATGAAACTATTATGGGCTGTTAGTAGACTAAAGGGATATTCAGTGTATATGTACAAGGAATATACAAGGGATATCAAACGATATACAAATACTATTAAATATATATCCATAAATAAATATATATATTCGGTTTAATCTGATCCTTCACAACAGCCGCCCCCTAATTAGTCCCACCTAATTAGCTAAGCAGAGACAGATTAACCGCACTGTCTACCACTCAAGGTCCGCTGTAAGGGTCAGTCAACTCACAAAGTCGTGGGGTCATGGTCGTCATCGATAGTGTCTGGGAGTCTGGGCAGTTCTATTAGCCTCGCCACGGGTCGTGTGTAAGTTCGCCCTTGGACGAGCACCTCAGCTGCTCGGACCTTGCCATCGGCACCGGTGATCACTTTGCTTACGCGGCCAGCCGGCCACATAGCTCTGGGTAGTGACTGGTCGATAATCATGACGACTGTTCCTTCTGTCAAATTGTCTCTCTCTTTTACCCACTTCTGGCGGGTCTGTAGAGACGGTAGGTAGTGGAGTAGAAAGCTGTTCCAAAACTTGTCAGCTAGTACTTGACTGTACCTCCACATTCTTCGGCCGTTCGCTTCTTCAGGCCTGTACATTGTCTGGGGTAGCGCGGGGTCCAGCCGCCCCATCAAGAGTGTGTTGGGGGTGACTGGGTCGACATCTGCTATATCACTGGAGACGTAGCCGAGGGGCTTGGAGTTCAATACTCCCTCGATCTCCGTGAGGACTGTCATTAGGACTTCTTCCGCTACAGTCTGGGCCCCAAGCACGGCGTACAGGGCTGTCTTTATAGAACGTACTTCTCGTTCCCAGGTTCCACCGAAGTGGGGTGCGTTCGGGGGATTAAACTGGAAGTCAATCTGGGATGGAGTGAGGTGGGTCTTAAGTTCTGGGCCCATAGCTTGGAAGCTCTCTCTCAGCTCTCTTTCTCCGCCTTTGAAGTTTGTCCCGTGATCAGACAACAATGTAGACGGTTTTCCTTTCCGTGATGTGAATCTTCGGAAGGCCATAAGGAATGAGTCTGTGCTCATGGTTGGAAGGAGTTCGATATGTATCGCTCTGGTGGTCATGCATTTGAATACAATACCCCACCGCTTCTCGGTTCCTCTTCCTTTCTTTATATACAACGGGCCAAAACAGTCCATGCCTGTGGAGTGGAATGGCTTGTCACCGAGTCGGAGGCGACAGGGAGGTAGGTCAGCCATCCGGGGTATGCTGGGCTGCGCGCGCCACTTTCGGCAGTCTAGACAGGTTCGCTGGAAGCGTCGCACTGCTTCTCTCCCTTGAAGTATCCAATAGCGACGTCTGATCTCCGCGAAGACTCTCTCTGCTCCTGCGTGGTGTACATCCTCGTCGTATTTCTTTATGATCAGCTCTGTGACCTTGTGTCGGCTGTTCAAGACTATCGGGTACTTAACGCCATCCGGTAGGTCGGGGGCTCTCCGCAGACGACCACCCACTCTGATGAGATTATGGGCGTCGCTCTCGGGTGCCAGGTGGAGCAATCTGCTGTCTGATGGGACGGGCTTTCCTCCCTGTAGACAGTCTAGCTCGTCGGGGAACGAGTCTCTCTGGGCTCGTTGTAGTAGAAGAAGTTCTGCTTCTTCGTAGTCAGCTGCTGAAATGTCGGCAGTGGGCTGAATCTCTGGGTGGTGCCACAGAAATGTCTTTAGTTGCGCACTCTGTAGGGTGAGGCAATCATCTATGTTGGGGTCTGTGGAGGCGACTGTGCTCAGTCCACAGATCATAGGTTTCTTGTTCTCAGCCTCCTCTTTACTCGCCTCCCGTGGGGTGGGCGTAGGCCACTCTCCTTCCGGGAGCTTGAGGAACTCTGGTCCGTCACTGTAGATGTTGTGACGGGTGAGGTCATCTAGGGACATTCCCTGGGTGATGACGTCAGCTGGGTTGTGTTTGGTGTCCACATACCGCCAGCTCGCTGCTTCTGTTAACTCTTGAATCTCGGTGACTCTGACTCCCACGAAGACTTTGTATCTGCATGAATCAGACTTGATCCATGTGAGTACTGTCGTGGAATCTGACCACAAGATTGTTCTGTGCACCGGAATGGTGAGTTCACGTTGGATTAACGTGGCTAGATGCGCTCCTGCTAGGGCTGCGCAGAGCTCTAGACGCGGGATAGATTTCGTGGGGCTATTCTTGAGCGAGCCAGGATGAAAGCAGTGTGTATCTCTCCTCCCTTCTCTTGGGCACGCAAGTAGGCCACTGATCCATAGGCTACTTCGGAGGCGTCGCTGAAGACGTGTAGATCCATCTTGCATGTCTCTGGCCTCACTGTGGGTGGGAAGTAGCTGCGGCGTATATTGACGCCTGGGAGTGAGCGGAGTTCCGTCTCCCACTCTCTCCATGTGGAGGCAAGGGGTGCGGGTATTGGGTCGTCCCAGCCCTGGTCCTTGTCCCATAGTGCTCGTACAATCATCTTTGCCCTGGTGGTGTAAGGTAGAATACATCCCAACGGGTCATATTGTCTGGCGAGTGTTCTGTACACACTCCATCTGGTGGTCGGTATCGCCGTCGACCTTCCCTGCTCCGTGGTCAGGGGTTTGTGTCTATAGTGGAGCGAGTCTGTTTTGAAGCGCCAGACTAGTCCTAGTGTCATTTCTTGGGCTTCTCCTGGGATTGTCGCCATCCAGGTCTCGCTGCTGGCAGCCTTGTCCGCGGGGGAGAGGCTGCGCAATACGTGCGGGTCGCTGCTGGCCCACTGCCTGAGATCAAAGCCGCCTTTGATCAGGGAGGCGATAGCTTGAGTAGGAGAGCCTCGGCTTCTTCTTGAGTCGAAACGCTTTGTAAACAGTTGTCCACGTAGAAACTGTTCTTCACACTGTGTCGGACCTCTTCATCTGCTGCTGGGTCCTCTGCGACGTGTTTCTGTAGTGCAAATGTAGCACAGCACGGGCTGCATGTGGTTCCGAAGGGGGGGACTTCCCATTGGTAGATGGCTGGGTGCTCATCTCCGATCCTCTCTCTCCATAGGAACCGCAGTAGGGGCTTGTCCTCCTCCACTAGTCTCACCTGCAGGAACATCCCTTTGATATCCCCGCTGATAGCCACCTTGTCCTGGCGGAAGCGTAGTAGCACGCCTAGTAGAGAGGGGCCGAGTGTGGGGCCGGGCAAGAGCTCTTTATTCAGATTTTGGGATCCGATCTGGTAGCTGCAGTTAAACACAATGCAATCCTTGCCGTTGTGGTGGACCTTGTGGTGCGGCACGTACCATGATTCGGTCGTCTGATCGGCCTCTTTAATGTCAATCTTTGTCACGTGTCCCGCTGTGATTAGCTTCTCAATCTCAGCGCGGTACACACTCTCTTGAGCGGGGTCTTTGGCTAGGCGCCGCTCTGTGTTCAATAGATACCGCTCCGTAGCGTCTTTCTTTGCGTGAAAGGTGGGCATTCCCTCTCGCCTCAGGAGTGGAGTTGCGTATCTCATCACTCCGCCGACTGTGACTCTCTTTGTCCCTTGCTCGAGGAGGTTTATGGCGTAAATGTCTTCTTTAGAACGAATGTCTTTCTTTTCGTTCTTAAAGGGCATTGTCTCTAGTGTCCATAGCCTCTCGACATGCTGCAGGAGAGTGGTGTCTTCTTCTGTCACTCTGGAGTGGAGGCAGCTAGTGGCTGCTGTTCGGTTGAGAGATTTAGCGAGGGGGCCTTGTAGTGTCCATCCTAGGCGGGTCTCGACTGCTGCAGGACAGCCTCTGGGTCCTGTATGGACCCGGTCTATCGGGACTATGAGGTCTGCATGGTCGGAGCCTATCAGCAGGGTCGGGGTGGCGCCGTCTATGAGCGGGATAGGTAGTTGACGCAGGTGCACATATTTATCCATCAGCTTGGCGATGGGGTAGGTGTACTGTGATAGTCCTATTTCTTGGCTGGTGAAAGCATTTGTAATCCTATACCGTCGCTCTGGCTGCCCGCTTGCTGCGATAGTGAAGGAGACATTCTCGCCTTTTATCGTCTTTAAATCTCTTCTTATTGTCCGAATCGTCATTTGGTTCTCGCTCCCCCGCAGTCCCAGCTGGGCCGCAGCGGACGCGAGCAGAAGGGTCTTCTCTGACCCGTCATCAAGGACGGCGTAAGTGTCCATGACTTTATCTTGGTAGCTCAATGTTACACGGACTACCTTTAAGAGCACTTGGGCGCCGCTGCTGCTGGCGGGGTCAATGTACATGACACTTGCCTTTGTGCTGCTCGATGGTGCAGGTGCAGGCTTTCTTCTGTTACTGTCGTGTAGGACATCTAGGTGGGCTCCGTCACACCGACTGCACCTCTTCTTTAGGCGGCACTCGGCTGCCATGTGACTGCGCGCACATCGGTAACAGCGCCTGTTGGACTTTATCCATTGACTCACTTCTTCTGCATTCATCTTTGTGAACAGGTCACATTGTGACAGCCAGTGTTCCTTCTCGCAGTACGGGCACACCATCTTCCACTTCTCTTTTCTCGAGGGGGTACTGTGGTTCTTACTGCTCGGTACTGATTCTGATTGGTGCATGACAGTCACCGATCTTCTTCCATCGTTTATTCTCCTGGGTCCCTCTCTGGAGCTTGGTGTGCTCCGCACGAACGTATCCAGTCGTAGGCTGCTGACTTCTCTCGCCAGGAAGTCGGCTAGATCGAGGAGGGATGGTTCGGGACCGTTAGGATCACGGTGGTCTCTCTGCCGCCTGAAGCGCTCTTGTCTGGCGGGTGGCAGCTTCTCTAAAATCCTCTCGACGTTAGAGTTGGCGTATAGCTCGTGCATACCCTTTTCTCGTTGCGCTCCCAGCATCCCTACCAGGGACTGCACTTTTATAGACAGGTCGTCTAATGAGCGATTGTCTGTTGCTGGGGGTAGGCGGTCAATATGCCTTATCTCTTGGATTACGTAATCCCATATACGTCCATATCTCTGGTCCAGCGCTGCTAGAGCCGCGGTGTATGGGGTCGTAGAGGTGGCATAGGCTAGCGCTATATTGTGCGCTCGGGGTACTTTCAGGTGCTTCAGTAATATTGCATACTTGTGACGTTCATCAACGACATCCACCATCATTGTCTCTAAGCACATTCGGAGCTCCGTGTACTGTGCCCGATTCTCATGGGTGAAGTCTGGGATGGTCGGTGTGGCAATGTATGACGCCGTGGATGGCTGATACATCGGCGAGCGTTGGGGGAGAGGCCTCCTAGGCGAGTCTCCTCTTGCGCCTCTCTGTGGGCTGGTACCGGCAGGGTACCATGGCCCGCTGGTCCAGGTGCTATTCCTCGGGGCTGGTCGTGCGTCATGCTCACCCGTGAATAGAGTCGGGGGTCTGTAGCGCAGCGCCGCGGGGGTATAGCCTGGGCTGTACTGGACCTCCTGGTCCGGTGGAGTACTGTGCTGTCGTCGGGCTTGGTTCTCCTCCTCTCCCTCTTCTTCTTCTATCAGGTCCTCTAGATCCTGTAGTCGTTTATTTAGCTTCTCCGCAGTGTATGCTGCTCCTTCCTTGTAGCTGGGTCTCGCTTGGACCGGTCGGGGAAGGGGGTCTGCGGGGGGTATAGGCTTGGTCTGTTGGTCAAGTTCAGGGTCGCTTGCTCGGTTAGGAGACGCTGCCCTTGACTGTTGTCTCGACGAGTTCCTTGAACCCCTGGCGGAGGGAGAGGGTGTTGCCTTGAGGATCAGCTGCTCCATTAGTTGCGCTTGTAGCTTGTCGCGCTCGGCTTGTAGTCTGTCGCACTCGGTTTCGCGCTGGATAAGAGCGAGGTCGCGCTCTGCTTCTCTTTGGGCACCGGCAGCGGCACGCTGGGTGTCTGCTCGGTCTCTTGCCATATTCTCTTCCGTCTGAAGGCGTCTCATCTCCAGGCGTATGCGCTCTTCTTCGCTCCGTTGCTGCGTCTGGAGTCGATCGCGTTCACCCTGAAGTCGATCGCGTTCACCCTGGAGTCGATCGCGTTCGGTAGAGGCTGTCAGGCTGACGAGGAACGCCTGTGATAGCATCCTCTCCGCTTCGCTGGGGGAAGACGGTTGTAGAGGTGAGCCGCTCCTGGCTGTACTCGTTGGGGAGTCCTGGAGCTCTATCTCCTCGGCGCTCTCCTCATCTTGTTCCGTGCAGAGTTCTCTCTCTGTAGGGTTGTCTTCCTCCCGGGGCTGGTCGGGGACTACTTCTTCGGTATTGGCGGGGGGTAAAGGCATGTCAGCTCCCTCCTGGTCCCCACCGTGAGCTTGGTCAGTTACATTAGAACCCACTAGGGCCTCTGTGGTCGGGGTAACCTGGTCGTTAAGGTCAGACATAATTTTACTTTCTACTTTTACCGCGTTTACCGTTTGTAGAAGGTTAGGTAGTTGACTGACAGCGTAATCCTCTAAGTACTGAGGTGTCTGTCGTCTGCGCCGCGGGCGTTCTACGTTAGGAGGACCGTTTCGTGGAGTGTTCATCATAGGCCATTTCAATATTAATAACACTATATTAATATTACACTAGTTACCCTCCGGCTCGAAGGACCAATTGTAACTGAGGGGTACAATTCCCTGACTGTATTGATAAGTATGGTATCATTAAACCACTACCGCTTTATGTACTTTAACTACTGGCCACACAGTACATGATATAGATATGATGAACACTTTCCCACCATGAAACCAAGTCCACACAAATGTATCCGTCGAATATTTAATATATAGCAAAGGGTATATACAACGTTCACGTAATGACATTTATGATTTGAATGCACTTGTAAGGCAAATGAGTATTCGTAGGCAAATCAACATTGAATGTCCAATCTCTGGTTACGCAGGAAGCAAGTATACAACCTGGTTCTTTAGGGAACTATAGCGATGGTACTTAATGATTATAGCTGGATATACTAAAGGGGGTCCCGCTGGTTGTAAGTCAGTAGGGGGGGGGGGGTTAGGAGAGCCGCCGGCGATATCCCATCTGGCCAACGATTTCTTGGGAGAATTCAGAGTGCTGAACACGGTGCCCACAGAACCTTGGTCCACAGATGAATACAGTTGGGCCCTCTTGTAGACGGTAGCTGCCGGTCCACAACGAAGACACGTGAGGCGACCTCACTCGGGTTAGAGCGCCGTCTCACCTGGACTCCTCTCGGGGGTAGTTCCAACACTTACCAGTGTTGGCTGTTATCCATGGCATAATCAAAGCACCCAAAGCAAGTAGATAATCCAAGCCGTGTAGGGCTCGCCGTCGTCCGGGTAAGGTAATCCAATGTGCAGGCCCACTCGTCCTTGCCCAGAACTCCTCGGATGAAAGCACCACACGTGGTCTGCCCAGCCTGGTTAAGACTCTAGATAACGCGAGGAAACGATGGGGGTACTACTCACTGTATAACTCTAACCGAACGATGCACCATACATAATAGACTATTATTAACTTAATAGAAATACGTCCCACTCGACGGTATAGTGCCAAACTATGACAATTCAACTATTAATCCACACGATGTCTCAATGCCATTCTGAGGCCAAGTTGACCATACTGCACCACACGTGTATCGTGGGTGAGGCTTGCCACTAGGTTGGAGGGTAAAGAACTAAGGGCTAAGGGACTAAAAGAAAGTTCTACTTTACTTGCGCCATATATGTATGCGCTGTGAACAAATAGTACCATTCGTATTTCGCCAGACGTATTCCTATGCGGAACCGGGCTAGTAACGACATGTTCGTCGGCACGATTGAACTTGAACCAAGCGGGCTTGGCTGCTGGCGCCAAGTTCTTGTCCAATGAGAGAATGAAACTATTATGGGCTGTTAGTAGACTAAAGGGATATTCAGTGTATATGTACAAGGAATATACAAGGGATATCAAACGATATACAAATACTATTAAATATATATCCATAAATAAATATATATATTCGGTTTAATCTGATCCTTCACAACAATAATAGTCATACAGTATTCCACACAGGCAAGTATCCATAGTAGTCATGCAGTAATGAATGAATGAATGAATGAATGAAAACGTTTATTTTTGGACATGTTATTCTCCATATTTCTCCAAACAACTCACGATATCTTGTTCCGTCGAACCAAACAATCATAACAACAAATTAAAAAAACATTAAAAGAAAAACATAAAAAAAATAAAAAAATAAGGAATTATAAACAAAAGGTCAAGAGCAATGTGTTTGGTTAGCAGACATGTCCAAAAAAGGAGTAGAGGGAAGCTAAGCTTATTGATCCCTACCCCCTTACATTTATATTTGTTCTTCCATTAATTTGACTAGATATAACATAATTTAGTGTATTACAATATAGAATATACTTTTACTTATATTAAAAGATTACAAGAAAAAAATTACTTGATTCACTTGACAGCAGTGAATATAGTACAGCACTACATACACAATATAACATAACTTTGTTTATCCTCAATACTCATTTCTGTATTTTTCCAATGTGTATTTTTTTAGCTGCTTTTTAATCATGCTTTTTAGTCATGCAGTAATCATAGTAATCTTGCAGTATTCATAATAGTCATACAGTATTCCACACAGGCAAGTATCCATAGTAGCCATGCAGTAATCATAGTAGTCATGCAGTATTCATACTAGTCATGCAGTATTCACAATAGTCATGCCGTATTCTACACAGGCAAGTATCCATAGTCCACATAGGCAGTATTCCACAGAGGCATTCATTTCAATCTGACATAATTCCTGTTTAAATGGCCATATTAGCCATTTAGACCGTGATCAAAAAGTTATTACAACTTAATTTAGCAAATGTTTAATTTTCAAAATGTCACATTATGTGGTCCAGTGGCCAGCAGTCACACTGACCTAAGACAGCGAGGTGACACGCACAATTTCATGCATGCGTGCCACCCTTCCCTGAAACGTCCATCCTCTGTTCATGTGCCCTGAAGCGTCCAACAGTAAAGCAATTGATTGAGACTCTTCACCCTGCGAAGCATCGGTAGAATAATTCAGCTGTAACCGTATACTGCATAGGCTGCATGCTAAAACTCCCCCTGCTTAAGTTGTATGATAGCCGGGTTAATAACGGAGACGTGAATACTTTTCTGTTATGTTATTTGATTACAGTATAGTGATAGTGACAGTTGTGGTTTTGACTACAACTGAAGAAACACGAGACGAGGGCGCACGTTGCTTTGTTTAGAAACATCAAATATCAATAGACTTTAAGACGCATTACATTAAAGGTGCTATAAATAACATTCAGCCACTATATATCGCACTAAAGCACCAGCATATCATTTATCCAATCGGATGCATTCCACGTGGGGAAATGTAGGGAGGAGTAAACAACATTAATTATGGACCCGCAAAAAGATTTGAAATGATAAATTCATTAATCAATCATTTTTTGGTGGGTGAAAAGCAATACTTTTATTCCGTACCTTTCTAAAAGCTCTGTGGATGTATTTCTTTTAATGATTACTCTACATAAAAATGTTATATATAGCTCCTTTAACCCTTGTGCTACTGTGTGCGACAGGATTATGGAGGACTATCACGGACAGAATGGAGGACTATCACGTTTAAGGGAATGTTGTATTGTTCTGAATAGCATCAGATGTTCTCAGACTCGTGCGTAGCCCCCAGCTATGTCTTCTTTGGCGCTGCCATATGTATACGACGAGCGATTCATTAAGGTATAAAGCTGCAGCTGTCAGGGGGGGGGGGGGGGGGGTGCTTCTGTTTTCTCTTTTCTACTGAAACCCAGTGGACCTCCGGTAGTTTGGCTTCTGTTCCTTCACACATGCATCCACCCCCTACAGGACAAACAGCTATTTTGTCACAGAGCGTCACAACACGGGGCTAAAGGCAGGTGTTTGTGTAACGAACCAAGGCAGGGAGGAGAGCCGCGAGTATCCGTGTCTGGAGAGAACTAATGTTTCACTGGACATGTTGTATTGCAGTGTTTGTTTGAGTTTAAAAGTAAATACTCTGAGGAAGTGAAACATGGGTTTAAAAAGAAATACCTCAAGAGGCATCTCTCTCTCTCTTCCATTCTCGCCGTGTCTATTTTGAAAGTGTGTGTCTCTGAACACCGGCATTAGCATCGTTGTCCCCCTGGTGTACAACAAACATCTAGTGTTCTAAATGAAGAGAAGAACAATCACTTGTTACGAAACCTTTCTTCGCCAAAGAGAACAGGCTAATGCACACAGGATTCCGGATACTTACTGAACAGCTGTGTGAAGGTCTTTTCAAAGGGAATATTCAAAGGTGGAAACTTTCCATGGGAATTAATGGGAATATATGAGAATTAACGGGAATTAACAGGAAATATAGGAAATACACATTTACCACGCCATAGATTTACACCCAACTCTAAATCTCCAGAAAATCCATCACTACTGCTACCCCATTCTACCCTCGAAAACTCGAAGTCTTCTGAAAATAAAATCTTTGATCCAATCAAACAAATCAGAATTCCTCACCACCGGCCGGCCCCACATCTCTCTCTCACCAAAATCCATCCATTGACTGTTCTCACCTTCCTCACATATATAGCCGTAACCTTGGTCCCATCTTCGACCCGACCCTCTCACTTGAACCCCGTGTGTCAAACACATAACAACAACAGCCTTCTCTCACTTGAAAAAACATTGCCCGCCGTCTCCGTTCCTTCCCTCTCATCCTCAGCCGCCGAAAACCCTCATTCACGCATTCATCACCCCGAAGACTCGATTACTGCAACAGCATTCTCGCTTCACATGATACCACTATCGTCGAGCTATACCTCTATCTTCGAGTCCGCTGCAGCCTCTACAATATAGCAGTGCATTAGTGTGCAAGACGCTGAGAATGGCCGGCACATCTTACAGAAGAGTGCACTGCACATGTGACGGATGATCACTCTGTAATGGGAGAATGCCGTGTGCAGGCAGATGGTTGTGTAATGCTACTGATGTTGCATTAATAGGAGGCTGGCAGTTATTTAATAATTATGGCAATTAATGCACAGTGTGCAGTGTTGCAATTCAACTGAGTGGATATGCAGATGTGGATATTTTGAACAAAAACATGCTACGACCTACTATTGCCTACTAAACCCCTGGAAGGTTTCCGGAAAATTTATGGAAATATTCATTATCATCATATCCTGATCACATGTATTCAGCACATTGTATTCCATTACCACTAAAGCAGATCTGGACCGAACACAGACTCCAAAAACCCAACAGTTAATAACAGGTGTTTAGGCTATTTACAAGTGTTTACTCACTATTCAACTAGTAGTTTCCTAATCCGAATGTGAGCTTATTTCAGCCATTGTGAATGTAGTGGGGCGGTAAAACGGTATAGGCCTATACTTCCTCAAATATCCAGAATAATCTGTATAATACAGCCTGATTGTCTCAAGTCCACGTGTGTAAAGCCTGCTTCCCACATGGCGCGCCCCTCTTCCTCTGTGACTCAGCCTCACTTCCACGAGGCTAATATAAACATTCAGAGGCCGGGGACCCGCACCTCTATCTCACGGTCTTCTGTATTAAGAAAAGAGCGCGTTTGATCTCGGCCTTGTGACCTTGACCGGTGAAGATATAGAACTAATGGCAAGAGTCGCGTCTTTGATCCTAAAAAGAAGAAAGACCTGCTGATCCTGCGCCTTGTGTTCGCCTCTCTTCACGTTGTCACAATTGATAACTATTTGATTTGATCTTACCTCATCTTATATTTTATTTTATTTTACTACCACTACTTATTGTTATCGATATCGATTGTTAACACACACGCACGCTGCACCTTAACCCTTTCACTGCCGCACTACAGACGGTTAACCCTTTCACTGCCACACGACAGCAGGTTAACCCTTTCACTGCCACACAACAGCAGGTTAACCCTTTCACTGCCGCACTACAGAAGGTTAACCCTTTATTATCACACTACCGACGGGGTAACCGTCGGTAGTGTGATAGTAAAGGGTTAACCTTCTGTAGTGCGGCAGTGAAAGGGTTAACATGCACATACACTATACGCAATACACAATTTTATTTGATCTTACCTTATTTTTAATTTTTTTTTATGTTATCTTACTACTACTACTTATTGTTACCATTGTTGTATTCATCGTTGTTTCTTAATTGTGCACCGTTGAGTCGGAGCTCGAAACACAAACACATCATTACCGGCAATGCCCCTTGTATTGTTGTGTGTCATGACATAAAGAACTTGAAATTGAACACCGTGGATCGTTAAATATGAATTCAGCCGTAGTTAAGGAGCATCAGACGCGAGGAGCGCTAACGCGCCGCATACTAAAACTGAGTGACGGTTTGATCGCAGTTATTACTTCTGTCTATTCCAATTTCCCTCACATGGCTGATTTCAAAACAACGGCAACCGAGCATGTCACGGTTTTCATTAGATACGAGTCAGCCCCGGCCTTTTTGCACCGCCTCATACCGCCTCTACCGTCGACTGTAGCCTCTAACCGACGACATATGGTTCTCCTAGCGTGCCGCCACACAGCTGGCCCCCACACTGACCATCCTGGAAGCCGCAGGGTGGCCAATGTGACCTCCAGAGAGAGAGGGGGGGGGGGGAGCTCCGAACGAAACACAATCACCCAGGGCCCTGGCGGAGGAGTGCCGGGGACAGCGCCGGTATAATGAATACAGAGAGATAACCCTGCTGGGTGTGAAGGGATGACACTAAGGATGAATTGTGTTGATGTATCACTGTAACTGTATCACGGGTGATATGTTGTGATTCCTTCTGCGTGGGGATGAATTAGAGTGTCTCTCTCGTCTAGCCGCGGTTTAGCGAGTGACCACCGTGATGACAGCTGAGTAATACCACATGTTGCCCACGCGAGGATCACATAATGTATGCTCTAATAATTGCCCTGATTATACAGCTATTTATAATAGAAACAAATGACTTGCGCATTTGCAAGTCGGCGTTAACCTAAATCACATCCCCGCATACACATCAGTCATCGAACCAGAGGGGAACGAGGGAATTGAATAACTTAGTCACCTGCGAATTAATTATGCAAAAAAAAAGCAGACGCACAAACATGCGCGCCAGTGGCCACAGAGGTCAGTGGGGGTCACGCACGAGTTCCCAACAGGCAGACTGGAAGCACGGGAGAGTTTAGTTATCGGGGGGGATAAGATAACCCCCCCCCCTCGCTCATGATATCATACTCTCTGGTAATGAGCTCCGTCTGACGATGACCATACTCCTCATACTATTTATACACCGAGGCGTGCTCAGCACATTTACCAGCAGCAGCACAGGAGTAATCAGCAGGGGAAGAGAGAGAGAGAGAGAGAGAGAGAGAGAGAGAGAGAGAGAGAGAGAGAGAGAGAGAGAGAGAGAGAGAGAGAGAGAGAGAGAGAGAGAGAGAGAGAGAGAGCGAGAGAGAGAGAGAGAGAGCGCGAGTGCTCCATGAAAGATGGCACACTCCCCCCGGCATACTGTATGATATGATCACACTGTATGATTATAC